>NC_139037.1:37739900-37877400 GCF_964662115.1 Mustela nivalis
CGGGGCCAATGCCGGGAGCACTGGACGGGGAGTCTGGGGATGCCACCCAGGGTTCCCATGCTGGGCCGGGGGAGCTCTGAGACTCAGGAGAACTCTGTTGTCATCTCTCTCTTCACCCACTGAAAGCTGTGGTCTGCTGTGGCTTGGAGGGTGGGACAGGACAGGGGCGTCAGTCCTTGGTTTATGGGAAGGGCTTTACTCGTAGACGCTGAGGGGATGCCTAGGGTGACACCGGATGCCACCTGGACAGCTGCCCTTCCTGGGAGACCCTCGCAGTCCAGAGGAAAAGCCACTCAGCTCGGCAAACAGCCCCTAATTTACTTCCCCTAACTGCCCTGAAGGCCTAGAGCAACAGTTAAGAATCACATTACTGCCTTTTATTGTCTCTAATTTTTACCCAAATGGTTTCTGCTGCACCAGCTAAACGGTGCTCTCGTTTCTCTCCGCACATCCAGGGACACAGTCGCGGCGCGCTCCGGAATGATGCGTTTTCGGGGGGGTGTGAACCCTCCTGACCCTCTTCTTGCCCCCCCCCCCCGCCTCCTTCCTTTTCCTCCCTGCAGGGGGGCCGCGTGCAAGCCAGGGTCTGACTGGCTCTGGGTCCCTTCGGGAGGGAGGCCTGTGTCTGCCTAGCAACTCTGCGTGCACACGTGGCACCGGGTGTGTGTGTGGGGGGGCGCGGTTCCTCCGGTGACCCTTTAGCCCCCGCCCTGGGTCGGAGAGCCCTGCACAGAAATGGAGAGGTGGCTCATCCAAGCTATGTGACCCCGCGGCTCACCAGACCCCTCAGTTGTAAGTGACAGAAATGCCAAGTGAAGAGGGACAGAGAGAAAAGGGCACGTCGGACTCCCGACCCCAGAAAGCTGCGGCGGGGTGCGAGCTGTCTCTGGCATGCCACCTCCCCGCAACTTTCAGCTCAGCCTCCCGCCACCCTAGCTCCTGTCTTAGGCAGCAAAGACATCGCTGCCGCACACTTAGACCCTCCAGCTCAGCAGCCTCCGAGGAGAAGCTGCTCTCCGCGGCTGCCAAGAGCGATCCTGGCATCTCACTGGCGAGGCTGGGCCCCCATCCCTGAGCCAGCCACTGTGCCCCGTCCTAGTAGACAGTGGGGTGGGGAGAGGGGTCAGGCTGAGCCAAACCACAAGACCGACAGTGTGAGGAGGAGAGCCCTCCTAACGGAGCATCCGGAGCTGTGGCCAAAGCTGGAATAGGTCTCAGCCACCGACCCTGGGCACGCCCTTTGCCCCTCCCAACTCAGCCCTTCTCTGGACCAAGGGGCCGGGAGCAGGGGAGAGTGTCACAAGAGCTCTGGTGAGGTGCTGTCATCCCTGGGTAGCTGCTTATCTGAGCACCACGTTCCCCTTCTCCATGCCTGTGGCCTCTCCCGCCCCCTGAGTTGTGTCCAAAGCCTGATGTGGGCATCTCTGCACCATCCAGAAAGCTTGCCAAGCCCTATCCGTGCAGGACTTTCCCAAACGCAACTGAGTGACAGGAAAGGTATTACCCCTGCTGGACCTCAGAGGTTGGGAGGCCTGGAGAAGTCTGGGTGGGAAGAGGGATGGCTCCACTTCTGTCCATGCTGGCCTCCGTCTTTGCAGCCACGGGGTCCAGGAAGCCGGCCCTAGATGGACTGCCCCTGGGCTGCCCGGGGGAAGAAGCTGGGGCCGCCCGCTGCAGGCCTGGGGGAGTCCTGCCCCGGTACGGCACAGGGAACTCACCCCCCATCCTGCCGAAGCCCCTCTTCTTTTGGAAGAGCCGGAGTGAGAGGCGATAAATGATGCTTAATTACGATCCAAGAACTGCCATGCTTCATAAACGTTTCTTTCTGAGAGAAAAGGAAAGTCTTGCGAAAACAGAATTTCAGGGTATGTTTCCGGAGAATGGGACGAGCAGGGCTGTCCTTTCTAACTTTTAACCAGCTCAGCATTGACCAGGATCCTACCTTCACAGGTCACCATGGCGATAGGAGGACACAGACCAGGTGTCCCCAAAACATGACTTGCTGGGCCCATGTGCTTGTCTGCAGGGATGGTCTCGGTCCCTGCTTCTCCTTCGTCGTTCTGAGCAGCATTGAACTCTGGAGCCAGGCACTGGGTTACTGCCCAAGAATTGAGGATTGGGTGTGATTGATATATATATATATATATATATATAAAGATTTTATTTATTTATTTTAAGAGGGAGAGAGAAAGAGAGAGAGAACGAGCAGGGGGGAAGAGTAGAGGGAGAAGGACAAATGATGGACCCTGCGCTGAGCACAGAGCCTGACGAGGGGTTCAGTCTCACCCCCTAAGCTGAAATCAAAAATCAGAAGCTTAACCAGCTGAGTCACCCAGGCGCTCGGAGGATTGGGTGTGGTATAGACTCCCTGGATCGGTCAGGATTCTCTGGAGAACCAGAACGAATAGGAAAGAATTAGTCAGCAATCGTGTCCGTTCTAGTCCCAGTCTGAAGGCCTGAGAACCAAGTTTGCTGAGGGTCTAAGTCCCAGTTCGAGGGTAGGAGAAAAGCAAAGTTCAGGCTCTAGAGTCAAACAGAGAATTCTCTCCCCCACCCCTTTTTTGTGCTATTCAGGCCCCCAGTGGGCAGGAAGGAGTCCACCTGCTCTGGGGAGGGCACCCGGCTTTCCCCAGTCTGCTCTTCCAGAAACAGCCTCACAGATACACCCAGAAGTCATGTTTAACTGGATCTCTAGGCATCGTGGGGCTCAGTTAAGCTGACAAATAAAGCCAGACATCACGCTCCTATTCCCAGGTTAGGAAACTGACACGGCTAGAGTCTACAGCAATTATTGAAGTCTTTCCGGGCTGTGAGGGGCTGAGTGGAGGCTCGGACCCGTCCACCTGTCTCCCAGGCTCCTGTCCTGCAGCTCCTGTCCCCCCCCCCCCCCCCCCACCGAGACAAGAACACTGACCTTTTCTAGACCAGGACTCCAGCCCTCATGCGCTTTCTGCACATCCAGGACAAACGCGCGTGGGGGGGGGTCCTTCCCCCTTCCCCTGTGTGTCACGCTGGGGTTACGATTTATTTTGAACTCAGAGCCAATCCAGGGAGCTGCCCACCAATGTCAGATGCATTGGTTAAATGCATTTCTTTTTCCAAGAGAGATGTCTAGCTCTGAGCACCTGCAGCCAGATCCGGGACATGTTGGCCAGGGTCTGGGCTCCATGCTGGTGACATCCTCTGAAATGACAGGGTATCGTCCATTACTTTCCTTCCTGTACTGAAAATCGGCTTGCTTCCGGGTCAGCATCCCCAGAAAGGTCCGCACCCGCTTGCGACTCTCGTCATTTTCACTGGCCGGGGCTGCATCAGCCGGAACGGAGCTACACACCCACTCCTTCTCCCCTCTCTCTCTTCGTGTCTTCCTTTCTTTCCTTAATAGCATCCCTGTACCTGCAAAATTAAAATGTTCTCTTGTGTCACGAAGTCACCAGTTATGCATCCAGCTGGCCATCTATTCCATCCATCCTGCCATTTTTTCTTTTCTTTTTTTTTAAGATGTTATTTATTTATTTGACAGACAGAGATCACAAGCAGGCAGAGAGGCAGGCAGAGAGAGAGGGGAAGGGAAGCAGGCTCCCTGCTGAGCAGAGAGCCCGATGCGGGGTTTTATCCCAGGACCCTCGGATCATGACCTGAGCCTAAGGTAGAGGCTTAACCCACTGAGCCACCCAGGCACCCCAACTGGTATTCATTTCACTGCCCCATGACTGCAAAGAGTGCTGGGCTCCCTCAGGGTCGGGTCCTGGTGACCCCATCCCAGCCCTTCTGTACTGCTCCCTACTGTCTGCAGTTTCTTCAGCCACATGGACATACCCCGTAGATCAGGCATGGCCTCTCTGCCAGCTGTCCTTCTCATGGTGGTGACAGCGGAGCACCTCCTTCCCCCAGTCATTGTGGGTGAGCGGCTCTGGGCTGTCCATCTCTGCATACACGTGGCCCTGTCTTTATCTTGAGCCCATGTACAGGCCCCCAAAGCACTGACTTGTCTGAGGAGAACAACCAAGGACAGAAAATGGAGCCTCATCGTGGAGTCAAAATGCAGATTTCACATTGAAATACAAATCCTTCGTTTCAAAAGGTCGGCTGGAACGGTATTTAAAAAAGGAATTGCAGCTGGTTTCGAATAGAGCCCTGGAAACAAAAAGTCCCATCCAAGAAGACTCCTTGGCCCTGTGCCCACAGTTTCTTCTTCTGATCGTGAATCAGCTTCATTATCTCTCCTTCCTAGCTTAGTCTTGTGTGCTTGGAGATGGACGGTCAGTCCGATAGACGGACAGGTGGCCTCTCCACCCAAACAGACTTTACAGGGGTGCAGCTACGTCGGTGTGGGGCCAGCGACTCCTCCCAGATCTGCTTTCATTCCTGGGATCCCGGCCCTATTAGCCTGAGCTGGGGCCATGCCCCTTTTCTAGACATCCTCTCGGCCAAGCCTTGGCCAGAAATGGGGATCTCCTCCACTCCTCACTCTGACTCTGCAGAACCCACCAGCCTGAACAAGGGTCCGTCACCGTTTCTCAAGACCACGCTTGGCATGACCTCGTGTTCCAGTTCCTTCCAACCCCTGAGCAATGCATTTTGCATGCGTCCCCAAGGCCTTCTGAGGGTCACTGGGCCCCTGGACATGCCTGGCCCGGGGCTGAGACAGGAGACAGAGAAGTTACTGCATGAGCTCATTTGCTTATTTACTGCTCTACACCCACCTGGTTCCAAAAGCGTTTAATGTGGATAACAAAAATACATACAGCACAATAGCATTAAAATAGAAAAGAGATCAAGGCAGAGGGAAAATAAGGACTGAACCATAGGCTAAGGCCAGTCGACTTTTCAGCAAAGTAGGAACTCGTGTGCTTTAGAAGGTGGTGGTGGGGGAGGGGATGCAGAGGGGGCTCCATTCAGTAAGCTCCAGTACAAATACCTGAATTTTCTATAAAATAGGAGAAGCTGTCTCAGTACAAACACAGTGTTTTGGTTTCAAAAGGATACTGTCAGAGGTTTTTTTGAAGGACGTGTCCTCAAGTGTGTCGAGTATGGGGAGCAGCCTTTCCTTCTGCTGGCTCTCCCTAAGCGAGTCAGGGAGTGGGAGTTACTGAGCTCTTACCGGGGGTCCTGGCCTGAAGGAGGTGCCCTGGGAGGACAGGAGCACAGCGGGTGAGAGCTCAGTCCCTCAGCGCCAGGGGTCCTGGAAAGAGTGTGAGGGGCCGGTTGGTTTATGAAGAGGAAGTCCACGGTTGGGCGGGTTTTCCGCCAGTAGCTGGGGTCAGACCTATGGCACCAATCCATTACCCACCTACTCAAAACCCATTTGCAAGGTCTCTTTATATACTGAGGGTATTAAACCCATATCTGACATTTGTTGGTTATCTATCTGGTAAATATTTTCCTGTTCTCCAATTCCGATTTTGCTAATAGACATTTTTAAAGTTAATTGTATGGAGTAACTCTTCTTCATGCCCGGCTCTGGTTTAGGCCCTTGGTTAATATGTTGAGCCAAGAGTAAGCATGATGCTTGCGCTCCAGTCTCCGGAGGAAAAAAAGAAGTATCAGTCAATTCATCACACAAATAAGGAACAGTTACCACTGCCTTGGGGGGCCCGAAGGAGCAAGGCATGGTACCAGGTGAGGGGCGGGTGGTGTCCCTGAGGATGTGAGGGTCTTGCACAGGGGGCAGTAGGCAGAGGCCCCGGCAGGAGAGTGGGCACACGTAGAGGGCAAGGAGGAAGGTGGCTGAGATGAGGCGACCAAGTGGGCGGAGCCACATCACGTGTCTGGCGTTTCAGGCAGGGACCTTTGGAGAATGTCCGGCAGGCAGGTGTCCACACCGTTTGACTTGGGTTCCAAGAGGTGTCTGGAAGGGTGGAGAGTGAAAGCGGAGAGAGGACCAGGAGAGATGGAGGGGCAGAAGGGGACCAAGGTGAGGAGGAAAGAGTTGGGGTACGCAAGCAGGGGCGGAGCTTGGAACAGCACAGCAGAGTGGGAGCGTGTGGCTGAATGGGGGTGTGGTCAAGCACGGACTCCCGTTGGGGGGGGTGTGTGGAAGGCGGGGCTAAGCTGGGAGGGTCCAGACTTTGTCCAGAAGGGACAACTTGAAACCCTGCAGTCTCCGGAGAGAGAGGTGAGGTCCATGGCCAGCAGGGCACAGGTCAAGGGGAATGTGACCACTCCCGGATGGTCTGCAGTGGGGACCCTCCTCTAGCGCCCATCTGACCTCACATTCGGGGGTGCTCACTACCACCTGTTACACCTGTTCTCCTATAGCCCTGGGCTCGCAGCAAGCAGGTTCCAAGAGGGGACAGCCGGACGGAGAAGGGCAGGAGCTCCCAGCAGTGCTCTCCCCCACCCCATGTTTTCCATGGAGGCCACACATCAGCCTGTTCCCCTATATTCTGTGTGACTGAGATTCTACTTGGAGACAGACAAGAAAATAAGTGGCACTTTTTTTTTTTTTTTTTTTTTTTACCAGGCAACGTTTCCTGGGAGCATCTCCACTGGTAGTTCCCGAGCCAGCCTCACTCAGCTCCGCCCTGAGCTCGCCGGCTGGATCCCCCACCCGAGAGGGAGAAGGTGTGTATTTCTGATTTCCGACAGCAGCTTTGTTGAATGGATCTCCTCTTATGTCCTCGAGTCTTGCCTCTCTCCCTGCCCCCGCCCCCACCTTGGCCTCTCCTCCTTTCTTTCCATGTTGGGGTGATTGAAAAAATTTCCAGAATATGGCAAGAGGCCTCTCACACGGGGAAAGAGAGAATTAAGCCAAATTAATTCCAGCACAATAAGAGGAATTAGGCTTAATTTAAACAGGTAAAGGAAAAGAACCGAGCTGATCTTTTCCTATTCCCAGCCACAAGCCCACGTTGGCTCATTTTTTTTTTTTTTTTTAAACCAAAAGGCAGGGAGGGCGACATGGTGGTTGCCTGGGCTGGGAAGGGCCTCCTCGTCCAGCCTGCCCTACCCCCACGTTTTCCTGGACTGGGATTACAGTTTGCAAGGCGCTGACCATGGTTGAATTTTATCATTATTAAGGTTCAGTGCTAACCTACTCCCCTTATTTCCTTCCCATTTAAAGTTTCAGGGATAATAAATTCTTTTGATTTAGCAATTATTGGAATACAGAATTAGTCAAACACGGGCTTTGAGAACAAAGTAGAATAGGGACTGGGTGGGCCTTTGCAGCGAAGCCACAAATACTCACAGGCCGGCTGCTGAGAGATCGGGGGAAACGGCGCTTTGTTAAGTCTGAAATTGGATGGGTTTTAATTTAGGAGGAGCGTGGCTCCAACCCTTACCTCTCTGAGCAGAAAAATAGTTATGTTTGTGGGTGACATACTCCTAAAGTACATCGTGCTAAACCACGGCGCTGAAATACATTATATTGACTTGTCTGGGGCTGTGATTTTTCCGAGTACAACACTGAGTTGGCTAGCAATAAAAATAAATAAGAATTATATATCCTTTCATTCATTTTTTTTTGCATTACACTTGCAAAATGCGTAAGGATCTAACACAACGTGTTGCAATATAGCTTTAGAAAATAGAATGATAAAATTAATCCTCGATACGGAATGATATATGTGGGTTCCTGAAAGCAGAAAGCAGAGGGACAGTGTGTGCTATGAAGCCACTTCTCGCAGGACTGAGGCTCAAGTCCTTTGCCTGGGTGGGGGGGAGGTGCAGAACAGGTCTGTGAAGCCATCTGACTAGGAAAAGGGGCCCCTCCTGGGGCTGCCAGAGGAGCTGGTCCCACCTGGGAATGTGGTGTGTGGCAGCTGCTGACCTCCCTGGGCGGGCTGGGGCATTGACTACTTGGACCCTTCCTGTCCATGGATGCTCAGGGCGGCCAGTGCGAGGCCCAGCACCCTGAGGACTGGACTCTGTTGGGAAGAGAAATGTCCAGACTGTTCCTTCCCATAAGGCACTGGTGGTGGGAGCGGGGGTAAGCCCAAAAGGACAGGTGTTTGCTGTGGGCTCACTTTGCTTATGCTGCAGCCCCGAGCTGGAATGACTATAGCAAAATGTAGACAAAGGGGGTCTCCAGCCCTGGCGTCCTCAGGTTTTCCTAAAGTCCCTACAGCAAACACACTGGGCTGTTCGCCTGCCAGTTTCTGGGCTCAGAACTGCCGGGGGTGGGAATCCACCTCAACTGTCCCAGGGAATTCCAAGGGGGAGTTCCAAGGAAGATTTCCTTAGGAAATCGTAGCCTCCTGGCCTTGGGTGGGGTGGGGGACAGAAGTGCAGGGAAAGCCCCCAAACGAACACTGGGATGTCCCGCTTGGGCATCTTCCCATCAGCCTTCTCGGTGTCTGTTATCCGCAGATGCACGTGCACCCAGAAAATGTTTGCGTCCTGTGGCCATGGGTCCAGATGAGTACACACAGGTATCCACACACCCGTGCAGAGACATGCACATGATGCACACATGGAGACATTCACACACATGCACATACACACACACACAGACAGATGACCCATCCCATCCCATTCCTAGGGCTCCCCCTGGGTGGGATGGCTCCCCCTTCCCTGCTCCAGCAATAAGGATCCCAGGGCAGCCTCCTACCACCCAGCAACTCTGGCTTCCCTAGTCCTCATGCCTTCCTCTCTAATGGGCCCCTCCGGGGGTTCCCCTGGCCCTGGCAACCAACCCCCTTCTCATCTCACCTCCGCAGCTCCTGGGAAGCCTGCCTGGCGTGACCCCTGACCTCCCGCGTCCCATTTCCTACAAGCCCCTCCTTGTTCCCTGCTCCGCTCCATGGTTGCTCAGTGACTACTGTCTGGAACGGTGTCCTGTCTGCCTTATGAACACCCCTGCTGCCCCAAGGCTCCGGCTTGGCTGTTGCTGCCCCGGAACCTCCGCTGTTCCTGGCACTCCCCCCGCCACCCCCGGACTCGGCGGCACTTACCTGCTCTCCGTCTGAGTGTCGGCATCCCAGTGGGTTGTACGGCGCACGGACACACTGCCTGGGAGGCCTCCCTAAACCCAGTCTCTAGCTGGACTTGTTGGCAGCCTCTGAGGGTCTCCCTAAAACACTCAAAGAAAGTCCCCATGCCAGACACTGTGTTCTGATGCCACCGAAGTAAAGAAGCCTTGGGGGCTGGGGCTGGCAGGCTCCTGACAGAATGGGAGTCGGGGGAGGCCCTGGGGAAGAGGGGCAGTTGTAGGGGGAGGCAACAGCCCTCCTAGATCATTGTGGTGACGCTCCCTTCTGTGGTAGTTCAGAGGCAGGGAGGGAGGGAATGAATGACAGGGCCGCTGGCTGCCCCTTGGCAGAGAAGGTAGGTGGGCGAGAGGGGAGGCCTTTTGTGCGGCCGTCCTACCCATGCTCCTGCAGAGTCAGGGAGGGGTGGGAGGAAGGGGGCCCGGAGAGCGGAGTATCTTGGGCTGGCGGTGACCCTGGGAGAGGCACTGAGAGACAGAGCTTCAGGAAGCTTTCACTGCCTGTTGGCAGACCTTACCCTGGTCACCTCTGCACAGCCCAGGGTGGTCCTCTGTGCTGCTGGGAGAGCCAAGGGACGGGTGCAGGCTGCCCTGCCTGCTGGCCTGGGGGACATCGAGCTGGCTGGGGTGGCCTCCACTCTCACCCCTGCATCCTGGCTGGGCAGCACCCTCTCGGGGACTGTGTTGGCCGCAGGACAGGGACAGCACCCAGACGTCTTCTCCTCCACTCCAGCCTGGACAGCTGGGCTTGACCTGCCCCCTGAGCTCCACAGGCCCCTCCTCCAGCGGCCTTTGCCTCCCCCCCAAAAACAGCTCCAACCTGCGCACACCTGCAGAGCCCTCGGGGTGACCCTCAGAGCATCAGCTCCCGGTGGCAGTCACCTGTCTGTCGGGTGTTCTTTGACAAGACTGGGGGCTCGTCAGGGGCACAGCTTCCCTGACTTGGTCAGCTCAGCGCCGGGCCTGGCTTACCCGTGCGCTCCTGGGAAACCGCCAGTCCACTGGTGAATGTGAGAAAGGTGCACATGTGGGTGTGAGTGTGATTGTGCACACAAATATGTGAGTGAGCCTGCGATCAGATGCACATGTGTATACAGTGGTGCGTCTGTGTGGGCAGGGGTGTGTGTGCTGTGTGAGTGTATGTGCCGTGCGAGTGTGCATGTGGGTAAGGTACAGACGTGTGCACGGGGAAAACACACACAGGCGTGTGTGCGGATAGGGCGTTATGTGCACGCGTGTGTGCTGCATATCACCAACAGAATGTGTCCATGATTAGCCCACAATGTGATGGGATGGGCAGGCAGACCCATGGGGGGCCTCCTCTGTGTTTAAGTGAGGTCAAGAGGATGGGGTCCCCACGGCCAGGTGAGCGCCCTCAGGAGAAAAGGGAGAGACGCCAGAACTTCTGTCTCCGTGGGAGGAACATGAGAGGAGAGGCGGGCTCTGGCCAGGAGCTAGATCTCAGTCTTCCCTGTGTCCAGAACTGTGATGAATACGTGTCTGTGTGTGGCCTTTGTCACAGCAGCGTGGGCTCAGACAGTGGGTCCGTGTGTGGCATAGGTGAACGTGGGGGCTGCTGGGAGACGTGAGCGTGCTCACTGCTCCGTGTTCCCAGATGCCAGGTGCTGGGGGAGATTTTCTCCAGGCAGCGACCCTCAGCGCTCTGCACCCAGGGCCCTCTCCATGCAGCCCAGTGGGGTCTCTGAGCACTGCCCTGAGCACGTTCCGGGGCATGTGGCCAGGGGTGCCCCCAGCGTTTCCATCCTCAGTGCTCCAACCAAAAGCTGTTCGCCCTGGCCACAGAGCTCCTTCCTGCTCCTGGTGGGCACAGGCAGTGCTAGGCATCACCAGGCTCCCGCTGTCTGGGTAGCTGTGGGGACCACTGGAGGCATGAAGGGAGTAACTGGGGAGACAACTGTGCTTCTGCTCACTGGCTGTGGCGGAAAGCCTTAGGGTGCCAGTCGCTCGGCTGGGTCCTGAGTTGGAAGGAGGGCCAGCTTCCCAGTCTGTCCTCAGCATCCCCCGGGGAGGAATGCCTGGAAGGTGGGAGGGGCTGTTCTGAGCAGAGTCTAGACCCTGCCTTGACGTAGAGCTCTGGGGGAGCAGGGAAGTAGGTACTCTATCCATCCCCTTAATGGCTCTGTGGACAGACTGGACCCCTAGGGTCCCCAGGCAGCTGGTTGGTTTGGTCACAGGAGGCAGCTCCTGGACGAGGTGACACTACAGTGGAGGGGCTGGAGCAGAAGGGGCAATGGCCAAGGCCAAGAGCAGCTACTCCAGGGGGCGGGACATAGGGCTCCTGAGACAGGCTCCAGGTGCTCCCAGAGACACCGTGTGTGCAGGTGGGGGGGGGGGGCATGGCCAGGGGCAAGCGGGTGTTCTTAGGAAGGGAGCACAGACCGCGGCTGGACGCGCCATTCACCACACCTGAAGGAATTAGTCTGGGGAGGGGGCAGGGGAGGCTGTGTCTTTAAGGCGCTCACGGTTCTTAGACCACGGAGGCAGGTGTGGGCAGGAGGGGTGATGACCAGATCTGTGGACTGCTGTCTCCCTACAAGGTGGAAATAGCTCGGTGCCACCAGGAGCGCATAAGTAGGGCGTTACAAGGATTGAAAGAGGGAGACATGGCGACGTGTACCTTCCGTGCCAGTCTCACGTGCTGTGGGAAGTTCCTATTGTGTGTCTCCTTAGCCTGTGTCACCTACATCCTTAATTTATGCAGAGCGTGGCCAGCCGGGGACATAAGCATGCTCCTGACCTGTGTGTGTCTGCCTGAGCAACCGCACCTCCGGGGAAGCCAAGCATGGGGGCGTCTGGGCTCCTCCTCCAGGAGAGGTGGGATCCTGGACATTTGTTGCCTGGCCTGCCCAGGACCCTTCCTGGAAAGCCACATCTGTTCTTGGAAGTGTCCTTGCCAGCTTGGGCAGACAGGTCAGATGCCAGACCCGTGATGTGGCTTCTTCAGGCACCACTAAAGCGGCTTTGAGAGTTCTTGGGAGCCAGATGTGCGGAAGCCTGCGAGGACCAGGGGACTTACCTGTCCCTGGCGCGCCACGAGGCCACGTCCCCCCGCTGCCCCCCTCCCCCGAAGTCATCTGCTGAGCTCCGTGTGCCCGGTGGGGACACTTTATTTAAGGCCCACACCGTCACGACTCCATCTCTCAGAATGCCACAGCAATTTAAAAAAAGTATACGTACACTTCTTGCCACATCTTAGATGTCCTTCCGCCTACAGAAGCCGTCAAATAAAAATTAATTTTGCTTTTAAAAAAAAACCATGCTGCATATTTTTGACACTCAATGTCTGTTCATTTGCATGGGACACGTTCTTCCATAATGAATCATCGTAACGCTTAAATTAAACACAGTAAAAGAATGGTTAACGCCATAACACGCCGACAATTTAACCTGGCCAATATTTTTATTGCCTTGTACAATAAACCTAACAGAGCACAACTTGCTTTTGACTGGTGGAAAATCGGTTATGAACCGCCAGGGAGAGGCCAATTTTTCAAATGCAACCATTCGGTCATACTATCACCACTCAGACTTTTTTTTTCCCCGTACACTATTGCTGTTATAATCTTTTGAGGATATTTTATCACGGCAATAACCTCCTCAAAATCAGTCTTTACTGCAGTTAATGACTGGACAGCTGGAGCTGTAACTGGTCTTGGCTTTGCCCCCAGCTATTAGCTAACAAACCAGTTGTTATCTGCAGGTAACAACCAATTTCTTGTGGAATTTTCTTGATGGAAAGTCTCACTGGATGAAAGTTATTTTTCCCCCCTTTTCTGCCCCAGTTTTGTGCATCTCAGTGGAGGAAGCAAGAGGTAGGAAGTCGGTGGCTCTCTTCCTCCCGAGTGCACCAGGGCCAGCCCCGGGGTCCGGGGCACAGGGGACAGCTCATTGCCACACCCTTTGTGCACCCAGGGAGAATGGGGCTGACATCTGCCACATCACAGGCTTCTGAAGGGCCATCCGAAACGGGCTGTAGGGGATGGCAAGAGGGTTGCTCTGCCGGACTGACCCGACACGGTGCAGGGTTGACCGTCTGGGGGACGCTGAGGACAGACAGGGCAAGGCCAGGCCGAGAGCTGTCCCTGGGAGTTTGGACTTAAGTCGGACCTGGTGCCCATTCCCGGAGCGAGAGAAATCTGCTGGATGGACAAGCCCCTTGTGTTTCGTGTGTGTTTCACTTTGGATCACCCTCACAAAATGTGAGCTTTTTATTTTTTATTTTTTAAAAAATAATTTTATTTATTTATTTGACAGACAGAGATCACAAGTTGGCAGAGAGGCAGGCAGAGAGAGAGGAAGGGAAGCAGGCTCCCTGCTGAGCAGAGAGCCTGATGCGGGACTTGATCCCAGGACCCTGAGATTATGATCTGAGCCAAAGGCAGAGGCTTAACCCTCTGAGCCACCCAGGCGTTCCCAAATGTGAGCTTTTTAAGCTAGTGATTTAAACTTATGTAATGTTCATTGACATCATGATGAACTTATTTTTTAGGGACAAGATGAGCAACTTTGGACCTCGGCACCCACGCCAAATATGTTAAAGCCAAGGACTGCCCTCATGATTAAATATTACAGGTGAACAGAATGTCTATACGGAATGCCCAACCAGAGGAAGGCGTCCTTCTAAAGGGACCGTGGCTCCTCGGCGCCTGCGAGGCCTTCCTTCTTCTGGTTCGCGCTTCCTTTCTACCTGGGGTATCCACGGTCCCAGGACTCCTGCTAGGAGAAGCGGATGGGGTGTTGTGGCATCAGGGTGATGAGGAAACTCGGCAAAGTGATCACCTGTTTGTGGTGAGGGTTTGAAATTCGGTAGATTCATCAGTGTTTACTGTTTGAGATGAAAATTCGATTCCTGGAATCACAGTGCTGATTGCCTGTGTGTCTTTTACAAGCAGGGCAAAACAAAAAATTAATGTTTTTTAAAGTGAAATAAGATTTTTTTCCAGCCTGGAGAGAAGACCAATTAAAATCACTTCAAATTCTTAAATGAGTTTTAATTTGAGAGAGTGGAACTCTTTCAAGAATATGAGTTTTGCTAAATATTTGAAATCATTATATATCATGCTTATCTGAAGCCCAAGTTGCTTGGAAATTAAATAACACATTAAAAATGATCACAGTATTCATTTTTGAATTATCGGGTGAGTGAACTCCCACCCTGGGGCAAAGCTCCATTTCTGGAAATGCGGAGGGTCACTGCAAGGAAGGCGGGAGGTAAACCAGGCTCCCTACAAATTCCCCAATTCAAACACCACTCCTGGACTAAAGCAATTCTATGATTTTAAATCATTCTGAATTTCATAAACCCAACTCTTTAACCTTTTGTAAATGACAAAAAGTGCAACACATTCTTAACATTTCTGATCATTCCATACTATGCTGGCCTCATAAAGCTCATCTTTTCCAAATTTAAGCACTTAAAAATGTGAAGTGCTCCAATAAATTTAAATTGGCATATGCTATGCATATCAATGGGAAATGATTCAAGCATTAGAGGCTAGAAGTGGTGAGTGAGGGCAAGCAAACCGGGGCATCCATTGTCACAGGATTGATTTTTAATGACTTTCTATTGATTTGGTGCCTTTTAAACCTGATGGCCTAACGTTGGTCTTGCATATCTATCACACGTGTCTTTGGCCCGCACACTCTGTCCAGCGAATGTTGGTTGCTTTTTTTCCTCTTGCCAACGTAGCCTCCTGAGCAAACGCTCAGGAGTCCTGGTTTGTGCTGGGCCTTCCAGGACACAGACTGACGGGCCAGCCCACAGAGGGCTGCGTGTTGTTCAAGACGAGGCAGTAAGCCACAACGTCCAACTCAAGTCCAAAAAGGATTTACCATCTCTCACAACTGAAAAGTCCTGGAGTGGATCAGGAATGGCTGGATCCAGGTGCCCTCATCTCTCTCTTTCGCCCTCTTGTTTCTCATGCTTGCTGCATGTGTCTTAGCTCTTTCTCTCACTCATTCTTCTTCACTCTCCTTTACTTTTCTCCCCCTCCTTCACTCCCTTTCCCTCTCCTTCACTCCCCATTCACTCCCCTCCTCTTCTTTCACTCCCCTCCCCCTCCAGCTCTGCTTTCCAGTTGTGAAGTCTTCAGGGGCATTTGTAGCCCCTGACCTGTCCAGGCTCCTTTCTCACATTTCCAAGTCCATCAGAAAGAGACACCTTTCTTAACAACATTCAAAAGAGGCTCTGCACAGAGTCTCATTGGGTCGATTTGGGTCACGGGTCCATTTCTTTTTTTTTTTTTAAGATTTTTTTTTTTATGTATTTATTTGACACAGAGAGAGAGAGATCACAAGTAGGCAGAGAGGCAGGCAGTGTGTGTATGGAGAACGTTATATTCGACATGAGTATTAGTTGCTGCTAAGAAAAATAATGAATTTAAAGAGAATTGTCTAGTTTGTAAGGAGGAATGGGAGGGAACACTTCCAGAACTTGACATTAGAAGAGAGAACTGGGATATACTTTCAGTGAAAAAGCTGATTAAAACTCATTTTCAAATGAATCTGAAATTAAGAGTATAACTGTCACAGCCATCATTAAAATTTCTGAATGGATTACAAGGTTTCAGAGTAAAAACTCAGTTGAAGGTGTGGGTTTCCTTGAATGATTTCAGTTGGACAAAAATTTGGAGGGAAAAGAAAGTTAGGATGAGACCCTCTTCCCAAATCTTGACATGTTCAAGTTTATCTATTATAAAACTCAGGACAGATATGGAGAGCTGGAAGGTCTATCTGTCCTCCCCTCTTAATATGAGAAGAGATGGACAACCCACAGGTTCACAACCCATCTGGAAGTCCTAGGAGAATGAACTAACACAAATCTGGAGAGAAACAGGAGCCTTTAGGGAGAGGGGGGAACCTCTGTGGTGTTTGCTTACCTAGGGCAGAAGCCACCAGACACCAGCAACAATCCAACTAGGATAGCAGAAAAATTGGTGGAGGTTGAGTGTAGGCTGGTGGGACAGTATGAAGTCCATGGGGACCACAGATAAGGGAGCATATGTGTATCCTTTGCCAGACTTTTCTCTACAATTCCCACCAGTGTTCCCCAGCAAGAATAGGGAAAATCTTGAGCAACCTTCTTTTATACAGGTCTGAGAGAGGAAAAAGTTAATCTTCACAAGAGAGGAACAAAACTCCATTCTCTTCTCTCTCTCCTTTGGAACAAAAGCCTTAATCGGTAGGAAGAGAGGCACCAAAAACTTCTGCACTTAGGGTACTATTGAAAATCCACTGCAGCTTGGATTAGAGAGCAGGATAAAACCCGGGAGCCCTTGAAAAAGGGCAGAGAAAGGTACTGGGCCCAGAACCTAGACTGAGGGCTTATGGAACCTATAGAATTGTTCGAGCTGTAACCAGAGGAAGTTTGAAACCTCTGGTACACGGAGAGTAACCATAGCAACAATAAACCTCTAACCCAGCCTAACTCCTGACAAAACTTACATAAAACCTCGCATTGGAGCCTTAGTAAAAGGAAATGCGGGTCCATTTCTACGCATGAAAAACAATTTATCTCGGACTGTGTGTCCTACACAAGACGTACAGTTCAACAAAAATGAGGCACATGAAAAGGCAAGAAAAATCAACGCATCTCCAAGAGATAAGGAAATCAACAGAACCAGACACAGATATGGCATCGATATTGAAATCATCTGGCAGAGGACTTAAAGTTATAATGTTTAATATGTATGCACTACTGGAAAAAATGCACAGCATGGAAGATCGGATGGGCAACTTCAGAAGAGAGCAAAGCATCCAAGAGCTGTGGGGCAATAGCAAAGGATAGAACATGTGCATTATTGGAATCCCAAGGGAAGAGAGAAAGAGTAGGGCAGAAAAAAGTATGAAGAAATAATAGCCAAGAATATTCTAGAATTAATGACATATGCCAAATGACATATCTAAGAAGCTCAGAAAACACCAAGCAGGATCAACACATATACCCTCAAGGAGCAAAGATCAACACTAAACAAACATATAGGCATGTCATAATTTGTCTACAGAAAACAAAAGACAAAAAGAAAATCCAGAAGGTGACCAGAGAGAGAAAAAAAAAAAAACATATGAGATATAGAGGAGCAAAGATACTTGTCAGAAGTCATGCAAGCCCAAAAACAATAAAATGACATCTTTAAAGTGTTTAAAGAAAAACAAAACCACCTATAAAAAATGAGTACACTGGTTGAGAGAGATGAATTGGATATAGACTGCTCTAAGTTTCTTATACTATGTGTATAATATTTCTTGGAAGTAGAGTATGATTAATTAAAGATATATATTACAGAATTTACAGCAACCACTAATCGACAGTAGAGAAAAAGTGGAATCATAAAAAATATTCAATTAATTCAAAGGGTAGGAAACAAAGAGAAAAATAAATAAATGAATAGAATAAAGCTATCAAAATAGTGTATTTTTATCCAAACATGTCATTAATTACACTAAATATTGATATCTAAACACATCAGTTAAAAGACAAAGACTTATAGTCAGACAAAGACAAATACCATATGATTTCACTCATATGTGGAGTTTAAGAGACAAATGCACAAAGGAAAAACAAGAAAGCTAGAGAAAGACAAACCAAGAAACAGACTCTTAAGTCTTGAGAATAACCTGATGCTTACCATAGGGGAGATGGGTGGGGGGATGGGTGAAATAGGTGATGGGTTTAGAGAATACATTTTTCATGATGAGCACTGGGTGGTGAATAGGATTCCTGAATGACTGTATTGTTTACCTGAAATGAATACAACACCGTATGTTAACTATACTAGAATTAAAAAACTTAATAAAAAAGACAGAGACTTATCATTTGGATTAAAAAAAAAACCACTATGCTTTCTACAATATACTGTATGTAACTCACAGTATGCTATGTACAATACATCTCTATAAGAAACTATGCAAAACTAGTTAAAAATAAAATTATCGAAGATGATATGTTATGCAAACACTGATTTCATTTCTCTGGGGTATATATCTAGGAGAAGAATGACTGGGTCATATAATAACTATATTTTACTGAGGAACTGCCAGACTGTTTTCCAAAGTGACTGTACTATTTCATATTCCTACCAGCAGTGTAAGAGGTTTCTGATTTCTCCATATCCTCATCAACACTTGCTCTCCCTTACCAGTTTTTCTGAAATAAAATCGACATAAAATGCTGTCAAAGGTCAAAGTGTACAGAATAATGATTTGTCTTATATATATGGTGAAATATGCCACATGTGAAATAAACTTACCACAGTAAGTTTAGTTAACATCCATCATTTTATATAGATGTGAAGAAAAGAAGACAAAAAGAAAAAAAAGTGTTTTTTCCCTTGTGATGAGAACTCTAATTAAGATTTAATCTCTTCATATTTATCAGGGCCATACAGCAGTGTTAATTACAGTCATCATGTGGTACATTATCTCCCTAGGACTTATTTATCTCATAACCAGAAGTTTGTACCTTTGGACCACTATTGTCCAATCCCCCCTTACTCGACCTCCCCCACTTCTGGTAGCCACCAATCTGATCTCTTTCTGAGTTTGGGTGTTTCTTTTCTTTTTCTTAGTATTCCACGTATTGAGATCATATAGTCTTTGTCTTTCACTGTCTGACTTATTTCACTCAGCATAATGCCCTCAAAGTCCATCCATGTTATCCCAGGATATAGCAGGATTTCCTTCATTCCTTATGGCCAAATAATATTTCATCATATATATGTACCACTCTTCCTTATCCATTCTGCCATTGGTAGACATTTGTGTTGTTAACATGTCTTGGTTACTATAAATTATGCTCCTATAAAAAACATGAGGGTATCTTTTCAACATAGTGTTTTTGTTTCCTTCATATATAATCCCAGAAATGGTTAAATGCTGGATCATACTA
The DNA here is from genome assembly GCF_964662115.1 of Mustela nivalis. Classification (NCBI taxonomy): domain Eukaryota; kingdom Metazoa; phylum Chordata; class Mammalia; order Carnivora; family Mustelidae; genus Mustela; species Mustela nivalis. The sequence goes on from NC_139037.1 coordinate 37,758,740, forward strand.
TCGTTCTATTTTTACTTTTTGGAGGAATTTCCATCCTGTTTTCCATAGTGGTTGTACCAACACTTGTTCTTATCAGACTTTTTCATCATATTCATTCTAGTGAGGGTGACCTTGCAGCTCTTTACAGTTTTGATTTGCATTTCCCTGATGTTGAGCATCTCTTTATGTACATATTGGTCATTTGTATATCTTCTTTGTCTACTCATATATGCTAATTCTTTAACTGGACTGTCTTTTTATTATTGTACTGCAAGCATTCTTTTTTATAAGACTATATAAGTCCAGGTATAAATCCCTTTTCAGATATGATTTGCATATCTTTTTTCCTCATTTTGTAGGTTGTCCTTTCACTTTCTTGATAGTGTCCTTTGAGGTGCTGAAGTTTTTAATTTTGAATGAAGTTCAGATTTTCTATTTTCTTCTTTGTTGTTTGTGTTTTTGTGTCATGTCTAAGAATCTATTGTCAAATTCAAGGTCATGAAGATATTTATCTCTATGTTTTCTTATGAGTTCTATCTCTTTAATTTAGGCTGTTGATTCACTTCAAGCTAATTTTTGTGTTTGGTGTGAGGTATGTGTCCAATTCCATTCTTTACTATGAGGCTACCCAGTTATCCTGGCACCGTTTGTTGAAAAGACTATTTTCTCCAGACTGGATGCTCTTGGCACCTTTGCCAAAAATCAATTGACAACAGACACATGGATTTATTTCTAGACTCTCAGTTCTGTATCTGCCACTGTTGTATATGTCTATCCTTATGCCAGTACCACAATGTTTTGATTACTTTTACTTTGTAGTAAATTTCAAAATTGAGGGAAAAAAAACCTTTTTTCAAGATTGATTTGGCTATCCTGGGTCACTTCACATTTCACATGAATTTTTAAAATAAATTGTGAATTTCTACAAAGAAGCAACCTGAGATTATAATAAGGATTGTGTTGAGGTTATAAATCAATTCGGGGGCTATTGCTATCTTAGCAATATTTAGACTTTCAATCCGTAAAAATGGGATATTTAGTTGTTTAATTCCTTTCAGCAATACTTCCTAGTTTTAAGCTTATCAGTTTTGTAATTCTATTGTTAAATTTATTCCGGAGTACTTGATTCTTCTTGATGCTACTATAAAATGGAATAAATGATGGTTTCCAGAGGGGGAGGGGTGGAGGAGATGGGCAAAATAGGTGAGAATGGGTGAAAGGAAGTAGGAGATACAAGCTTCCAGTTATGGAATGAACAAGTCACAGGGATGAAAGGTACAGAATAGAGACTATAGTCAGTAATATTGTAATAGCATTGTATGGTGACAGATGGTAGTTACACTTGTGGTAGGTACAGTACAACATATAGACTCGTTGAATCACTATGTTGTATGCCTAAATCTAATGTAACATTGTGTGTCAATAAAAAAAAGATAAGCATTTTTTAAAACCTGCCCACAGCTAAAATAAAGTTTTGATTAAATTAAAATAATAAAATAAAATGACTTGTTTAAAACTGGAATTATTTACTTAATTTCTCTGTGATTTTTCATCGTAATTATGTGTAAATCCAATTAATTTTTACATATTGATCATGTAACCTGTAGCCTTGGTGAACTTTTTAATTCCAATAGTATTTTAGTGGATTCCTTAGAATTTTCGACATACAAGATTGTGTCATCTGTGACTAGAGATAATTTCACCTCTCTCTTTCCAGTGTGGATGACTTTTATTTCTTTTCCTTGACTAGTTGCCTTGAATAGAGCCTCTAATGCAGGAGTAAATAGAAATGATGAAACAGAACATCCATGTTTGGTTCTTGATTCTAAGTGGCAAGTATTGATCTTTCACCATTGAGTTTGATGTTAGCTCTGCTTTGTTTGTTTGTTTTTGTAGATGTCCTGTATCAGGTTGAAGAAGTTCCTTTCTATTCCTAGTTGAGTGTTTTTATCATGTAAGGATGTCGGATTTTGTCAAATGCTTTTTCTGTGTCTCTTGAAATGGTCATATGACTTTCTGTTTCCATTCTAGCAATATGGGATATCACATTAATTGGTATTTGGATATTGAACCCACTTTGCATTCCAGGCATAAATCACACTTGTGTATGGTGTACAATTCTTTTTAAATGTTGCTGTATTTTGTTTGCTAGTATTTTGTTGAGTTTTTTTTTTTTTTTTTACATCCATATTTATAAGGGGTCAGTAGTTTTTTTCCCTTGTCATGTCTTTGGTTTTTCTTTTTTTTTTTTTTTTATGTCTTTGGTTTTGACATCTGGATAATGCTGGCTTTATCAAACGGGTTGGAAAGTGTTCTTTCCTATTCTATTGTCAAGAATAATAAGTGATGAGCTCTTCCATGTAAAGAGGTAATACCTACAGAACAGCTCCTAATTCTTTAAGTGTTTGGTAGAATTCAGCAGTGAAGCAGTAAAGTGGGTCTGATCTTTTGTAAGTAGTTTTTAAAATCACACATTCAATCTTGACTTACTATTAATCATATTGTCTATTATGTTAATTTTTATAGGTTGCACTTTTATAAGAATTATCCATGTTATCCAAGTTATCTAAGCAATTGACACACAATTGTTCATAGTATTCCTTTAAAATGCTTTTTATTTTTGTAAGATTGGTAGGAGTGCCCCCCTTTTCATTTCTGGTTCAAAGAAATTGAGTCTTCTTCTCTTTTAAATTGTAGATATAGCTAAAAGTTTGTTAATTTTGTTGATCTTTCCACAAAATTAGCTTTTTCGTTCAGTGACTTTCTCTAGTTTTTCTTTAAAGATTTTTTAAAAATTTATTTTATTTAATTTATTTTATTTTTATTTTTTCATTTAAGAGGTAGAATTTAGGGATTCATCAGTTGCATACAGCACCCAGTACTCATTACTTCAAGTACTCTACTTAATGCCTGTCACCCAATTATTTCATTCCCCCTACTACCTCTCCTCCAGAACCCTCAGTTTATTTCCTATAACTAAGAGTCTCTTAAATTATATATAGGAGTGAAATCATAGGTTGTCTTTCTTTGGCTGACTTATTTCAGTTAGTGTAATACCTTCTAGTTCTATCCACATTGTTTCAAATAGCAAGATTTCATTCTTTTTGATGGCTGAGTAGTATGATTTTCTGTATCCATTCATCTGGGCTCTTTCCATATTTTGGCGATTGTGGACATTGCTGCCTACAAATATTGGGGAGCATTTGCCCCTTTGAATCACTATGTTTGTATCCTTTGGATAAATACGTAGTAGTGCAATTGCTGGGCTGTAGGATAGCTCTATTTTTTAACTTTTTGAGGAGCCTTCATACTGTTTTCCAGGGTGGCTGCACCAGTTTGCATTCCCACCAACTGTGTCAGAGAGTTCCCCTTTCTCCGCATTCTTGGCAACATCTGTTGTTTCCTGAGTTGTTAATTTTAGCCAATCTGACTAGTGTGGCATGATATCTCATTGTGGTTTGGATTTGTATTTCCCTGAAGCTGAGTGATGTCGAGTATTTTCTCATGTTTCTGTTGGCCATTTGTATGATTTCTTTGGAGAAATGTCTGTTCATGACCTCAAAGAGGAGGTGGAGATGGAGAGGGGGAAAGACACTCAAGCAGACTCTGTGCTGAGCATGGAAACCAATGTGGGGCTCTATCTCATGACCCTGAGATCATGACCTAAGCCAAAATCAAGAGTCAGACGCTCAAGCAACTGAGTCACTCAAGTGTCCCTTTCTATTATTTTTCAATCCTCTATTTCACTGATTTCCATTATAATTTTTATTGTTTTCTTCCTTCCTTTAGGTTTAGTTTGCTCTTCTTTTTCCAATGTTTTAAGGTAAAACATTAGGCTATTAATTTAAGATCTTTCATCTTTTTTAAGATAGAAAGTTACAACTATAAATTTCCATCTAAGCACTGTGTTTACCTGCATCCCATGCTGTATCTTCATTTTCCTTCATCTCAAAGTATTTTATAATTTATCTTTTGAATTCTGCATTGACTCACAGATTAAATAGAAGTGTGTGTTTAATTTCCATGTATTTGTGAGTTTCCCAGACTCTCTTTTGTTATTGACTTATAATTGTATTCCATGTGGTTAGAAAACATACTGTGTCTTATCCAATCTTTTTAAATTTATATAAGGTTTGTTTTATGTTCTAAGGTATGATACACCCTGGAAAAATTTTATGTGCATTTGAGAAGACCATATACTTTTCCCGTTGTTAGATAGTATGTTCTATTGCTATGTTAGGCCTCATTGGTTTATTATGTTATTCAAGTATTCAATTTCCTTTTGATCTGCCTAGTTGTTCTGCCTATTATTGAAGATGGGTATTGAAGTTTTCCACTATAATCAATTATCAATTATATTGTCATTATCAGTTATATTACACCATGTCTGCCAATTTTTACTTCATGTAACTTGGTGCTCTGTTGTTAGGTGCATGCATGTTTATAATTTTTATATCTTCCCAGTTGATTGACTCTTTTATTATTATAAAATATCTTTCCTTATCTCTAGTAACATATTGCCATTTGCCTGATATTAATATAGCTAAAATTTCAGCTTCCTGTGGTTAATGTTTGCATATTATCTTTCCATCCTTTTACTTTCAAAATGTTTATATCTTTGAGTCTATAATATGTCTCTTGGAGAGAGCATACAGTTGGATTTAGTTTCTTCTTCCAATCTAGGAATCTCTGACTTTTGACTGTATTGTTTAATTCATACACATTTAGTGACATTATTGATATACTTGTATTTATAACTGCCATCTGTTTTCTATATCTTCTTTTTTTGTTCTTCTACCCCCTTTTGCTTCTTTCTTTTGCAAATATTTTTAATGTGGAATTTTAATTTCTTAAATTATTTTTTACTATATTTTCTTGAGTTATTTCTTTACTCATTGCTCTAAGGCTTATACAATTTAAGTTATCAGAATTAGTTTCAGAATTATACTAAATAATTCCAGTGAGATGTGGAAGCATTATAACTATATATCTCTATTTCTTTCCCCCATTTTGTGATATTACTGTTATGCATAATATATCTGTGAATGGTGCACATTACCATAAGACACTATTACAATTATTACTTTATCTAATTTTGCATCTTTTATGTATATTAACCTTCTTAGTTAACAGTTCTTGTGCTCCTTATTCTTTCCTGTGGATTTGAGTTACCACCTGAAGTCATTTTCTTAGCTCAACCTAGCTTTACTCCTGCTCATCTCCTTTGTGCAAATATATTACCTTTTTATATGTCATAGGCCCAATAATACATTATATACATTTGCTTATACTGTTCTATACAGTTATTCTTAGGATCAGTTAAAAGAAGAAAGGTGAAAAATGCACATTTGTACTATCTTTTATAATATATTAATGAATTTACAGATACTTTTTGTTTTTTCTTGTGGGTTCCTACCTGGGGTCACTTGCTTTTACCTTAAAGAACTTCCAGTAGTATTTGTTGTAAAGTGGGTCTGCCATCAGCAAATTCTTTTAGTTTCTGTTTATCTGGGAATGTATTTATCTGGGAATGAATAATAGCATTGCTGGATATAGGATTCTTGGTTTTTCTCTTTGAGCATTTTAAATATATCCCACCACCTTCTGGCCTCCATTGTTTCTGTTGAGAAGTGAACTTTTAACCTTATTGGGGTTTTCTTATAAGTCATGAATAATTTTTCTCTTGCTGCTTTCAAGATTTTTTCCTTGTCTTTGGCTTTTAGCATTTTTACTATGCTACTGTTTGTCAATCTCCTTGTGTTTAACTTGGAATAATTGAACTTTTAGATGCTTATAAATTTGAGAAATTTTCCGCCATTATTTCCTTGAATATTTTTTCTACTCCTTCCTCTTTCCTCTCCTTCTGCATTCCTATTATGTGTATGTTGGTGTGTTTAATGGTGTCCCACACTTCTCTGAGATTCTGTTTATTTCCCTTACCCTTTTTTTTCCTGCTCCTCAGATTTCATAATCTTCATTGATCTCTCTTCAAGTTTGTTCATTTTTTTGTATTAGTCCAAATCTGTTCAGCTCCTCCAATAAATGTTCTCATTTTAGTTATTGTACTTTTCGATGCTAAATTTTTATTTGGTTATTTTAAAAATAATTTCTTCCCTTTATTAAGAGTCTTAATTTGATGTGATCTTGTCATCATAACTTCCTTCACTTTGTTAAGTCATGATTCCCTTTAGTTCTGTGAACATATTTATAACGGCTACTTTGAAGTCTTCTGATAAATCTGCCATCTGGTTGCTCTCACAGGCAGTTTCTGTTGTTTGCCTTTTGTCCCAATCATATTTAACTGTTTCTTTGCATAGTGTGTGTGTGTGTGTGTGTGTGTGTGTGTGTGTGTGTGTGTTTAACTGGGCATCTTAGGTATATATTGAAGCAACTCTGGGTGCTCACCTGTAACCCTTCTAGGGGTCTTATTATTTTCTTTCTTTCTCTCTCTCTCTCTCTCTCTCTTTCTTCCTCCCTCCTTCCTTCCTTCCTTCCTCTCTTTTTCTTCTTTCTTTCCTCCCCCCCCCCCTCTTTCTTTCATTTAGCAACTGACAGGACTATTTTGGTGAAGTCTCTACCCTTATCAGTCCTATTCTGAAGCTTATAATGCTGCCTTTCAAGGATGCAGACTTAAATATGACCCTGAACACACTCGAATGCCAGTGGCTGTAGGGCTCACCTTATCTCTTTACCTGGAAACATCAGCTTTTGATCTCTATTAATTGCCATCCAATTGCTCTTTATTTTTTTTAGAAAAATCTTTCTGTAACATAACTTGATCTACAGACTGATCCATATTTGTTTGAGCAAGTTGGGTCAATATTTGGGATTTATTCTAACTCCAGGGATTTCCTCCCACTGTCTCTTTTTCTGATTCTCTCTGGCAAACTCACTGGCCTAGAGTTTGGCCTCTACCTCCAATGACTCTATCTGTTTCCTCCCAGTTGCCTTTCACCATAACCTCCACCATTTGAGAACACCCTTAGTCTTCAACTTTTCAATCCATGTTACAAATGAACTCCATTCTTTTAGGAAGAAATTCAGAGTTCTCTGCTTTAAAGCCCACTTCTTTCTTTGCGCAAAATCTCTGAGCTTTAGCTCTGGAGTTGAGAGTGGAAACAATGTTCCCACTTTAGGAGCTGAGTGATCAAGTAAAGAGAGAGACCGTAGCCTCATGTGTTCTCAGCTTGCCTCTCCTGGTTTGGAGCTTCTGATTTATGAACTACAAATGAGCCAGGAAATGGGGTGTCTGGATCACAGTGTTCCCAGCACTAGAGCTCCTTTCCATGAGTGGGAACTGGAAAGAAAAAAAAAGCTCCCACCTCTTAGCTACACTCACCTAGAACTTAGCCTCAGCTACAGAGGGCTAAGGGTAGGATAAGAGACACTGATATCCTGTTTCTCCCACAAATATAGCTTTCTGACTAGGAGGTGAGGGGAGAGAAAACTTTTTGTTCTTGGCTGTACCAGTCTCGAGTGGAGCTTCCATCCTACTGAAAGGAAAAGAGGGAGGGAGGCAGGGAGAGTCTTATTTCGGTTCTTATTAGTTCCGGTAGATTTTCATGAGTAAATGTTTTTTCATTGCCCTCAGGTCCATTCCCAGAGACTTTAGATGGTTGGGTTAGTTTTTTATAGTTTTCACCAGTTTCATGAGAGAGCAAGCCACAAGCTTTCATGACAGAAGTGTAGTTTAAAGAAGGGTACCCTATTAACCTAATTTACAAAATTCCTGCAGTCAACATCATGCTTAATGGTGAAGACTGAATGCTTTCTCCCTAAGTTTGGGAACAATCCAAAGATGTCATTTCTCACTACTATTCAACCTCAAAATAGAGGTCCTAATCAGTGTAATGATGCATGCAAAATAAAAGGCATATAGATTGGGAAAGGTGAAAATAATTTTCTCTTTGTATAGCACAATTATTTAGAAAATTTACAAAAATAAAGTTCCTACCACCTATCACAAATAAGTGATTTTAACAAGGTTATAAGATACAAAATCAGTATGCCAGGATAAATTATATATCTACACACTAGCAATGTAGAATTGAAATTCAAAATTTACAAAACAGTACATTAACTGTATTACAAAGAGTGAAATACTCAGGAATGAATCTAACCAGATCTGTGCAGGATCTGTATGCTGGAAATTGTCAGGCACTAGGGAAATCAACAAATACCTAAATAAATGGGAAGAGATCCATGGTTACGGATTAGAAGAGTCAATATTGCTAAGATGTCAATATTTTCCAAATTGATCTACAGATAGGCCAGAATTTTATTCAAAATTTCAGCAAGCTTTTTCTAGATATTGACAAGCTGTTTCTAATTCCTAATGAAAATGATATGGAAAGGCAAAGTAATTAGAAGAGCCAAAATAATTTGAAAAAAAAAAAAAAAAGGCTGGAAGACTCAACACTACCTGATTTCAAGACTTCTTATCAAGCTGCAGTAATCAAAACATTGGTATTATTGGTAAAATGATAGTCCTGTAGATGAGTAGGATAAAATAAAGAGTCCAGATATGGATTTACATAATGACTTGGACAAAGCTATAGAAGAATTCAATGGACAAAGAATAACCTTTTAAAGAAATTATGCTCAAACAACTGGATATCCATATGCAGAGAAGTGAAACTTAGCCCAGACCATACCTTTTATATAAAAAAATAACTTGAGGTAGAGTCATAGACCTAAATGTAAAATATAAAACTTTAAAAGTCCTATAAGAAAACATAAGAGAATTTATTTATGATCTTGAATTAGGCAAAGAGCTTTCAGAAAGCTCTTTTGAAATCATGATTCATAGACGAAAAAAAAAAGATAAAACTGGACTTCAACAAAATTGAAAACTGTTGCTCTGGAAAGACATTGTTAAGAGAATGAAAAACAAAACACAGACTGAGAGAAACTATCCGCAAATCACACTTGCGACAAAGGATTTAGTGTTCAGCTTATGTAACTAACTTTTAAAGTTCAACCGTAAGACAACAAATAATCCAGTTTTGAAAGTCAGTAAAAGATCTAAGTAGATACTTCACCAAGGAAGATATGTAGATAGCAAATAGGCATTTGTGAAGATTCCCAACATCCTTCATCATCCGGGGAATGCAAATTCAGATTGTAATGAAGTATCACTGTACTCCTACTGGCGTGGCTACAGTTTTAAAAAGTCTGACACTACCAAGTGCTGGTGTGGATACACAGGCATTGGTACCCTTATACATTCTCACGGGACTGCCAAATATCACAGCCACTGTGGAAAACAGTTTGGAGTTTTCTTATAAAGTTAATCATATCCAGCTATTATATGCATGGGTGAATAAAAACTTAGGTTTACCTAAAAAGCTTCACACAATTTTTTTTATTTTTATTTATTTATTTATTTTTAAAGACAAAGTGGGAGAGAGAGAGCGAGACCATGAAACATTTTTTTTTTTAAGATTTTATTTATTTATTTGACAGAGAGAGATCACAAGTAGACAGAGAGGCAGGCAGAGAGAGAGAGAGAGGAGGAAGCAGGCTCCCTGCTGAGCAAAGAGCCCAATGTGGGGCTCGATCCCAGGACCCTGAGATCATGACCTGAGCCAAAGGCAGCGGCTTAACCCACTGAGCCACCCAGGCGCCCGCTTTACACAAATTTTTATAGCAGCTTTACTTGTAATAGCCCAGCCCAGATGACCTTCAATTGGTGACTAGCTAAATCATGGTACTTTCATGCAACAGAACACTATTCAACAATAGAATGGAACAATCTCTTGGAAGTAAAAAACAAGGGTGACCTCTAAGTGCATTTTGCTAAGTAACAGAAGCCAGACTCCAAAGTTTCCGTAGTGTATCATGCCATTTCCGTAACATTTTGTAAAGGCAAGACAATGGGGACAGGGTCTGGAGCAGGGCTTGGAGGAAGGGACTGACTGCCTGAGTTTGCATGAGGGAATTTGGGGGGATGGACACATGACTGTAGTGGTGAATGCCTGATTGGTTATTTGTCTCAATTCATGACATGGTACATCACTGAGGAGAAATTAGAAAAAAAAAATAAAAAGAAAGGGAAAAAGGCAGGTTGTGGGGGAAATAAAAATGCAATACGAACTACACCAAAGGACCCTAGCTGAATTACAGATGGATGATGTAAGCACGTGGAAGGGAGTGGGGGAAGAAACCAAACTAACCCAAGTTACTTTGTAAAATACTGAATATTTTACTGGATAATGTGAAGATAAAGGCTAAAATGACTGCATACAGATGCTGTACTCTAGTTAGTGAATTTGTTTCTTGCAGAGGTGTAGGTCCCCATTCCAAAACTGTTTTATGTGTACAGAAGAGTTGAACAAGTCAGTAAGTGTATTTTGGATAATGAGACACAGATTTCCCGCTGTTGGAGAAAGAAGCCACAAATAAGAAAAGGGAAAATGCTAGAATGAAACTCATGGTGATGGATGGGAATTAGAGGTCTCATGCATACACACAGATACATAGGGACAAACATAAATACAATTATGTGTGTATACATACCACACATATTTCCAAGTTCTGTTTGCAGAGAGGGCCTAGAAGCAATGACATCAAGGTAACAATGGGAATACAGACTGCCCCAGGTTGGTTTCTAAGTACCCTCCTGCAATAAAAGGAACCAGGGCTTCTTTTAGAAGTAATTGATTTCAGTGCAGGGTCAGGGACAATGCAAGGTGAGCCTGAAGCATCTGGTAGAGTCAGAAAAAGATTTTCTTAGAAAAGAATGAGGCATGTCAAAAAGGCACAGGAGCCAACCTGAAGACGTTCCCGATGGTCAAAGCCAGATACAATAAATAGTGATAGTATTGAGTAATAGCCCAATAAAATAAATATGGTTGAGTCCATATTAGTATAAATAAACACTGAATGAATAAATGGTGGGGAAGCATATCTCTTCCTTATAAAAGAATCTAGATCTTTCAACAAAATGTGGAAGGACTGAAGGAAATTGAATGTCATATTAGAACATCACAGCCATAGGGGCGCCTGGGTGGTTCAGTGGGTTAAAATCTCTGCCTTCGGCTCAGGTCATGATCCTGGCGTCCTGGGATTGAGCCCCGCATTGGGCTCTCTGTTCAGTGGTGAGCCTGCCTCTCTGCCTAATTGTGATCTCTGTCTGTCAAATAAGTAAATAAAATTAAAAAAAAAAAAAGAACATCACAGCCATAAATTACTGCAGGCAAGATCCATGTACGGATGTTAAAATTAGTGTGTAGAAGTTTGAGCGCATTGAGAACATTTGCAGTCTCACTCGTGGAGAACGTGGTTGATGACACCTATGCAAAGTGATAAAGATCAACCTCGCCAGAAAAGACAAGACATGTGGATATTTTACAATCTCAGATACGATGCACAGAGAAGGGCACGTTGTTTTTGTGGCGTTCTCGTCAAAGATATAACCTGCAGGAGAAACAATGAACAAACACCAAGTTGAAAGTCACTCTGAAATATGATAGACCAGTGGACTTCAAAGTGTCAAGGATATGAAAGACAAGGAAAGCCTGGGACACTATCATGGACTGGAAGAGCCCAAGGACATATGATGGCTAAATGCAATGCATGATCCTGGTTTTCTCAATGTGGATAATCTTACTATGACTCCGCAAAATGTTAACAATAGGGAAGCTGAGTGAAGGGAACACAGGAACTCCACACAAGTTTTGCAGTATATGGTTATTTCAAAATAGAAAAAAAATTAAAATACATTTGAAAATAAGGAGAGAGGGAGAGAGGGAGAGCTGTGAGAACAAGAGAAAAAAAACATGTAGTGATCTGGGGACTTTCAAAAAGAACTATGGGCATCATCACTGGCACACAGAGTTGACTTAGAAACAAGTAGAGTAGAAGCTACTACATTTTGAGTGGGTTATTATTACCAAAAGAATTGTTGGCCTTGACTGTTAATACAGACTCTGACTGCTTGAGATTTGAACTTACCCTCGAGCTGCCACGCTCTGTAGTGGAAAGCATTTGGACAAATGATTCAGTCTTCAAGGACGGAACACACACACTCCCCAACACACACTTCGGATGGAGACAGAGAAGAAGCTACTCCATGACATAGTCAGGGGCCAGGGAGCTAGCTGTGCTTTCCCTCCTTCTAGACCCACAGTAAGACAGCACTTCTCACCCCCTTGAGGTGAGGCATGGGCACGTTACTTGCTTTGGTCCATGGGAGTGAGCGGAAGTGGCATTATTGCTTCTGAGTGCACGATTTAATTGGTCATAGGAGACTCTCCCAGTGCTCTCTTCTCTGCCCTGGGGACAACGATATTCCAGAAGGTGGCAGCTTCCTCAGCCTGGGTCCTGGAGTGATGATAACACAGCAGAGCCTTTGCTGACCTGAGATCGACATGGAATTAGAATGAGAAGTAAAACATCTATTGTTGTAAGTCTTTGAGACTGGGGGTGGTTTTTTATGGCAGCATAACCTAGCCCGTCCTTACAGCACCACTGAATAAAGAGAGCAGATGCCAGGCACGGAGGTCACACCTCGATGTGTCATCTGGGCCATTAGCTAGGTAGCAATGGCTCAAGTACTTTGATGGTCATCTGCCTCTGCTGGATGGGGAAGGAGTTGGCTCCATAAAGCCCGGGAGAAGAGGAATGCAGGCCTGGGTCTGGGGAGAGTTGGCCAGGCCTGTTCTTCCAAACATTTTGCTTTTTAATTCACCCTTTTGGTGGTGCCTGAACGGCCATAACAACTATCTAGTCTGTCAGGAAAAGGGAAGGGCTGCAGTAAATCTGAGAAAATTTTTGCACATGGGTCTGGTCCGGGGGCTGGAAGGTGATGCTCATAGCCCTGGGAGACCCCTGCCTTCACATACTGTGTCAATTAAGTAGCCATGGGCTCAGAGCCCAGAGACCTGGTTCTGGGTCTCGCTGTCCAGAAACTCACTAAGAATGGAGTAAGTGCTGCTCTTGAGGCTTTAGCCTCCCATGTGAGTTGAAAAATTGGGGTAGATGGAGATAAAGAAAATTGGTTGTTTTGAATTTTTCGTTTTTTGAGGGTTTTTTTTTGTTGTTGTTGTTTTTGTTTTTTTGGCTTGCTTTTTTTTTTTTTTTTTTTTTTTTGTCAAGAAGTTCTTTTCCCCTAAATAAAAACACAAAACAGAGTGGTTCTGAATCTGCTTTCTACTTCCCCTCCCTGTCCCCCAAAGAGTGGCAGCCTTGCATTTTCTCCAAGGAACTCCTAAAGGGTCTTGGAACACAGTTTAAACAGCCCTGAGCGCTCATCCAGTTTGGTAGGCTGCGGGTTTTCAGGATGACAGGAACACATTCTGCTGTCAAGTCTTTGGGAAAAGCTGGTACAATGCTTTGGAGTCAGACTGCTCTGTGTTCAAATTCCTTACTCAGCTGTGATCTTGGAGGGAAAAGCTACTAAAGTCTTACCTGCTTCAGTTTTTACATCTGGAAAGTGGAGTTCCCATCACAAGAGCAAGTGACCTGCAAACTGTGACAGCTGAATGAGTCAGTGCACGTGGAGACCTGAGGTGGGCACCTGGCAAAGAGAACCCACTGTGATCAGCAGCAGCCTCTTCACCGACATTATCACCACACCTGACCCGATGGGGTTAGTTCACAGTGTTGTGGGAACATCCTCTTCTACAAGGCATCTTGAGCAACGTCCTCCTAAGCACACTCCTCTGCCTCCTCCATCCCCGAACCTCACAGTTCCCTGCACAGGACCAGCACAAAAGGAGAAATCAAAAGCATGCAGTGGACTGGATAGATTTGGCTAAACTGGTGATCTCCAAGGTGTTGTACCCACCAAGACCAACAATTTCCCAATATAGTCTCCCTTAGCAACTTGCTGACTATAGTAGGTCGTAACCCAGTGGCAGCGATCATGAGATTCCAACACATGGAGTTCCAAAGTGAAAAATATAATGTCAACGCCACTGAAAACAGCGGCAGGTACCCATTTGAATCCTCATCTGGTTTACCTATCAATGAACAATTGATAGGTCCCCACAGATGGTCGTTATTTGCATCAGAGTGTAGACATAATCCAAGTCCATGGTGTTTCAGTGTGGCCCTGAAAGAGTTAAGTGAAATAAAGAATATTATCAATATTGTATCAGTCACAGATGAGAAACTACATACCGGGATCAGTGTAATTCATTCATTGGTTTATGGACACCGAGTCCTCCGGGGACTGTCACAAATCCACTTGATGTTCCTGAGTGTGAGATTTAGCATTTGGATCTTTGATTTAGCTGAAAGATGTGTAAAAACTCATGCAGTCAGACAACTCCCTACAGGCGATTCATCCGTGTTGGCTTTTACGTAACAGTTATTCCAATCAAGTGCTGGCAGTAACTTAAGCTCCGTAACTTGCCTCTGGATTCACATTTCTGAGACGCTGGAACACGCAGGAACAGTAGCAAGGGCAAGAATGTCCCTCTGGGAGAAGGGAGCCTTCTTGCTCTCCTGTTTCTCTGGGATGCGCAGGCACCATCTGTCTGGAGGAAGGACGCAGCTCCTGGCTTCCAAGCCTCCAACCTTACATGAGGTCATGTTTCCTGCTGCAGGGTGATGGGAGAGGGTGGGCATGGGAGAGCCATGAGCTCCTGGGAGCTGGAGACAGTCAGGGTTTTCAGGGCTGCCCTTGGTGGCCTGGACGGGGCTCAAGGATACACATCTGCCTGACTAGCTCAGCAGGGGGATGAGGAAGATCTGAAAACCTGAATCTGATCAGTTGAGTCAGAGACAGAACTCTGTGGTTAATGACTTGATGGATATTGGTTCTCACTTTTTCCTCCTCCAGGATTTCGGCCACATCCCTCACGACACCTGCCTGGGTCTGGCTCTAAGTCTCGTTTTCATTTCTCACTACCTGTATCAAAAGGCAGGGTGGGGAAAGGCAGAAGGTTGCAACATTTTTGCACATTCAGTGAGAAGAAAAATGCAAGTGAAATGTTCTGTGCACAATTTCAGAGAGATAATGGCGGAAGGCAATGGCATATCTACATGAATGGGCTTCAGATATCATTGTTATTAATAGATGAAGTTTTTGATGCACTCAGTGAGCATCAATGGGTGGAGAAAGCCCTCCCATAAATTAAGCATTTAATCTTCACAGCAAACTCGTGAGAGGGCTCATCTAAAATCTTCACTTTATAGAAGGTGTGGAGAGGTTATGAAGTTTCCGCAGGTCATGTAGCTGGTAAAATGTAGAGCTGGGCTTCCATACTGGGTCCACTGATCCGGGAGGCCATGCTCTCAACGTGTGCTGGCAAGTGGCACCATCTCCCCATTGCCTATCAGGGATTCTGCAGGCTGGGGGCGGGTGCAACACCATCATGGCTTGGGGCATATCACCAGCCTCCTGAGGAAGTGATTCACAAGCAGGTAGCTATGATCACAGGTGCTACAGAGGTGCACACGGACCTCTATGAGGGGGTCTCACATTTCTGGAAGTAAGAATACCTCTGGAAGCATAGAATGGAGAGTACGGGAAAGAGATCATTTCTGCAGAGATAGTGGGTAATAGTTTTCCAGCATTGATGAAAGACATGAATCCTTAGAATCAAGAGGCACAAAGAGTCCCAAGCAGGATTAAAAATAAATAAATAAATTCACAGTAGGATATACCACATATAAATAAATTTAAGAAAAAGAGACTGAGGGGGTGCCTGGGCGCTTCAGTGGGTTAAGCCTCTGCCTTCAGCTCAGGTCATGATCTCAGGGTCCTGGGATCAAGTCCCGCATTGGGCTCTCTGCTCAGCAGGGAGCCTGCTCCCCACCCCCCTGTCTGCCTCTCTGCTTACTTGTGATCTCTCTGTCAAATAAATAAATTACATCTTTAAAAAAGAGAGAGAGAGAGAGAGACTGAGAGAGAGAGAGAGAAAAAAAGGATTAGTTTAGGTCAAGGGTATTTTTAAAGATACATGAGGGATTCTTAGGGGTTCCAGAGCATTTCCGGGCAGCTGCTCTTCCCTCACTGGAATGTGTTGTCTGTGGCTGCTTTCTGCCCTGTGAAGAAACTTGAGGACTCCTATCACTCAAAAGCCAAAACCGAAAGGGGAAGGTGGGACTGCAGACCAGCAGCGGCAGTTCCCCTTCATCCCTGATAGTGGTCCCATCAGCACACACCCATGCCTTTGATGTTGCTGGAGGGGTGTGGTGCAGGGACTCAGCCATAGCACCCCTGGGTGCACATGCCTCTTCTGCCTGGGGAAGGAGAGCCATGGAAGGGTTCAGACAGGAAGCCCCCTTTCCTGTCAAACACCCATGAGGGGAGATGTCTGTGTAAGCCTTCTAGCACAGAGCGAGTGCTCAGTCCAGCCGAGTCAGTGTGTGTTGAGGAACTACTGTGGACCAGCACTCCGAACAGGCTTCACACTCAATCCCCAGCACAAGCCTGTGAGGCGAATATTATCATCCTTGCCTTACACAGCTCACTACCTTGCTGGTCAGGTTCCCAGAGTCACCGGAATACCAACCCAGGCAGTCCAGTGCCAGCGCTTCAGGAAACTCATCTTCTTCTGAAGGACAGACAGAGCTGTCCAAGGTGGGAAGAGCTAGCCTGAAGAAATAGCATTTCGGAAAATCAGTGGGCACGCTTTCAGTTTATATCCCAGAACCCAACTCAGCAATGTTTATGGAGCACCTATTACGTATCTGTGCCCCCCCTGCTTTATGTCTCCAGGGTGATGTGGGTCCAGGCTGTCCAGCGATCCAGACAGAGGAGTGAGGGTGGTGTGCGGTGTAGGGAGCCCAAAGGGAATGCCATGTCCTGGGCACATTTCAGTCCCCTATAAGCCCCGGAGCCAGGGACTCTTGGATGCAGTGACTTCCTCAGGCTCTGGATTTTAAAGAGCCTTGGCTTGAAACTGTTCCATTTGGGAGGGTTTCTCCCTAGCATTTGGTATGGAATTATTACCAAATGCTAGAGAGGAACCCTGCCAAATGCTGTATATCAGCTAAAACCCAAACTCCTAAACAATGAAATATTTATAATAAAAACAGACCCCGGAGAGGGGCACAGACTGGGGCACCCAGCTGGTGGGGGGCTGCTGGCTGAGGTGGTTCAGTTTGTCTGTCTGCTAGTGTAGGTATAACCGTGGAGGTAGCAGGTGCCAGGTCTGCTGGGGAGGGGGGGGGAGTGGCTGTGCAAAATCTCTCAGGACGACAGGAGAAGCTGGGGGGCATGCAATCCAATGGCTGGTGAAAACGCTCCTCCTCAAGCCCCTGAAGACATGGCCGAGCCCTCTCCTCCCTGTGTCTCTCCTCTCTGTTTCCTAGTTTAGTGATCAGCATTCAGCAGGCACTCAATAAATGCTGACTGCCTACAAACAGGGATATTTCCAGTAACAGCAAAAACCTCACCCATCTGGAACCCACAGGGACTAAGATCAAGACAGCTGAGTTTTCCAGAAAGAACCATAAATTATTTTCATGTAACATTTTCAGATGGAAATATCTCTAAGATGTGATGCACATTTCCTTTTTTTCTTACTTGGAGAATGTGGAACACCATTAACCTTTCCGTAATGGCTCAGGGATGCCGCAGTGAACCTCAGATGCTGAGCAGGAGGTAATGCAGCCCTCGGGGCTTGAGAGGTGTGCAGGGGTGTCTGCCCTCTGCTAATGGCTTCGGATCATGGGGCTTTCTCTAGTCCTATGGCCTCGTTCCTAGAGATTTTTGGGTTCTTCTTACACAAGCAGATTTCCAACTTTCTCGCTTGTTGGTGTGGCCACATTGGAAGTCCATCTCTCTTCCTAAATTACTGTTTCTTATAGACTGTGGACCAGAAGCCAGAACCCAGGGCTTAATATAATTATCTGTAGAGTAAGATCTGTAGATGGACCATCCAAGTGTGAGGTAAGTGCAGAAGCTCGAGGCTTTTCTAGTTACAGGTAAGGCCACTCAAAGTCATTCTTGCATTTCTTCTTGATTCATGGTCTGTCTCCGAAGCGGCACAGGACAGCTGAGACGAACCTATCAGAGATGCTCGGGCAGTCCGGGAGAGCACTGAGTACCAATCCCCAAATCCTCTGCAGACACTAGAATTTGTGAACCTTTTCAAAAGACCTACACTTCTTATGGTTTCTCTCTCCCTCTTTCTCTCCTCCTTCCTCCCCCCTCCCCTCTCTTTTTACAAGGAAAGTATGTTGGCTATTACTCCCCCATTTGGCAGATGAGGAAACTGAAAGCAGAGACCACAGAGGCCAGATCAGACAGACCAGTAGGGGGCGATTCTGCTGCAGCCAGAATAAGTCCAGAGTCCAGGCAGAAAATGATGCACCGTCAAGGGGACACTGGAGGGGGTGTAATGCTGAGGTTATTTATAGAGATGTGAGCAGAACTGAGAGAACCTGCAAAGGAGGGAGATGCACCCAGGTTCCAGCAGCTCGGGAAGCCACTGTACTTCTCTTATGCCCTTAGTACTGAGCACAGAGCTACCGCACGACAGGGACACCATACATGGCAAGGGGAGAGAGCAGAGTACTCGAAGACAGAGTCCTGGGAGAGGGGCAGCTCACTGAGGTGAGGGCATAGCTACAGGGGCCCGGAGACCGCTGGATCTTGGCGTGCTGGGGAGCGAGGCAGACACCCCAAATTATGTTTCCTCCAGCCCTCCAGTCTCCCACTGTGAACTGATCGCCAAGCTGGAGGACGGAGGAGTTGGGGGGAAGTGGTCCACAGAGGTTCAGTCTCCCTGCACCCAGAGTGGAGTGGAGAATGGGAGACAGGAGATTGGGAGTGGTAAGTGGAAGAATCCAGCACAAAGCCTGCTGCAGACAAGAGTGCCCCACAGTCACACAGCTCTGAAGATGCTTCCCTGGGGCTCCCCAGGTCTACCCACTGACACGCGTGCACCCTAGCAGGAAGGATGACCTGGTCGCTGGCAAGTCTGCAGGCTGGGCAGCACGTCCAAGGTCCTCGCCTTCTCTCTAACACCGAGAGGCACATTGTTAGTAAGTCTTTCTAAGCCTTTCAGACCTTGCCAGCTGCTCCTCAGCCTTTTCTCCCTCCTTCTTGGCCTGCTTAGCTGGAGAGGCGGGGCAGGATCAAGACATCAAGACGGTTCAGAGCGCCAGGAAGTACGTATGTCTGGAAATCAGGCACAAGGACAGCTTGGGACTCGCCTCTTCCTAGTATCTTCCCAGATCCTTGGTGTTTGCATCAGCAAAGTAGTGGTCATGCACTGAGGTCCCAGCTGTGGTGAGGTGGGAATGAGAAAGCAGATGAACAAGCCCTTGACTGACTCTATGAGACTGGAAGACTGAGAGCTGCTTGGGACAAGGTCCCCACTGTCTGGGGCAGGGTTAGAAGTCATTTAGCAGCAATCAACACCCTCCTCCCTTTGAGGGCAAGCGGTCCGTGCCTGCCGGGCCTGTTAGGTGCTGGGCTTGGTGGGTGGTGGTGCTCAGAACCCAATGTGTGGCCAGACTGTTGCTCAACCAGTGGGAGGCCTTCATAGCTTTGCCCAAACACACCTGGAGCAGGTGTCCCTCTACCCCCATGACCCTCCTGCCCAGCTCTCCCCAAATCTGAATCACAGGCCTTCTGTTCATTTAAGCAATTTGCCGATGTGCCTACTGTATGAAATTTAGAAAACCCTAGAATCTGCCAAGACTAAAAGTTAAATCATCCACAACCCCACCATCCAGAATCACCAGGAGTAGGTGGGTAAATTTCCTCCTATACCTTTGTTCTTGACATAATACGTATGTAACAGGTAAGTATGCATAATCCAGGCAGAACAAAGAGGCTGAAAGGAAATTCTTCACATGTTAGCAACGATCGTCCTCTGGGTATTTCAAAGGATGCACCACAGATCAGATGCTTGCCTCAGGTAAGAGAACATTTCTGTGTGCATGGATAAAATCGGGATTGTCTTGTAAATAAAGTACTATACCCACCTTTCTTGCTTTTCCCATTTTCTGTTCAATTAGTCCTACAATTCTGATTAATGCACAGTTTCCCAAGTTACAAAACTCTCCTGTTGCACTGAACACTGGCATTTTATGGGATGTGGAAATAGGCATTCATTCATTCATTCACTCGTGCAAGAGCCAGGGACGGAGTCTCTGGGAGGCAGCAGCCTGTGCTCACAGTCGAGGGCACACAAAGGACAAAAATCTACATTAGTTTTGAAGAGCTCCTGTCTCAATGCTGACAGTCAGGCCAAGGCCATGCACTGTGGACTCCAGCATCCGGCAGAAGGCACTTGGGGTTGTCCCCAGGGCAGGGCCTGTGCCCTGATTCCACTGCTCTCCTTGTAGCCACAGGGTCTGGCAGGGACCTGGGTTGTGTGGGTGGTCCTTCCCCGCCCCTCCCCTGGGGAACGCTCCTGCAAACCCCACCTTCCCTCTTTCGCCGCATCCAGGTCCTGACCTCACTTCTCACTCGGCTGCTTCACGTGCAGACACCTGTCCCCTTCTCAGGCCTCTCCTCCCCGCACTCATGATGTCAAAGCCTTACATTATAATTTCGTCTTTAAATTCCTGAATTAGGACTTATTTCAAGTCTCATGGGTGCAAAGTTGATCCTTACGAGAAAATCTTTACAAAATCTTTCCTCTCTGGATTAGCCTCCAAAATACCAGCTCTGATGTGTTGCATTTCGTAACAAAACAGAGCACATTCTGGAAGGTGGTGGGAAAGCCGGTCACCGTATCCATCTGACAAACATTGTGTCCCTTCTGTCTGGGTGAGTCTCATGCTGCTGGGACACATTCTGGAGGGGCACAGTGGGAAATCTGTCCCCTGTCCTCCTACGGCCCCATAGGATTTCCTCCCAGCCTGCTGGTGGGAGGACAACTTGCATTATCTAGAAACTCACTTTCTCATGGCATTCACCATAAAGAGCAGAAACATCTTGTAACAGAAACATCTGAGTGTTGACCTGCTGACCCTCAGCTCCAGAAGTTGCATCTGAAGAGGGTTCTGAGTATGGGTTCAAAAGTTACTATGAAAAAAGATCTTGAAGGGGCACCCGGGTGGCTCAGTGGGTTAAAGCCTCTGCCTTCGGCTCAGGTCATAATCCCAAGGTCCTGGGATTGAGCACCGTGTCAGGCTCTCTGCTCAGCAGGGAGCCTGCTTCTCCCCTCTCTCTCTCTGCCTGCCTCTCTGCCTACTTGTGATCTCTGTCTGTCAAATAAATAAATAAAATCTTTAAAAAGAGAGAGAAAGAGAAAATAGATCTTGAATGTTCTCATTGTAATCACCATAACAAAATGGCCACTATTTGGGGTTGGGGTGTGTGTGAACTATTCTTATTGTGGTAAGTGTTTTGCCACATATAGATGTATTTGACAATCACATGGTCCACTTTCAACTTGCACAATGTTCAATGTCAGTTATATCCCAATAAGGCTGGACAAAGTTGCATCTGGCTTCAGGGGTGTCTGGGCGAGCTGCTTCCACATGAGTCTTAGTGTGAGTGTGGCAGCCCTAGCGGCCGGCGGTCGCTCGTAAGGGCTATGTTGCGGGGATCAGGGCGTTCTGGGGGATGCAACAGTAATCTGACCATTTTGTTACCTTCCAGAGATTTTGCTTAGGAGAGCTGTGGGAGAATTGGACTTTCTTGGATACACAACTGTGTTTCCGCCAGTCCACATCAGGAAGGCTAACTCGCTGCGGCACTTGTACAAAGATGAATAAGTAATTCATAAAATAGCTGCCCATAACTCATCAAGCATTCCTCAGATATGAGAGAGGAGAGGCAAAGGGCAAGAGTGAACCCAGATTAAATGTAGCCACAAAATCAAGTTCTCTTTTTAAAGTGTGTGACCCGCAAGTGCCCACTGCCAAAGAGAAAGAATGACGTTCTCTGTATGTGAGTGCCCAGCGCAGCTCGCTTAAAAAGGGCATTTGTGACAAAGGCTAGGTGGAGTTTCTGGAAGTCTGGGGGTTTGGAGGGTGGCCATTCTGGACCCACGGATTCAGATCTTACATTCTAGACAGTTTGCTGGCAGAAAGTGGGCTGGTCCCTGTGGTGGGGCTTCTGTGTTTACGTGAGGAGTGTGTGTGAGCCGCAGAACAGAGCTTCTCCGAAGCCCAGAGAGATTTCCCATGCAGAAGGCCCGGGTTTCTGGGGTGCGCTGGGAGGAAATGCCACCAAAATGTCTCCAGGTCCCTGAACCACTGCACAAAATGGTGTGGTATGTTCACTCCTCGTCTCATTCTTAGTTAATGAAAAAGTACACATTGAACAGTTAAAGATCACTGACAGATGTAAGTGAACGCTAAGCATCGTGCTAAGTGCTGACTCCCTGAGCTCCCCAAAGGAGCACATGAGGCGGGGGTTGCATTTTTCAGATGTGCAGGTTAAGTAATTGGCTGCAGGTCATGAGGCTTTAAATTGGTGGGACTGGCACCTGGATTCAGGCAGCCAGACCCCAGGGCCCGTGTTCAGCCCCTCTAGGCGACTCTCTCCACTTCTCCTTTGGAACAACAGTAAAATCCTCACCAACAGCCTAGATAGCCCCTAAGCGAGCAAAGGGAGAGAGATTGTGGGAGCGGAGTTTCTGAGTGGGCAGTTGGCAGGAGGACCAGTCTAGGCTCCCGCGGTGATTATATCTCTCTAGAGCAAAGAGGAGCAAAGAGATACAGTGTTTCCTTTAAGGTCAAGGAGGTCCTGTCTGTTCCCTGCTGGAGACTGAGGGACCTATGTGGAGGTCCCTGGGTGCAACAGGAACCTGCTGAAAATTAAACACCGTGACAATAATCAGAAGGCCGGCCCACCTGCAGTGATGTGATGTGCAGGAAACATTAATATCCTCTTACGTGCTTGTGAGACACGTCCTAAAGCCTCCTGAGTGTGCATGGGCATAAGACAGTAAGAGACAGGAGTGGGGGAAGCACACATTGGGGTAGCCTTTTTGGAAAGAAAGTTGGCAATGCCTAGGAGGAGGCTCAAAACTGGCCATATCCAGATGCAAACAAAAATTTAACTATGGAAATGTTCTCTTCAATAGTTTTTAAATTTTAATTTTTAAAATTAACACACAAGGTATTCTTTGCCCCAGGGGTACAGGTCTGTTAATCATCAGTCTTACACATTTCACAGCACTCACCCTAGCACATACCCTCCCCAATGTCCGGGAGAGCTCTCCCTACATCCCCTCCCCCCCAGCAACCCTCAGTTTGTTTCCTGAGACTAAGAGTATCTTATGGTATGTCTCCCTCCCGATCCCATCTTGTTTCATTTTATCCCTCCCTACCCTCCACGACTCCCTGCCATGTCTCTCAAATTCTTCATATCAGAGAGATCATATAATTGTCTTTCTCTGACTTATTTCGCTTAGCATAATACACTCTAGAGACATCCACATCGTTGCAACTGGCAAGATTTCATTTTTTGATGGCTGCATAGCAGTCCATTGTATATATATAATGGACATCTAAGTTCTTTCCATAGTTCGGCTATCATGGACATCACTGCTATAAACATTCAGGTGCTCGTGCCCCTTTGGATCATTACATTTGTATCTTTAAAAAAAAAAAAAAAGATTATTTATTTATTTATTTGACAGACAGAGATCACAAGTAGGCAGAGAGGCAGGCAGAGAGGGAAGGGGAAGCAGGGTCCCCACTGAGCAGAGAGCCCGATGCAGGGCTCGATCCCAGCACCCTGGGATCATGACCTGAGCTGAAGGCAAAGGCTTTAACCCACTGAGTCACCCAGGAGCCCCTACATTTGTGTCTTTAGGATAAATACCCAGTAGTGCAATTGCTGGGTCATAAGATAGCTCTATTTTCAACTTTTTGAAGAATCTCCCTGCTGTTTTCCAGAGTGGAAGCTTCAGCTTGCATTCCCACCAACAGTATAGGAAGGTTTCCCTTTCTCTGCATCTTCGCCGGCATCTGTCATTTCCTGACTTGTTAATTTTAGCCATTCTGACTGTGTTTTTGATTTGTTTTCCTAATGGTGAGTGATGTTGAGCACTTTTTCATGTGTCTGTTGGCCATTTGGATGTCTTATATGCAGAAATGTCTGTTCATGTCTTCTGCCCATTTCTTCATTGTTCTTTGGATGTTGAGTTTGATAAGTTCTTTATAGATTTTGGATACTAGCCCTCTATCTGGTGTTGTTTGCAAATATCTTCTCCCATTTTGTGAGTTGTCTTTTGGTTTTATTGACTGTTTCCTTTGCTGTGCAAAAGCTTTTGATTTGATGAAGACCCAAGAGTTCATTTTTTCCCTTGCTTCCCTTGCCTTTGGCGATATCTCTAGGAAGAAGTTGCTGTGGCTGAGGTCAAAGAGGTTGCTGCCTGTGTTCTCCTCAAGGATTTTGATGGATTTCTGTCTCACATTGAGGTCCTTCATCCATTTGGGTCTATTTTTCTGTGTGCTGTAAGGGAATGGTCCAGTTTCATTCTTCCTCACATGGCTGTCGCATTTTCCCAACACCATTTGTTGAAGAGACTGTCTTCTTTCCATTGGACATTCTTTCCTGCTTTGTCAAAGATTAGTTGACCATAGAGTTGAGGGTCTATTTCTGGGCTCTCTATTCTGTTCCATTGATCTATGTGTCTGTTTTTGTGCCAGTACCATACTGTCTTGATGATGACAGCTTTGTAATAGAGCTTCAAGTCTGGAATTGTGATGCCAGCAACTTTGGATTTCTTTTTCAATATTCCTCTGGCTATTCAAGATTTTTTCTTGTTCCATATAAATTTTAGGATTATTTGTTCCATTTCTTCTAAAAAAATTGATGGTGTTTTGATAGAGATTGCATTAAATGTATAGACTGCTTTAGGTAGCATAGACATTTTCACAATATTTATTCTTCCAATCCATGAGCATGGAACATTTTTCCGTTTCTTTGTGTCTTTCTCAATTTCTTTCATGAGTACTTTATTGTTTTCTGAGTCTAGATTCTTTGTCTCTTTGGTTAGGTTTATTCCTAGGTATCTTGTGTTTCGGGGGCAATTGTAAGTGGGATTGACTCCTTAATTTCTCTTTCTTCTGTCTTGTTGTTGGGTAAAGAAATTCAACTGATTTCTGTGCATTGATTTTATATCCTGACACTTTACTGAATTCCTGTACATGTTCTAGCAGATTTGGAGTGGAGTCTTTTCGGTTTTCCACATATAATATCATGTCATCTTCAAAGGGTGATAGTTTGATTTCTCTTTTGCTAGTTTGGATGCCTTTAATTTCTTTTTGTTGTCTGATTGCTGAGGCTAGGACTTCTAGTACTATGTTGAATAGCAGTGGTGATAATGGAAATCCCTGCTGTGTTCCTGATCTTAGCAGAATAGCTCTCAGTTTTTCTCCTCAATGGGTCTTATTTTTTTTTAATCCATTCAGATACCCTGTGTCTTTTGATTGGGGCATTTAGCCCATTTACATTCAGGGTAACTATTGAGATATATTAATTTAGTGCCACTGTATTGCCTGTAAGGTGACTGTTACTATATATTGTCTCTGTTCCTTTCTGGTCTGTTACTTTTAGGCTCTCTCTTTGCTTAGAGGACTCTTTTCAATATTTCCTGTAGGGCTGGTTTGGTGTTTGCAAATTCTTTTAGTTTTTGTTTGTCCTGGAAGCTTTTTATCTCTCCTTTTATTTTCAATGACAGCCTAGCTGGATATAGTATTCTTGGTTGCATGTTTTTCTTGTTTAGTGCTCTGCATATAACATACCAGTTCTTTCTGACCTGCCAGCTCTCTCTGGATGGGTCTGTTACCAATCTAATATTTCTACCATTGTATGTTATAGACTTCTTGTCCCAAGGTGCTTTCAATATTTTCTCTTTTTTACTGAGACTTGTACGTTTTACTATTAGATGTTGGGGTGTGGACCTATTTTTATTGATTTTGAGGGGGTTCTCTGCCTCCTGGATTTTGATCGTGTTTCCCTTCACCAAATAGGGAAATTATTTGCTGTAATTTGCTCCAATATATCTTCTGCCCCTCTTTCTTTCTTCTTCTCTGGGATCCCAATTATTCTAATATTGTTTCATCTTATGGTATCACTTATTTCTCAAATTCTCTTCTCGTGATCCAGTAATTATTTGTCTCTCTTTTGCTCAGCATCTTTATTCTCCATCATTGGTCTTCTATATCAGTAGTTCTGTCTTCTGCCTCATTTATGTTAGGCAGTAAGAGCCTCCATTTAAAAAAATTATTTTTTTTAGTGTTCCAAAATTCATTATTTGTGCACCACACCCAGTGCTCCATGCAATACGTGCCCTCCACAGTACCCACTACCAAGCTCCCCTACACCCCGCCCCACCCCCAAACCCTCAGTTTGTCTCTCAAAGTCCACAGTCTCTCATGGTTTGTCTTCTACTCCCATCTTCTCCAGCTCACTTCTCTCCATTTCCCAATGTCCTCTGTGTTATTCCTTATGTTCTACAAGTGAGTGAAACTGTATAATAATACTCTCTCTGCTTGACTTATTTCACTCAACATAATCTCTTCCATTCCCGTCTATGTTGATACAAAAATTGGGCATTCATCCTTTCTAATGGAGTTATAATACTCCATAGTATATGTGGATCCTATCTTCTTTATCCATTAGTCCATTGAAAGGCATCTTGGTTCTTTCCAGTTTGCCAACTGGCCATTGCTGCTATGAACATTGGGGTAGAGGTGGTCCTTCTTTTCACAACATCTGTATCTTTGGGGTAAATACCAAGTAGTGCAAGTGCAGGGTCATAGGGTAGCTCTATTTTTAATTTCTTAGGGAATATCCACAATGTTTTGCAAAATAAGAGGCTCCATTTTTTATTACACCTCATTAATAGCTTTTATGATTTCAACTTGGTTAGATTTTCGTTCTTTTATTTCTCCAGAAAGGGATTGTATTTCTCCAGAAAGCATTCTCTAATATCCTCCATGCTTTTTTTGAGCCCAGCTAGCACCTTGATAATCACCATTCTGAACTCTAGTTCTGACGTATTCCAAATGTCCATATTGATTAGTTCCCAGCCATCGGTACTGCCTCTTGTTCTTCTTTCCTGTGTGTGTGTGTGTGTGCGTGTGTGTGTGTGTGTGTGTGTGTTTTTCCACCTTGTCATTTTATCCAGATAAGAACAGATGAATGAGAGGACAAAATACTAAAAAGGTAGCAACAACACCAGAAAGATATACACTAACCAGATCAGAAGAGACCTGACACAAGGGAGAGAAGAAAGGAGGGAAACAAAGGAAAAAATACATATTTACATATAGACTGGTGAATAGAACAGAGCCATACACTTGATTATGGGTGAATTTTGGTCTGTTAGAAGAAACAACCTCTCAAAATTTTAAAGAAGGAAAAATTTATATATATACAAAAATAATGGTAAACACGATGAAGGGATGGAATATGAATGTAAAGGTGAAAATTAAGAAAAAAATTCTAAAATAGGAATGGATAAGATAAGAAGTTTGTTGAAAAATGAAAAAAGAAAAAAAAAAGAGGAAAGACAGTGATCAGGCTGGAGACTAGAACAAAGTCATGTGCTAGATTTAGGGTATATTTTGATCTATTAGAAGAAATTGTATCCCACATTTTTAAAGAAAAAAAAACTTATATGTATTCAAAAAATAAGGTTAAATACAATGAAGGGATAAAATATGACTGTAACAATGAAAATGAAAATGAAAAAAAATTAAAGTATTGAGAAGATAAAATAATTTTTAAAATGTTAAAATAGGAAAGAGGAAAAAATTTTAAAAATAGAATAAGAAAAAAACAAAATTAAAAGAAACTTTAACTTTGAAAGACTAAAGGATCATGGAGGAGAAAGCCATGAATTCTATGAGCTGCATTCCCCTAGCTCTGGAATTTCACAGTTTTAGTTGATTGGTGAACTTGATCTTGGCTGGATGTTCTTGCTGATCTTCTGGGGGACGGGCCTGTTGCCGTGATTCTCAAATGTCTTTGCCCGAGGAGGAATTGCACTGCCCTCGCCAGGGTTCAGGCTAAGTAATCTACCCAGGTTCGGTCTCAGAGCTTTTGTTCCCTGAATATTTTCTGCAGAGCTTTGGAGGACGGGAATGAAAAGGGCAGACTTCCAATCCCTGGCCCCATAGGAGCTGAGAGCTCAGGGTCCCACTCCTCAGTACACCCTCAGAGAAAAGCAGTCAATCCCTCCTGTCTCCCTGGCCTCCGGCCACACTCTGAGCTCACCCAGCCTGTGACTGAGTTTTTATATCTCTGGTGCACGGCCATGTTTGTAGTCTCCAAACCCAGAAGATTCCTGCAGTGTGCCCCTGTGCTTCTTCTCCTGGGGGAGGAAGGTGAGTCTGCCCAGGTCTGCCACTGATGGGGTCCCTGCTCAAAGAGCAGTGGTCCATCTGCTGCGGATCATGGTTAAAGGTAACCCCGAGCTAAGAGACCACTCCTTGGCTCCATCTCTGCAGCTGGCTTCCCTGCTCTGATACCTGGCAGCTCTGCTACACTCAGACACCCCCGCAGGACCTGACCACACTGTCCCTAAAGGGCTGCGCCCCCTGCTAGCCTCAGGAGTGATCTCCCTTCGTGGAGCAGACTTTTAAAAGTTCTGATTTTCTGCTCCACTGCTCCACTGCTTGCCGGGAGCTGGCCTCTCCCCCTGCAGTCTATCTTCCTGAATGTTGCCTTGGATTCACTTCTGCACACGTCCTACTTTCCAGAAAGTGGTTGACTTTATGTTCCTAGGATTGCTGCTCTTCTTCTCTTCTCTGTCCTGTTGAGTTTGTAGGTGTTCAGAATGGTTTGATAACCATCTAGCGGAACTCCTGGGACCTGATGGTATTTAGGTCTCCTACTCCCCTGCCGTCTTACTCCTCCCTCTTCTCCAACGCTTTTGAGAGAACAAGAAATTAGAAACAATTTAGATGTCCCAAAATAAGAGATTGCTTAAATAAATTATGTTGCATCCATTTTATGGAACACTTTGTAGTCATAAAATCATGTTTTCGAAGAATATTCAATAATGTGGGGAAATGCCTTGTGCTACAGGGTGTTGAAAACCAAAATTCAACTGAGTATTGAAGATCTAATTGGCTTTATTCTATGATTCATGAGCTGGGCATCATCCCATCTAGGAAATAGAAAGGAGCTCTGAAGAGCTGAGAAAATGAGAGACTTTGATAGGCAGAAGGGGCAGGAAACAAGGAAAGCATAGATTCCCTCTTCTTCTTTGGGGGATGGAGAGGTCTACCAAGTGGATTATCTCACTAGGGCTGACCAGGAATTTCCAGATGGACCAGTTGAGGGCTTATTCCTGGGAGAGGTTGAAACTGTAGTTGGGTTAGATATTAAGTCTTGGTTTGCTGATGTGGGGCTTAGCCCAAGTGACTCAATTTTGGACTAGCTATCTCTTTTGATACCACCCCCCACTTAACTGAGAGATCTGATAAAAATGTAAGGCACCACTCCAGCTACCGCTCCAAAGTTCTTACAGTTTCTGATCCTGTGTGGTATTCAGAGGTCATGACGTTTGCTGAACCTCTGTGATATCTGGAGGTCATGAGGATGTCTGCTTAACCTCTGTGGCATTCGGAGGTCACTACTTTGAATTTACATCTTTTTAAAAAGATTTTTATATATTTGACAGAGAGAGAGAGACAGCAGGAACTGATGCGGGGCTTGATCAGGGAGACTGATCCCAGGGTCCCAGGATCATGACCTGAGCCGAAGGCAGATGTTTAATGACTGAGCCACCCAGGCACTCAGGATTTACTTTTTTTTTTTTTTTAAGATTTTATTTATTTCACAGAGAGAGAGAGAGATCACAGGCAGGCAGGTGGTGGGGTGGGAGGGGGAGCAGGCTCCCTGCTGAGCAGAGAGCCCAATGCGGGGCTCAATCTCAGGACCCTGAGATCATGACCTGAGCTGAAGGCAGAGGTTTAACCCACTGAGACACCCAGGCGCCCCTGGATTTACATATTTAAGTTGGTCATTCTCTTCATTCCTTTCCTGATGCTCTAGTCTTAGGGAGATCATTTGCTTGGTGGTTAGTAGCTGCAAACATGCATTTGAAACTTTTGAGAGAATACAGCCCACCAGAGGGACTACTATGATTATTATTATTTTTTTTTAAATTTATTTATTTATTTGACAGACAGAGATCACAAGTAGGCAGAGAGGCAGGCAGAGAGAGAAGGAGGGGAAGCAGGCCCCCTGCTGAGCAGAGAGCCCAATGTGGGGGCTGGATCCCAGGACCCTGGGATCATGACCTAAGCCGAAGGCAGAGGCTTTAACCCACTGAGCCACCCAGGCACCCCTTCTATGATTTTTATAAGCAGGATATTCTCAATGTCTTGAGTGCACTTTGGAACCAAGATCCCCAAGACCAAATCAAAGTTAAATAAGCCAAAGAAAGACTCCACTCAAGGAGTCATCTTTTTTAAGCCTAGTAGTTTGCTCAGTGATCTTATTTAAGTAAGTTTCAACTTTCCCAGACATATTAACTCAGGGGTAGCAGGTGGTGTTGGCCACAGCACAGACCCCTCTTTGCTCAACTAAAAGATAATTAAGGGAAGTCATTACCAAGAACAATTTTGGCCAGAGAGTCTAAGGATTTCTGTTGGGAAGCTATGGTTTTAGCAACTGATTTCACAGTACTTTCAAGAGTTAAAGGAAAAGTTCTTTATCGGAACTTCAGAGGAGCAGTGATCTACCAAAGGAAGCTAATTTTCAATGAGGAATGCCTCCTGGTAATTCCCTTTTGAGTCTGTGACTCAGGACTGGAAAGGGGACAGCCATGGAGGCCTGCAAAATTTAGGGGTCTGTGGACCACACAGGCAGTTTTATTCTGATTACTCTTGCCTTGTGTCCCTTTTTATGTTCGAGCTTGGATGCAAGGTTGCCTGGATTTGGAGCTGTTAACCAGAGACAGGGAAATGGTTTAGGTATTTCTAGTGTCATGGACAGAGCCTGGAGTTTTTGGTGATAAATCCAGTGGTCTGAAAGACCCCCTTAGTAATGGCCAGGCAGATGTAAGTGACGGTGTTATCTTTCCAGGTCAATGCCAGAACAAAGAAAGAAAGAGAAGAGAAAAGGGTCCCATGTTTAGTTAAAGTATGAAGTCTTGATGAGATGTCTTGGGTAGAAGCAGTCTACCTTGATGTCAGCTACTTCTCTTTCTCATCTATTTGATTTGGATCTGCAAGTGCACAGGAGCAGGTGTCAGGTGAAGCCTTCTTTAGCTGTGACATGTTTATCAAAATGTCTAGTTCTTGAAGTTTGACTGCCATATGAGGAGTGGGGAGGACCTAGTATAGTCCTTTCCAGAAAGAGTTAAGGGAAGACTTTGTTCTTGTTGATTTCAAATAGGAAGGTGGGAGAACATTAGAAATTTTAGTTTAGAGAGTCATAGCCAAATATTTATTTGAGGAACCTGAAAGAATTCAGGATTGAGTCCAGTTTATACAGTTTTGTATAACAAAACATCAAAGACAATTAACGGGATTCGAATCTAACATCTACAAAGTGAAATGCACTATTTTTCTCTCTAAAATTACCCCCATTTTCCCCAAAGATAATCACAGTAAAACTGATTTGCATTAAACTCAGCTTGATTATTTACATAAGCACAGCAAGAATAGTGATTGACCATCTAAGTTCTTTTTAAGACTGCTTTGCTGGAACATTTCATTGGGAATCTCAGATTGAACTCTTAAAAATCCCAGAGGCCAGGAAGGTGAGGCAAGGACTTGCCATCTTGTGTTTTGTTTGTTTGTTTGTTTGCTTTTTTTTTGGTTTGCTTGTTTTGTTTTTTGTTTTTGTTTTTGTTTTTACCTGCAGTAGCATCTGGTATATTCCAGTAATATAGTCAATGCTTTCAATTGTGTCCCATTGCAAGAAGAACAGATTCTTATTGAACTTATGCAAACAGTCATACTTCTGTGAAAAAAAAAATAAGGATTTCCAGATTCTGAAAGGACGAGGTAGGGAGAAAAAATGAATGTTTTATCTTTCTTTATAAAGGTATACTATAATTGCTGTAATTCATAGCTAGCTTAAGAGAAAAACTTCCATAAATCTGGAAAAACAAAACATTAGAGGACCAGTTATGTTTTCAAACAAAAAGGCATTCTCCTTATTATCTGCTTGAATCCAGTTTTTCCATTAGTTCTGGAAATTTTTACCCAGTTCAATTTTATGATCTCTAAGTTATCATAAGCCTGTACTTATCAAAGTCCTTTCCATGAATCTTATTGAAGATGGAGTACTTTTGCAGGAACACTTTTGCAAAAGCATCAGAGTGAAACAATAATCTGAATATCAAGAAGACTTAAAACATGCCCATTAAAGATCTGATGTGAGTTGATTACAATGGAATTGCCAAGGAAATTTAGTTATTTCTGTGACACTCAAAATTGCAAAATGATAACTAGAATTGTGATGATAACATTATCCCAGGATATATTAGAATTTAGGAATTTCATACTATTTCTGGAACCCTTAGAACATGTACCTAGACAAATACAACATAAAGAAAGCTCAGTATTAACTTCTTATTTGACAATGTTGCCCGTGTCATTTAGCATATCAAATAAACCTTATTTAGCATCTCTCTTTTTATAAGGAGAGAGAACAAATTTTTTGAGATGTTCCAGGGACTCCCTGGAAAATCCCAAAGTTATTTTGGGGACAAAAAGACTTCCTTTAGAATTTGATTTGGGTATGTTCATCAAAAATATAAAGAAGTTTAAAAACACGTGGTCAAATAGTATCAAAGCTCACTGTGAGACAATACCTAGTTCCATCTATTGAACCATAGTGACAATTAAAGACATCTCAGGAAAATACAGAAAGTTAAACAGTTGTTAGATAATGGGAAAAACGGTTTGGTTTTTCTCAAGTAAGCAAGGACCTGATGATAAAGGTACAACAAAGCAAAACAAATTATTTTGGTAAGACACAGAATCTCTGCTTTTTAAGCACATTATTTTAAAAGCAAATAAACTTTTACAATCTGTTACCAAAAGGAGACCAAAGGTTCAAGGAAACTTTGCCCTTTTAACAGAGAGAAAGCATTCTAATTTGGTACCAGTGTATTTTTTATATTAAAACCCATTCTTTTTTTTTTTAACATAAATTTATTTCATTCTTAACCAGCCTGACCACACATAAAGTTCCTTTCCCAAGATTCCTTTTCCATAAACTTTCTACAATTTTTTTTCTTTTTTCTTTTCTCTTTCCTATTCTGAAACAGCCAGTCTCACTTTAGGACAAAAACTAACTTTCCTCTTTCTTTCTTTCTTTCTTTCTTTCTTTCTTTCTTTCTTTCTTTCTTTCTTTCTTTCTTTCTTTTCTTTCTTTCTCCTCTTCTTCCTCTTCCTCCTCGTCATCGTCTTCTTTCTTTTAGGAAAAATGCATCTCCATTCCACATACCTTCTTTTACTGCAAACACACATCCTACTTTCCCTGAATGTGAAGGTATTTCCCTTATTATTTCTAGTAGCTTTAGCTCTACATACTGGAATTTTTAACCCAAAAAACCTTTTTGTGTGTGTCTGAAATAAAGAAACAAACATCAGGGAACTGTCCTTTACATTAGCATTCTGTGAATTGATGTTATAAATGTTATAAATAGTTTTATAATTTTTAGAAACATACGCTTTCTCATAGTAAATTTCTCAACATGGCACAAAACGTGTTTATTAGTAGACCCAAAATATCTTTAGTTTCTCTGTAAAGAAAGCCAATTGTGGACAAGCCCATTTTTAGTAATTAATTTTCGTGTGTATTTTATCTTATTTGGAAATGATTTAGACATTTAATGACTATCCATTATTTAAATTAACTTGGCAAAACTTAAAGGTTTCAGGTTACCAAAAAGATCTGGGAAACTATTTTTAAAAATTACCCAGAAACTTTTATCTTGCTTCATCTATTTAATTTACTTGTTCCCAACAATTACATTTAATTACTTATAAAAGTTTCATCATACCATGTTATTTTACTTGCTAACAAATTTTGTAACAGAGATAACATGAACTTATTTGACTAATAAACCCAGAAGGAACAAAAATTGCATCTATTCAATGTTGATAACTCTAAAGACATGTCTATTTTAATTAAACCCAAAAACTTAAACAACAAACTTAAATTAACTTTAATACCAAACATTTTCTCAGATTACATGAACCTGAGAAGTATTTGGATTAGTTTCTATTCTATGTCCAAGAATGCTATGAATCCTTAATTCATGTAAGTGTTTAATTCTCTTCAATCTAATTAAATAGGTCTCTTTTACACATTGATTTTAGTAACACCATCCAGAGGTAGAAAACATCACTCATCCACAACATAGATACATGGAAAGACACATACACGCAAACATATAGGCAGACAAAAGAGGCCTTACAGCTTCCACTTTAAAATTACTACTATGGGGATGCCTGGGTGGCTCTGTCGGTTAAGTGTCTGCCTTTGGTTCAGGTCATGATCTCAGGGTCTTGGAATCAAGTCCTGCAATGGGCTCCTTGCTCAGTGGGGAGCCTGCTTCCCCCATTACCACTCTCCCTGCTTGTGCTCACTCACTCTCTCAGACAAATAAATAAATAAAATCTTTAAAAAATAATAAAATTACTACTATGAATCACATGCACCAATACAAGATTTACTAGTGGTTGACTCTAAGTTGTTTCTCTGGTAGGTGTAATAAGTTAAGCTTACCTGCTCAGATGGCTAAAACTTTTAACTAATAATATTTGTAGAGAAGACACTTAAAATATTTTCCTCTCCCTCAGTTTTAAATGACCTTTCCCTCTGGGTAGATAACTTCATTTTAGCTCAGGAGAGGAGGCCTAAAATGATTTCTATCAGGGTCTGAATATCAGCTTTCAATCTGGCCAACTTTTGACTACAGACCTACTTAAAACACCTTTTCTTTTCCTTTTTTTTTTTTTTTAAGTTTATTTATTTGACAGACAGAGATCACAAGTAGGCAGAGAGGCAGGCAGAGAGAGAGAGAGAGAGAGGAGGAAGCAGGCTCCCTGCCAAGCAGAGAGCCCGATGTGGGGCCCAATCCCAGGACCCTGGGATCATGACCTGAGCCAAAGGCAGAGGCTTTAACACACTGAACCACCCAGGCGCCCCTTAAAACTCCTTTTAAATATCTTGCCAGGTTTTAGCTGGAAACAGTAAATATTTCCAGCAGTATTGAACAATCCCATGGACTTGAGACGATCCCAGAGAGGATGCAAAAGAGAATTCATTTTTCCCTCTCTGCTGGGCACTATAGGGAGATACGTGGGGGAATTCTAGTAAGAAATCTCACCCTTCACTGACTTCCTCCACCTTTCCCAGGATCACCTCGGTAGGCTCTGGTATCTGCTAGAATTTGCCAATGTTCTTCAACAATTATATTTTGGCTTCCCTTTTCTGTTTAAGGGAACTATGTAGCAGTCTACCAGAAAACCCCTCAGGATCCTGTCAACTCTAGGAGAAGCCCATATGGGAAACATCTCTGAGGGTAGATGTGAAAGCGTCTGCAAAACCACACGTGGTGGACTTCTCTTTGTGGTCTTGTGGTGTCTTTGGGGTGGGAGGATGGTTTACACAGAGGATTACTAGAACGAGGACTCAAAGGAGGGTAAGAGGGTACAGTAGGACTGACGACAATCTTGTTTTAGTTCCCCCTAGTGTCTTTAAATGTTCTACAACGAATCTTTCAGTGAAGTTATTTTAGAATTTTTAAAGGTTTTTGGAGGCTTCTGCATGTAATGAAAATAGGTACCCCATTATGTTTGTTTGATTTCAGAGCCCTTGCTTTCAAGGGCACGTCTAAAATGATCTTACCTAATTGGCATGCTCCCTATAATGGCCATTGTAATGACAGGTCATTTTTAATAAGTTTTGTCTTTCTTTTAAATAAATATTTACAGCTTCCAGAACCATAGCTCTTAGACATAAAATAGGCAGGTGTGTTGGAGGTGGTACACTCAAGTCTTTGGAATTTAAGGATCCCATTTTTATTTTTACTTATTTATTTTTTCAGTTAAGCCTTTAGGTCTCTAAAGACCTGAAGTTTAGGAGCCAAACTAAACCCCAAAAGGAATGTGGCTCTATGGTTGGGGATTGTGTGGTATTTTACAATATACCTCATTGCATGAGAATTTTCTTGAGTTTGGTGGATGACCTAGTGTCAATATAACCCATTCCATGGCCAGCTTATCCTAACATGGTAGTCTTTGGGTTAGGTGATGAGCCCTCTAACAGCTTATAAATGTTTGACCCATGTCCACCAACTTTGCAGTCACTTCTGAAATTCCCATTAGCAACAACCTTCAGTAACACAAAACAAGACAAATAACCATGTGCACCTTAAGGTATCACCAGTATCCAAGAGATGTTGCTGTGCTTTGACCAAGAGAAGACTCTGTGCATGTCACTGGTGATTTCTGTGGAGTGTGGGACTAGAGAAAGGACTGAACCAGGAGGTTCCAAAAATGAATAGTGTGGACTGGACTGTTTTCCAAAATGGGAATTATAGATTAGAAAGCCAACTAGATCAGGAACTCAGCACAAAGAAGGCAGAGCCCAGAACTAAGAGGAACTGACCCATAGCCCTAGGAAACGATGAGAAGGACAAATGCTTAAAAGAGTTCACAGGATTATGCCTGTGTTTCTCATTGTCCCTGAAGCCATTGGAAGTCCCCTTCAGTCCCACTGCTGCCACCAAATCTGTTAAAAAATGAATTCGGCTGAGTATTAAAGATCTTATTGGCTTTTTAAATGATGAATGAGTCAGGTGGCATCCCATCCAGGACACGGAAAGGAGCTCAGAAGAACTCAACAAAATGAGAGACTTTTATAGGCAGAAGGAAGGAGAGACAATAAAATAGTAGATTAACTCTTCTTTCTTTGGGGGACAGAGGCAGATTACCTCACTAGTCCTGCCAGGAAATTCTAGATTGACTGGTTTAAGATTTATTCTTGGGGGAAGTTGAAACTGCAATTAGGTTAAGCATTAAGCTTGGTTTTCTTCTGTGGAACTTTGCACACGTGACTCCATTTTGGGCCTGTTCTCTCTTTCTCTCTCTCTCTCTCTTTCTTTTAGAGATGGGGGGCAGAAAGAGAATAAGAGAGAGAATCTTAACCAGGCTCCAAACTCAGCATGGAGCCAGACACGGGGGTTAGTCCCACAACCCTGAGATTATGACCTGAGCCAAAATCAGGAGTCAGATGTTTAACCACATGAACCACCCAGGTGCCCCAAGACTGCTGCCTCTTTTTTTAAAACAGAGGCTCGAGAACAAAAGCAAGACACAGAACTGCTTATAGAGAATGATTCAAAATTTGTTAACAAGAAAAAAAAAAAGAAAGAAAATGATATGTAAAGAAAAATGCTTGGAAGGAAATACACAAAAATCTAACAGGGTGACATTAAGGGGGGTATAATAATTTTCTTTGTATTTTTCCATGTTGCTAATTATTCTTTAATGTGAATCAAGATTTACTTTCTATAAGAGAATATAACATTGATTCTTAAAAGTTGCAATTAGTTTCTAGAGCTGACAACACATTTTAAGTAGGGATGTTCATATATTCATTCATTCATGAACTCACTCAATTAGTCAACAAAGTTTTTTAAAAAGTACCTGATACATAGTATGAGTTACTTAAGTATTAGAACAAAATTCTTGATTAGTTCCAGCAAAACTCTCTTATACCCCATACTGTGCCAGGGGCTAGACTAGGCCTGAGGTCTAGCAATGGAGGAGGCTTGATGTTTGTCTTCTGGATGCTCCTAGCTTGGGGTGGGGAGGGGGGATCCCACAAGCAGAGTCTTAGATGGCACACCTTAAGTGGGCTGCTATAACCTTGGGAGGTCCACGGATTGGGACTCTCAGAGTTGGAGGAGGGCTGGATAAGCTGAATGGATGTAACTATGTCTCACGTGCTTACCAAAATGAATTAATTTGTCCCCAGTCACTAGTGTGGCTTCATATTTGCCTGCCTATAACCCTAGATGCCATCCCCCCAATTTCGACTCTGCTAGTTGACTTCCCACGCACAGACTGCAGGATGCCCTGGAAGATTCTAGAACCATGGGTGTCAGTGCAGATACAGTCTGCCAGAGATTCTCCCAGGGATTTAAGCGTGCCGCCCGTGAACTACTGACATTGTCCCCAAATGGCATGATCTGATTCAGCTTGGTCTCTTGGAGCCTGGCACTTTCAACATACATTTGACACTTAGCACATTCCCCTCCTCCCATCTTCCTTCTCGGATTCCCCAAGATCCTTAAGACTTAACTTTTAACCTAGACCTTTGATGGAATCAGGTTTTAAAATACAATGTCTATAGTGATGTTATTTCCCAGGCCAACCTCCTAGCCCCCCCGGCTCGCTGCTCAGTCTGACTTCCACGGTTTGTGTCCTGGGCAGACCCAAGGGAAGCTCACTCAGAATTCTGAAGGTTGGCTAGAATCAAGGGAATTTTTTTTTTTTTTTTTTTTTTTTTGCCTTAACTTGGTCATTCTCATTTGTTCCCCAGTTGTTTCCTTGCAGATGGTGATAAACCTCAGTATTCCCCAGGGAAGCCCTGGGGAATCATTCTTGTCAATTCTGTCTGACTTATATGGACCAGTCCCCATCCAGGATCCAAAAAGTAACTATACAATATTCTGGACAACTACATTTTCCCAACATTTGGCCCCTTTTGTTTCTAGTGGCAAACAAGGTAATATTAGGTCTTTTGGGAACTTTGAAGAAGTCGGGACCAAGTCACGGCTGTGTGTTGTATGGTGAATATATGTATAACCTGAATGAGAATAATAAAGGCATTGAGGACATCTTATGAAAATTAGCTCTTGCCTTCCCACTGGTAGTTTTATTTCATAACCTGATATTTTGTTTTAATTTGCAGTCTTAAAAGTCCCCCAAATTTAGGGATTATGGGCTATCTAACTGATAGCTCTCCTGTGCAGGTAAACACAGCACAAGCCACATTCAGGCCAGGAAGTCCACTAGCTTAATGGATCCCTACTCCTGTAAACCTCACTCAACGTGACCATAACTGTTGCAGATAGAAGCAAGGCCCAAAGCTGACGCTCAGTGTTTGCCCAGTATATTCCAGCTCGGCAGTCTTGCAAAGGAGCTAGAATGCAGAGTTGTTAACTGTATTTGACAGCGCTCAGCAGATTTTCTTGGCTTTTGACTAATTTATACAAAGATACCACGAAGTCATCCAGGTTGATCTTACTTTAAACTATATGACTGAGGTAGGAAAATTGCAATTATTAATAAATTACCATTCATTTGTTCTTTCAGAATATGACCAGTCACTTGACAAAAGATGGCTATGGAGAGGCCTCGAATAACTATCTGTCCCAATGCAGTAAATCAGATTTAAGTCACCAAAATTCTATTTACAAACATGGGGTGGCGTGGGGAGACAGAGCTATTATGCAAAGCAAGGCACACCTGTAGCTTTAAGAGAATTC
Source organism: Mustela nivalis (assembly GCF_964662115.1). Lineage (NCBI taxonomy): Eukaryota > Metazoa > Chordata > Mammalia > Carnivora > Mustelidae > Mustela > Mustela nivalis. The sequence goes on from NC_139037.1 coordinate 37,798,078, forward strand.
CAGCAAGTTCGCTGGCTGCTTTCTTGCTGGGAAGAGCATCAGCACCCCTGCTTTTGCCAGCCCTTCTCCCCCGCCCCACACACCTTACTTCGGCCTTGCTTATGAGTTTTATGATCCCTGGTCCAGGTATTCCTTGTTTTTGTTAGGTATTGAGTGTATCAGGCCTCATTCTGTGGCAAATGACAGAAAACCCAAAACATAGGGAATTCAGGTAACAACAGGAATTTTCCAGGTCACAGAAAGGAAAGCTGCCGGGAAGGGGCTGGTTACAGGTGTGGCTGGATGCAGGGCTTAACACAAGCAGGCTCATTTCTCCATTTCCGCTCTGCTTTCTGCTGTGTGGGCATCATCCCCAGCCCTCCTTGGTGGCCTCTGCCAGTTCTCGTCTCTGCGCTCCTGGCGTGAGCCTGGGGACCGGACCACAGCTGTCCCGCTACTCAACCACTCCACTGGTGTCTATTTACAAAGAAAATACAAACTTCACTGTGATCGGACCAGCTTAGGTAACATTTCTATTCCCGAACCAATTACAGTGTTCAGAGAGCAAGGATGCACTAATTTGGCTGGGACCTGCAGCAGGAGCCCCACCCTGATGTCTTCGGGCTTAGGGAGCAAAGGCAGGCTCTCCTGCTAGGATAAGGGTTTGATCTGCGAGGACAAACAGATGTTGCCATGTGGACTTCCTCCCTCTGTTGAAAGACCAGAAGAGGTGTAAGATTTGGGGGGCTGGGTGCAGAACAGGACCCCAGGTCTTTAAAAGAATGCTTTTAAGGGGATGCTGGAGGAGGTGAAGACAGCCCGGCTGGCTTCTCTATGGCCAAGGACCAATAGTTCATGGCAGAATGGCCATGTATTTCAGATTCTTCTCCATTTCTCTTTTTTCGGGAGGGCACACCTCTGAACCCACTTTCCCTGGAGTCTTTGAAGGCTCATTCACCCTGAGGTGTCCACTGCTGAGAAGGCTGCTCTGTCTCCTCCAGGAGAGAGATGCCTGACCTCAGCAGTGGAGAAAACTGGTTAGGGAGGGGAAGGAAACCTCATGGTTGAACCCCCGGCAGGCTTTCCCCCGGAGTTAAGAAAAGCTCGTGCTGGGTGGTGATGACCTTCTGAGCCACTTGAAATTGAGAAGCAGGGACTCTCCGTGAGAATCCAGATGGGGGCCATGAAAGTGTCCAAACCAACTTCCCACTGAACAGATGGTCCTCTACATATCTCTTAGTATCTTCCTTCTGCTTGAAGAGGGTGGATCTGAAGGAGGCTATTCCCAATCTCCCAGAGCCACTGACGCTCTGTGATCATAGGACTTTACACATCATTGGAGGGTATCTTTATAAGGTGGGGAAACTGAGGTCTGGGGCCAGAGGACTTGGTTCTGGTCTACCCCTCCACTCCCGAGCCCAAGCAGGCCCACTGGATGCTTTTGCCTATGCTTCAGTCTTTGGGTTGCAGGCAATGGCCATGCCAATGGCTAGTTTTTTAACCTATTGATATCACAAGAAAAGTTACGAGGAAGAGAATAGCATGGGGGGGGGGAGTAATATAGAAACAAACCAAAACAAGTACTGCTGCCACAGGAAACACAATTCTAAAGCAGTAGTTGGGTAATATTTTATGAATCAGTCCCTTTTGATCATTTAAAGACAGAGGTCAGAACCAATCTATTTTGTGGGAGAAGTATTACTTTCAAAGGAGGCAGGCACAGAGGTGCTGATATAATCCAACATGGTAGAGCTTCTAAGGCCCTTGCTTCTGAGCTGGTAGAGGAGTCACCAAAGAACTCAACTTTTATCCATTGACCACCATCCAACTAACTCAGACTCACCCCAATGACTTCCATCCTTTTCAAGAAGGCAGAAAGCAGGTGTCATCTTAGAGAAGAAACGGCAGAGGGGAAAGCCCGGGACAGAGTACCCTGGGGGAGGGGAGGAGTGGCTGTCCAGCGAGAGGGCTGTGAGGATTGGTGATTGCAGAACTCCTGGGTGCAGGGTGGAGCCCTGGGGGGGCGGGGGGAGGTGTCTCTGCTTGAACTCAGCCACGGGGGTCCAGTCCTGGCCAGGCCAGTCCCTGACACTGAGAAGTACTCCAGAGTCTGAGAAGAAGGAAAGGGAGTCAATGAGGAGAAGCCTTCCGGGCAGCTCCGGAGCTAGAGGATAAGGGTAGAGAGGCACAGAAATTCTGGAGAAGGGGGAAAGGATCAAAGAGCCACAGGCTGCGGAAGTGGCCATTAACCTCTATGAAGGAACTCCTCTGCTTTAGGTAGGCGTCAGGTTTCGGTCTCCGCAAGATTCCAAGCCTTTGGTCAGTGGCCAGCGCCCCTTGCATCTCACCTTGACTCCCACCCCCAAGGAGCTCTGTTGCCCAGGAAGGTTTGCATCACCCCAAGGCAGCCAGCACGAGTCCTCGGGGAACGCAGAGCGCACGGGCGCCGACAGGGGGCGCCGGCGAACCCCCCGCTGGAATCCTCCGCCGGGCTCAGGCCATGGGGCGCGGCCTCCAGGTGCTGGGCGGTCGTTGCCGGGTCGGCTCAGGGCAGCTGAGCCGCACAAAATCTCTGCGGCCTCGAGCTGCGGGCGGTGCGCACCAGCCGAGGTCCCCCACGTTGCCTGGAGCGCGGCCCTCCTGAGAAGCACGGCCTTGGAAGGCCGCGGGCACCTCGGGCCTGGAAGATGCGCCCTGGCCAGGAGGCCAGCCCTCGGGCCCAAACCCATGGGCATTGCCACGTGCCCGAGGACAGTGCCAGGACCCCAGGCTCGGCTCCCTCCCTCCCCCGGCCCTTGCAGGGCCGGCGGCTCGAGGGTTAAAAGGCGACTGCCACCCCCATTCTCTTGGGGAGAAAGTGCCTTTTCTCCAAGTCCATATGGCCACTTCCTTTCGACCTGCTCGGCCCTGCTCGCCTCTTTGTCCGAGCTGTCACTTATAAAGAATCACTTGACTTACAATAACAGGTTCAAAAGACGACAGAGTATAATCAGTTGATCCACGAAGAATTGAAATAAAGAACACCCCACTGCTCTGGCTATCATTCCCATAGAGATAGTGATATCATTGATGTGATTGCGATGCTAATTTCTATACAAGAAAAAAAAAAACCCTTGTATTTTGGAATTTGTTCAAAGAGAATTTCAGACACATCGGATTGGAAAATGCGAACTGAATTCCTAAACTTTTGGGGGGTAGGCAGGGTTTTTTTTTTTTTTTTAACACCATTACAAAGATTTCAGTGGACTTTAAGAATCCCATAGAACTAGCTGGTTGGGGGAAACACCGTTTTCTCCCTCCCCAAAATCCTGGGCCGACAGAGACAGACAGATAGATGATAGACAGATAAGGATCGAGAATGCCCTGGGTTTTCAGGACAGAGCCCAAGGGTGCAGGCAGCGGTGACCAGGCCGGGCGTCCACTGAGGTCAGGCCTGGGGAGCCGGATCACAGGCAGCGAGGTGCCAAGTCCAGGTGCCAGGGGCAGCGGGGTCCCGTCTGTACCAGAGCCTCTAGTCCAGCCGCTGCCTGACTGCTCCTCTTAGCGTGGAGTTTTCTGTACCTAACCCCACTCTTTCACTGGTTCTCTGCCACTGCCAGTCTCCTTCCACAGGATGGAGTGGGGGGTGGGCGGGTGGGGGAGTGGGGAGTGGAGAGGCTGTGCCCTGCTTTTTCTTTATCTTTGCTTTTTATGTATTGTGGTGCCCTGGTTTAAAACCCACCAGTCATCTTAGGGGAACTCAGATCAGGCAGGCTAGAACAAGTCTTACCTGAATCAATGTTTTAAGTGTCCCTGTGGCTTGGCGTTTGAATAATCAATCTGTCTCCAACGCTTCTTAATCATGCACAACACAGGCCTTTCTCTCTCACTCTCTCTTTCTCTCTCTCTCCCCCCCTCCCTTCCTCCCTCCCTCTCTCCTCCATTATTTGTCAACTCTTTTGGATCCTGTCTTTCTGCTATTAACATGCCCCAATGTCACATGCAAGTCTTTTCTTTAAAACAAGCTCCTCATTGGTGTATCTGGATACTTCTTTTATTATTATTACTGAATCTTTTTTTCCCATAATGACACCAGGATCATTATATAATCCCATAACAAAGAGGCTTTTGAGGCACCAGCTTTTGTCAACTCTAGGACAGAGAATCCATAATTGCATTATTCAGCTTTTTCCCCCTTCTTTCCCCCTCTTCCTTGCTTCACAGAATCCCAACCTCCAGCATCACTCACATCTCCACCTTGTTACCTCGCCTTACATTATTTACCAAAGCGTATGCCTTGAGGACCAGCATTTGCAAAGTTGCCTTAAAAAAGTTATTTTGTTTGATAATTAAGTCCTGGAGCCCACCGCGTGATGATTATTCTGGACCCATAAGGCAGAGAACCTGCGTGACGTTTTTCTCGAAGTTTAATTACCGTATGCTAATTTCCTTGCCTACTACGTGATTAATTAAAATCATATTTTCATAATCATTTGGCACTAGTATTGTTTTAGAATTATCATGATCTTCTAAATAGTGTCTGTAAATAAAGTCGCCTCTAATGGCAGGCGCGGGAGGCGAGGCTGAGGACCTCTTCGTGTTTGTATCGCGGCGATTGGCAACATAACTGCCTTATTTACATTAAATACGCCACAAGGTTACAGCGCGGATCAACGTCATTTGATCGCTGATGACTCCCTTAAACGCCCGGGCTGTGACTGATTCTCCGCGTCCCGCTGTCCACCGAGATTCACCCGGGAGTTTTTTTTTTTTTTTTTTTCCCCCAGAAAAGAAACAGACTTTAAATAGTTTCAGGAGCAGGTAAGAATTAAGCTTTTTCCTCTCCCCCTTTCCGTCTCTCTCTCCTCTCCCTCTGTGGCAATCTCTCTCTCCCTCTCGGCTGGATAAAAAATTCTTTAGTCAAAGGCAGGAATGCAAAGTAGTGACAAGCGAAGGGGCTGATATATGTCTCAGTAACGAGTCTGACAATCAGAATGTAGCTCTTGGAGAATAGATAGATTTTAATAAGTGTGTTTACATGAGCTCAAGGTCAGAAGCAAGCTGCGCTGTGTTAAATGGTTTCTTAGTTGCTAGACAGAGAGAAAAAATGGACGATCACACACCATTCTTTGTAGATTATTATATCAAGGGTTCAGTCTCTGGCTCATCAAAGCTAAATGCCGCAAGACCTATCTAGTTGCTGTGAATTATGCCAGGGCGACAATGGAGAGCGTTTTTAATGGTACAATGCATTTCACCTACCAGATAGGGGGAGGCCGAGCCGGGGATGGGGATGTCTGCTGGGGCTGGGTGATGAGTATCAATGAACGGGGCGATTCTGAAAAGAGGCAGATGAAAATCGAGCCCGCCCTGCCCCGGCTGGGCTGGGAACAGTTCACAGGGCTCTGCCGAGTGGGCGAGCGAGGCGCGCGAGCAGGGCGCCCGTCCCCCCTCAGCCCCGGAAAATGATCAAGTCAATCATGTGGACATGTTTCATTATTCATTGAACACAATCTTTTACAACGCTCCGTTTACGTGCCCGAGTTTGCTCCCGACGCCCGCGTTTCAATGTTTAAGGTAAGGAAAACAAAGGTGGGGGGGATCGCGGGGCGCGGCGCGGTGGGGGTGGGGGCGGGGGGGGCGCGACGGGTGGGGGGGGGCCGGCGTCCGGGAGGTGGCAAAGTGAGTTTGGACTCTTGGCGTGGCCCCCCCGTCCCCTCCCCCTCCCCATCTCGGCGAGGCCTGCCGCCGGGCTCCTTCTCGCCCCATCGCGATTAAAAAATACGGTCTAATTAAATATCCGTGGCTGTGACGTTGGCGAGAGAAGCTGTCAGCGGGGGGAAAAAAGAGGAAGAAACCGAGAAAGCGGCGGCGGCCGGGCATCGAATGGCGCTAGAGAACTTCGGCGGCGAGCGGGACCCGCGCCTGGGCCGCCGCCTCCCCCGCCCGCGGTCCCGGGACCGTTACTTTGAAAAGGAGTCGCCGGGCCGCGAGCCGCGGGCGCGAGCCGGACCCCGCGCCCAGCTCCGGGCCCAGCCCGCGCCCCCCCAACCCGCGCGCGGCCCGCGCGCCGCTCTCAGGCCCCGGGAAACTTTCAAAAGGGTCTGGGGGGTGGGGGGAGTCGTCTGGAGAGGGGGAGGCTGGAGCCGCGGAAACTTCTGCTCAAGTGACTTTCCCCATTTTCTCTTCTGCCTGAGACTCGGGCGCTCCTCGCTCCCTTTCTCCCTTCGCCGCTCGCTGCGGGATTCCGGCCCCGCCGCCGGGGGGGAGAGAGGCTAATTTGTAATCATTTTTTTTTTCCCCTTAATCAAAGTTAGCTGATGCTTACCGTGTGTCAAACTTGCGGGCGCCAAGGGCCTCTGAGACCTGCCATTTTGTGTTTTCATTGGCCTCCTGTGGCCCGGGAGCCGGGCGAGGCCGAGGCCGGGGGCTCCGCAGGGCCGGGGTGCCAGGGTCCGAACCCGCGACCCTAGAAAAAGGCCTTGATGCCTGCAAGCGCAGGCGGCGTCTGCAGCACCTGCCCCGGCCCAGCCCAGGCCCTGGGGCCAAGCCGGGGGCCAAAGATACAAATAAAGAAAGAAATAAGTAACAGGTTTATGGAGGGAACTGAGCCGGCCAGCCCAGGGCTGGAGAAATGAGGCCAATGGGAGTGAGGGAGTGCAGGAGTGGGGGCTCTGGAAGGCGGAGGAAATGCAGGGCTGGGGGCGTTTGGGAACAGTGCGGTTTGGGGGAACTGATCCACTAGCCCAGATGTATGGCTGGGGGGGAGAATGATCTTTGCTGATAAACCTTTTCTGTTTGCTTCAAGACATTATTTTTTGAAGATCAAGAATTGAGGAAAACAGTCGTAGGCGGGACCGGGATGTATTTTAGGCAAAAAAAAAAAAAGGGGGGGGGGAGCTTTTCTTTGATGATGAGTAGGAAAGTGTCCAGATCTCGACGCGCCCATCTGTTGCAGTTTTGCAAATAATTTAAAATATAGATATCCCTATATAGATGGGTGTACGTGAAGCGGAAGGTGGAAACGCAGGCGCCGGAGAAGTTAGAAAGAAAGAAAAGGGGATGCGGGGCAGAGAGAGATCTGTCCCCACCCCCTCTCTTCTTAACTCTTCTGAGGAAACTCCAGCAGGGCTTTCTTTGGGGACAGGTGGAAAGTTGCCCCCCCCCTCACTTCGGTATTGTGAGCGTTCCTACTGTCCGCCTCTTGGCGAACGTGGACACAGCCCCCGATCATTTGGGGGGTTGGGTAGGGGCGGCGGGGCAGTGGCGAGGAGCAGGGGGCCGAGGAGGGGCAGGGCGGGGTCCCAGCCCCGCGCGCCGGTCGCAGCCGCGGCTGGGTTTTGTTTGCCGGATATTGTTATGTCTAACGAGTGCCTCACAGGAGACGTGATTTGTCAGCCGCCTTCGTTTTCACTTTAGCAGAAAATACGGCGGCTGCGCGGCGTCCTGGCCTGCGGGGCTGGGCGCCGGGTGCGTGCGGGGGCGCGGGTGGGGGCGCCGGTGCGCGCGCGGGTGGGAGCGGGCGGCCGGCCGGGCACCGGCCAGGGGCAGTGGACCGGGCGGGGTGAGTGCGCGCGCGGTGCCGGCCTCCCGCTCCTCCTGCGCCTTCTCCCGGCAGTCGCCGCCGCCGCCGCCGTGCAGTTTAGCAGAAATCCGACAGGGGCCGCGTTTGCTGAGCGCATCCGGCCGCCGGGCAGCCCGAGCGGGTCGCCGGGCCCGGCTGGCCGGTGTAGACGCGAGGAGGGGGTCGGGCGGGGGTGGTGGGGGGAGCGGGCAGGCGGGGAGGGGCACGGGAAGCGAGCTTGGCCTGAGCGCTCGCTGCCCCCTGGTCTCCGGTGTCCCGGGTGTCTCCGGCGAGTTGGGCAGCCCCTGGAGCCCTGGCCTTGGCGCCCCCGCCCCCAGCCAGGGCTTAGGTGAACTTGGGGTGGGGTGAGCGTGCGTGCGTGCGTGTGTGGGTATGGGGGGGTGCAGGCTGGGAACGCACTGTTTTCTTTCCCCGTTTGATATTAGCAACTGGGTTTTTACTTTAAGACCGGCTTTGCTCACTGCTGGGGTTGGGAGGGGGCGATCTTTTCCCATCACTCACATCTTTGTTCATTGTTCACTGAGTGGAAGGCAGGCGACTTAAAGAGACGAAAGAGAGGAAAAACGGGGGGAGGGAGGGAAAGAGGAAAAAGAGGGAGAGCAAGAAGAGGGAAGGACGAGAGGCGTGGGGAAAAGCGCCCCCGCCCTCGCCCGGGTCGGGCTGGACGGTGAAACTGTAAACCCGCGCACGGAGGGTCGCCGGGAAAGTGGACATTACCGCTTTAATTAACTTCGAGATGCTCCGGCGGCGGGACCTGGCGTAGCCGTGACGCGCCCGCATAAATCTGCCCGGCCCGGGGCTGCTCCGAGAACTCGTACAGTAGCCGCGTCAGATCCAGAGCGCGCCTCCCAGTCCGGAGCCCATTTGCATAATTGGATCTTTTTTTTTTTTTTCCCCCTCCTTCTTCCTCCCTGAAACTTGTTTGAAAACCCAAGTGAACACCGCGACGACCTGCACGCTCCAAAGCGAGTGCCAAGTAAGTGCCCTGCCGTGGCCTCGGCGCGCCCCGGGGTTAGCGCGCAAAGCCGGCCAGTGAGGTGCCCGGAGCCGCGCGCTGCCGGCGGGCCTGGGCTTCGGGAGGCTCGCCGGCGGGAGGACTGACTGCGGCCGCGGGCTCCGGGGCTCCCGGCTGGCAGCTCGCAGAACTTTTTCTTCTCTGTCTCCCGACTTCTCGGGCCAGGTGAGATGTTTGGGCCACGCATGTACCTGTAGCGAGACTCCGGAGGCGACCTCTGGGGCGCGGCGGAGTTGGGCATCTCGGGTCCCGGGCTAGTAGTCGGTCCCCGCCGCCGCCGTGGAGGGCAGAGCTGCGAGCGAGCGAGCGAGCGGGGCCGGCTGCTCTTCGCGCCGCGGATGCAGCTCGTTCGCCAAATGCCTCCCCCATTATTCTAAGGTTTGTGATTCTGGCTATGTGTATGTGTCTCTGTGTGTATGTGATCGGCTGTGCTTTAAAAAGAAAAGCAGCCAAAACAAGAGCAGGAAGGGCTTCTCCCTTCGTTTGCCTCCCCATCTCCCCAGCATCGTTTATTTCTGCTGCTCAGAGGAGAGAGTGCAGAGCTTTCCTGCTAGACAGGGTCACCGAGAGATTGACAGTTCTGTTGGAAATGCCATAAATGCTAGAGCCAAAATGGAGCTGCGTTAATAAAATACCAACCCTTGCCTGTCGAGGAAAGTGGTTTTATAGTATTTTAAATTTTATGAAAAATACATAATATATTATTAGTATTATTTACAGTGTTCAGAACCTGGGGGAAAGTCTAATAGCTGGGGAGAAAACTGTAACCCTAGTTCCTGTTTGCCTAGGAACTTGCTGGGGGCTGGGCCCACCACCCTGCCTGGAAGGGGTAGGGACTCAGCTTGCAGCCTGGGGAGTCACAGGGGGGCGCCCCTGGCAGCCCTCTGGCCTCTGCTTGAGGAGAGCCTAGGGCTTCTGGCTGAAGGCTGCTTTAGTTATGATGTCATTCTGATAGCAGAGTGCAAATGTCTCCTGATTCCACCATTAACCGCCTGGCTGATTTGCTTGGTAATGATAGCACTGACGTCCAGCGCCTTGACAAATACAGGCCTGCAGAGCCCTAGGAATTAACTTTTCCCCCCACTGAGGAGGGAGCGAGCTGCCAGAAGTCTCACCACTGGGCCCCTGCCTTTGAACTTTGTCCTGTCTCAGTCCAGACACTGACATGGACGATGGGCCCCTGGACCGAGAGACCCCTGTTGTCCTATAGTTTGGAAAACTTTTAGAAGGGTTTCATTTCTGGAACTCCTCTCATCTGGCAAAACTTGAGTCCAGTTGTCTGGACTTGAGTCCAGGATCTGATGGATGGTGGGGACCCCAGGTAGCTCTGGGGCCACTGCATGGAAGAGGGGATTGTGACATCTGCTTCTTACCTTCAGTCCCTTAACTGTGACTCGATGTTAATATCACTGCAAGTAAACCGGATTTAGTGTGGATTTTTAAATAGTGTACAATGATTTAAGATTTCTTTTGATTTACTGTTCAAATGAAATTTGCATAAATGTGATGAAAATGAACTTAACATCTGGGCATATGAAAAAAGGTTAGTACCTCATATGTCATCTGCAGAGAAAGTCTCTAAAATGCTTTCACCCTAAACTGGGTTCAGGGAGACAGTTCCTGGAGACATAAATGCTAATTATGGAAAACCTGGAGAAAGCGCTTTCGATAAATTTGCATTCTCTTGGACCACTGCTCTGAAAACCCATCTTGTTCTGTGCCTGGAGTGCTTCACTTCTGAGCAGGCTTGAGATCCTCACCACTCAGCAAGTTAACTGCTGGCTGGGGCTATCTTCACGGAAGACTTGGGGCAGGCAGGGAGCGACAGTCACACTGCTCTGATCTGGGCCGAGCCGGAGGCCAGTAACTCCTATGATGGGAGGGGACAGGGAGGTGGCCGGATGTGCAGCCCTACTAACCAGAGTTACCCTTTGGGTCCAAAAGGCAATGCTGAGATGTAGAACCACGGCCTGCTGAGCCCCGAAAAGCTGAGCGATTAGGCTGTCTGCCCTGCCTTAGGTAACTAAAGAAATTTCCATCAGTGCAGACCTATAAAATCCACAAGCCCATTCAAATGAACTCTGAACTCCATCGTACTTTTTTGAGCAAGACAAGCTTATCTGAAGAAGCATAAGGAAATCAGAGTTAAACAGCTTTCCCCAGACGTGGCTGCCTTTTGCTCAAAAGTTGGCTATGAATGGCACAGGTGTTTTTAAAGTGCCTTGAATGGAGGGAAAGAAAGACAGCAGTGATGCACATGAGAATATAGATGAACTTTTTTTTTTTTTTTTTTAAAGAAGAGGATCATAAAAGAAGAAAGCAAATAGATTTATTTTTCCAGTTTGAATGAGGACAATTATAGCTTTTTAACATCTTTGGATTTAGTGTTTTTAATAAGCCTTTTAAGTAAGCTGAAATATCAGCTTGCATTTTGTCTTCAGCATTATTTAAAGTGAGACTTGACGCAAGTTTAACAAGAGAAGTGAGCTTTGTCCAGGTCAACTTTTGTCCGTGCTGAGGACAAAAGTCCCAGAACATTTCCTCCATAACCTAGAGCAGGTGATGGCTTAGCCCTGCTTTTTCCTGTCTCTGGGGAGGCCTTAGATTTGGGCTGGAGGGACACTTGTGGTCAGGTGGCCTTCTCAGGCTGTGCAGTTCAGATTGTGAGGTCTGAAAGCAAGGCACAAGTTCACTGGCATTGGAGAGACTCTATTCTGCTAATAAGGACTCATGAGCAGGGGGCTTTCCCTGTGAAACCACACCTGCCCTTCACACTGGCATGCTCCTTCCAGGATGCACCGTGGCATGACTTTGGAGAAACAGGGAAAGAAGCAGTCCCAGGGCAAGTCAGGGGGGTGGTGGTGGGCAGGCTCTGCCTGGCTTGTGGGGCTCACTGTGTGTTCTCACTGGTTGAGCAGTACCTGGTTGGGAGTTGTTGGGAGAGAGGCCTTTTGTCAAGGAGACTCAGGTCTAGACTGTCTGGGCCACCTTGGAAGAACTGAATGTCCTCAGAGGGGTAAGGAGCCGAGCTAAGCTCGGGGGTCCTACGTGCAGGCAGGTCGAGGTCTTCCATCGTGGTGATGCTGGTGTGTGTACGTGTGTGTGTGTGTGCATACTTGTGTGTGCTTGCACATGTGATTCTATGTGTGTGTATGGGTTGGGCAGGGTGCTGCCTGCTTCAGTCACCTACACCAGGATGGTCTCCTTCTTGCCCACAACTGTACCACTCAGGGCCTATTAGTGAGTTTGTGAGTGTATGTGTGCAGCAGAGGGAAACATAGGTGCTCGGGATACAGATCCTGGGCAAGGCAGGCCACTTTGTCTAGATTCCTCACCTAACCCATTTTTTTCCCCATATGAGGGCAGACATAGATGGACGTCATCTCAGGAAGGTGGACTACTAACCAGCCGCCCAGCTGGGTCTCTGCAGTGCCTGGGGGCTGGCACGGGAGGCCTTCCCGCATAGTTTATGCCATCCACGGGCTTCTGTTGACTTTCTGCAATGGACCTTCATTGTGCAGAGATCAGCGCTGGTCTTAGCTGGGTCGGCTGGCTGCTTGAGGATCCCTACCACCCACTTTGACTTTTCCAAAATCATTGTAGGTCTTTGGTCTTTTTCTTATACTGGAGTTTTGCAACAGCAAAGGACATACAAACTACATTCCTAGTTTCCGGGTCAGGTTTATCTGCCTAAAAAGAGACAAGATTCAGAGTAAGGCCTTGGGTGGAGTTCACTAGACTAACCCGAGCATTGATTTCTGAGACCAGGGCTTCTCCGCAGTGGCCCTGTGGGCATTACCCACTTGTGGGAGTCTGTCCTGTGCATTGTTAGGGTGCTTAGATGCCAGAAGCACCTTCCAGTTGTGACCATGAGACATTTCCCCAGACATTTCCATGTGTCCCCTGGGGGGAGATGAGGCTCCTTTCCTAGGACTTCCACATGCCAGGCCTTGTCCTGGCCATCCCCAGGAGCATGGGGAGATTTTACACTCAGCACAGGCTGGTGGGAGACAGAAATACCCCCATACCCTGAGATAGCAGGAAGTTGGGCCCTGCCTCAAACGGGGACAGACCTAGGGGACCCAAGAAAAAGGAGGACTGGCGTAGTGGAATAATCATGAGTGGACGGTGTCTGGAGCGAATGTGTGGGGCTCCACTCTGTTTTTACATAGGCTATACCCTGAACCTGGCCCTGGGGGTGAGAATTTTGGTTCTGGGTCTTCTGACTGCCATATGCAAACCAAGAAGTGGAAAGGTCTTGGTCTCAGGGTTGAGGCTGGGCATCCTGGCAGGATGAGGATAGTGGGTTTTTGTTTTTTTGAACATTTACTATGAGGTAGGCATGGGTTTTAAGGACTTTCCTCATTTAGTCCTTGCACTCTCTCAATGAGAGCTGGTACTGTGTTTGTCCGCAGTCTCAGGAAGGGAACCTCAGGCAGGGAGGGGGGTGGGCAGTGGCTCTAGGAACGGACAGGATTCAGCCCTCCACTGCGGCTGAGCTTTTCCCCTTCCTGGAGGCGTGCTCCTGGCCAGACCCCTGAGGTTTCCTCACTGCCCCCAAGAAGCTTGTTCGATGCCTTTTGACACCAGACTAGGGGGCTTTACGGGCAGGTAGAGAAGGTTCTGGCTGGCCAAAACAAGGCTTCTTTCTTCCAGGGGTGGGGCCCTCCAGGTAGGCAGCGGCAGGAACACCACGAAGCTGCTTTGAGGGCATTAAGAGATGCCGGAAGGAGAACCAGTTTGTAGGGTTTTCACCCCTCTTCTAACCTACCCGTTCTTACTCTCTGGCTTCACAATGAGAAAATTAAGTGCCATTTTGACACGGGAAAAATGATCACCGTAGGCTTGCACTGACATTAACCTGCAAGTTTTCTATCAATGCATTATAGCTTTGATTACCTGAGCTGTGTTTAGTGGGGTCTTTCATTACCGAGGTAGGCTTGGCTCTTGCTTCTCTCTCTCCCTGCTGGTCCTCCAGCACCGGAGCCTGGTCTGCCAGCTCCCCCTGGCTTCACTCTACCTTTTCCATCCATCGGGGACCATCAGCCTCCTTCGTGATTTTTTTTTTTTTTTTTTTTAGCTTTTTGTTGTTTTGTTATCTAATTACACATGCACAAGAACTCCTAACTCAGGGTGAAGTAAGCTCTGTTTCGATTGTAAAAGCCAACCCATAGAGTGCCTCAAATCGAGATTAATCCCAGAAATGCCCATTCAGCCCTAATCATAATGATGTTCTCACTTGCACATCTGAGGTTCCCACGTAATTCCTACAGATTTGGATGAGATTTGGACTCGTGGAAGGGCTCGGTTGTCGGGCCTTAGGGGGTTTTCTGTAGGTCAGTAAACATTGATGCTTACTGTATTCTGTCGTTTCTGGGCACCTGAGGAGGGAGGGTCTGGGGCCCGTCCACGTACTTGTGCCAAGGGCCAGAGCGTCAGCACCTGTGATGGTGGCCCGTGGTCAGGCCTTGCCTCCTGCCTTCTGCACCTTGGGCCCATTATCGTCTTGAGTTCTCTTAACAGCCCAGTGAAGGGCATCGCTCAGCAGTTTGGGCAGACTGGGAACTGTGACACTTGTTGAAGCCACCAGTCTTCACCAAGGCCAACAGAGGATTAGAAGCCAGCAGGATCAGCCTGGGAGACGGGGCTGTGCCCCTGGCCTGCGTCCTGCCTCCACATACAGCTCTCGGCATGAACAATGGCAAAATCATCCTTTTCTGGGCCTATTCAACTGGTCTTTCACATGGAAGTTCAAAATGTACCCTCAGACCTGCGACTTGGAGAACACACGTATTGTTGTAAATTCGTTTTCAAGAGGAAGAAAATATTTGGAAACTGTATCAGCTAAACTATCAGCTACAGAGAAGCAAACAGATCCCAGAACGTGTTCATATTGTATATAAATTTTAATCTCTTCGAATAGCTCCATGATTTAATTTTACCTTTCAAAATATCTAAAAACATTTCTTCCTGGATAGAGAAAAAAGTGGCACACAGATTTTTTTTTTGTTTTGTTTTTGTTCCTTAAGATAAAAAAATCTAATTCTCTTTTAAATTCTATTAAAGTCAAGTCAGGCAAAGCCTTCCAAATTATTACAGAAAGGCTGTCATTTCTGTGAAGCCCATTGAAGGGGGTGGGACATCTTATTGAAATTACAGCTAAAGCGCTTTAATTATTTTGCTTCCTCGGCCAGGGCTCCCAGTTTGGGGGTTGTAATCTGCGGATGCCAAGTGGCTATTTCAGCAGCCTTGAATCTGTACGGAGCGGAGAGCATCTCACTGATGAAACATGGCTGAACGTGCTAATTACACTCCGTACAGGCTTCTCGCAGCAGCCGAGAAACTTTATGCACGAGCGTTCCCCCTCACCCCCCAGAGAAGGTCAGCGCCGGTGGGCGGCAACCCAGCTCAGAGAGCCGGAGAGGAGTTCAAAAGGTGGAAAAGTGTAGTGTGGGAACTCGGGGAGGAAGCAAAGCCACCACATGCTGCCGACATGAAAGGATTTAATCTGCACAGCCCGAAACCTCCTCTGATGGTGGAGGGCCGCCTCCGGGCCGGTCCTTGAGGCCAGTCCTCTCCCTGAGCCCTGCCCAGCCACTCCGGACTTGGACCTGGAGCTCCCGAGTCCTCAGAAGCCACAGGCGGGCCTTGAGCTCCCACGGACTTCAGATGCTCCATTTCTTAAGCAAAACGCCAGACATTCTGTCTGCAGTTTTTTTTTTCTGAGATCACTGACTTGACAACTTAATATCTGTTTTCTGTGTGTTTTTTGTTTTGTTTTGTTTCAACCCCCCCCCTTTCTTTTCAGCTGTGTCACCCTCTGCACACATATTCTGGAAGTATGTTGGGAGAGCTTTTGTTAAAGTTTGCTGGTGGGGGGGGTGGTGTACGGGAATTTAGTTCCATTTAAATTTCTCATCCAGCCTATTCTGGAAGCAAAAGAAATAACAGACAAGATGATGCAAACATTCCCATCATCGGCATATGTGTTGATTAAGGCTGTAGGGTAGCCAGGGCCTCTGCACCGACTGCTGCCACCCCAAGGAAGATACAGTGGTTTTCTTAAGTGCGTGACTTAAACGATGGACTCATCCAGGGGCTGGTCATCTGATAGGCATTTCCCGTGACAATGCTTCTGTGACGTAAGAAGTGGTGATCCGGCATGTCTTTGGGGGGAAGCGTATGCTGTGCCTGTTGGTATGTTTACTCTGTGGTGATGGCTGTCTGGTGAGGTCAAGTAATATATTCCAGATATCAGAGTAGGTACCATTTTCCCAAGCCTTCCCAGAAGACCTGGCCGCATTTTGACATAGGGCCCTTTCCATACGAGCTACTTGAACCTCACGTTTCCTCCTCATGTCTCCATCTCCAGCAGCTGACAGGAGCTAGACCTGTGTGTGTGTGTGAGATGTTCTTTTTTTTTTCCCCTCAGGCCCTGCTTGCCCTGCACTGCTCCGGTGAAAAGTACCAGGCCCATGTGTGGGCCTTGGGGACAACAGGGGGTTTGCTGTTAAGAAAACTTTTGCATGATAATATTGCCGAGATAGAAATCATGTAATTTTTGTGTGTGATCTCCAAATACCACCTTCAATAAAGTAATTTGCTCATTGATCTAAAGAATGAGTGGTTTCCAGCTGCTTCGTTCCTCAGGACAGACTTTCGAGTTGGGCTTTGCCTCTGTGACTCACTTCAGGTTGAGGCTGGCCTCCCATGGAGGTCATTGTGAAAGGGGCCAGGTGGCCTGAGGAGGCTGGGGGGTAGGGATGCTTATTTCTCTAGGACTCAGAGGACTGAGCAGAATCGAATGCAAAATTCTAATATGGTAGTTAGTGCTGGCTCACCACCATCATCTTGAAGGCAGGCAAATCGAATCATTGCTGGACTGGGGAGTCAAGGGCACCCTCCTTTTGTTAATCTCTATCATCGGCCAACCGTTAACCCTTAGATTAACTCAAGGAAACTTCGTGTGTTTTCCCACTTGCTTCTGAAGGAGGCGAGCCTAAAGAGGGAATTCTTTATGTGCATTTTTATTTGCTAATTAGATGTTTTTGGAAGAGTTGCATAGTGCATGCATTGCTTGGTGTATCAATATCTATAGGTTAGTGTTTTTTGCATGATGTAATTTTTAGAGATGCTCCCATCCTCGTTCCATGATGAAGATGTTTAGTTCATGGAACTGGAAACATCAAGTCTGTAAATGAGGAAGAGCTGGAAAGCATTTTTGTGTTTGTTTTGTTTTTAAGCCGTGTGACAAAGTGCTACAGGGCTTAGAGCCAGTCAGATGGGGCCAGGTTTGCCTCCCACTCCTCCACCTGTGAGCTCCCTGTGAGCAGGACATTTCTGTCCTTAAACCTCAGTTTTCACATCAGTAGCATTGGACTACTTCTTCCCCCCTAATTGAGTCATCAGGATTAAAAGAAGAAATGATTAAGTAATGAGTCCCGAGAGCAGCTCTTCAACAAATGGCCAGCTACTCTTCATGCTTGTTTTATACATTTTGTTAAAAATTTTAGAAAGGGAAACCCCACCAGAAACTGTGGGCATCAGTCATTTGCATAGCCTGGCGCAGAAGTGTCTTTCCCTCCTTTGTTTCCCTGGCTGGCCTTTGGAGTTATTTACCCAGGGATCAATAAGTATCAGCTGATTGATTTCCTATATGTTTCAGAAGATGCATTTTAAAGGGTCAGTTGAGTTCATGGAGGGGGAAGGGGGTGGGAGTGGGGTTTAAGTCTTCACTAAACAAACATGCTCACTCCAATCCATGAAACGTTAGCACCATGTTTCCAGGCTGCACACACACGTGCACACACACACACGTACACACACACACATGTACACACACACACGCATACACATGCATACACACGTCTGCATGCACACCTTTATGGGCACACAAAAGCAACCCTACAGGTTCCTGGGATCTTGGTGGGAATGTAATGGACGTTGCTTTTCATTCTTGCCCTGGACCAAAGCCAAAGACCCCAAGGAGGGATTGCCATTCATTCATTCATTCATTCATTCATTTGTTCGTTCATTCATTCTTTTAAAAAATATGTATTAAGTGCATTCTGTGTCTTAGGCACGTTGGGCGCGGTGAACAAGAACAGAATCACTTTGGAGCTGTTGTATCAAGACAAAAGTGATAGTGAAGGCAGTGTTGATGGTTTCTAAGGTGCCGGGTTCCAGGGTAAACACAAACACAGACACATACACACACACGGGCACACAGGTATGTGTGTATGTGTGTGTTAGAGACTCAGCTGATTTGCGTCCAGGCATACAATCACATGCTGATTTCAAGGGACCCTCATACTTAAGCATGAACGATAAAATTGCATTGAACTTGTGGCCGTTGCATACAAGATGGGTCACCCACAAGAGAGGTGGGGAGTTGAACGCAGCTCCTTTACATGTTCCCTCTGGCGAAAAGGTGGAGTTTGTGTTGGCTTGCCCTCACTAGAAGAGATCCCAAAACTGTGACAAAAGGAAAATGCCAGCCATCCTTAGAAAGTGAAGAATACCCTAGTGATGTGATATTAAAAGGCAAAATCCCATCTTTCTGGGGGAAATCTGAAACCAAGATCAGATCCTATAAATAAACTGCTAGCATTTATCGAGTGCTTATTACATAGGTGGCCTTGGCCTTAAAATACAAGGTATCATTTAATTTATTCCTTCCAACCTCCTTTGCCATGGGATGGAGACAGTGGGGCCTGGCCTATGCATGGGGGTACACTTGTCCAGTGTCGTGCAATTGGTTGATGGTGACGCTGTGTTCTCTGAATGGCCCTTGGGCCTGTGATATGTGGGCCACTTCTACCCTTTGGACTGGGACTCTTGGTGCCTGGCCTGAACCTCCTCTTGAGATGGGATTTTCAGGAAGAGATACAGCAGTTGGAAAATCAAGTCTTACGAGACCAACAGACTTGTTTTAGTTGCAAAGGTTCTACCATACTCATTCCTTGGTCCCTGATAGGTGAGACTTGTTCTGATCATTTCTGAGCATAGGAATCATGTCTTCTCGAGGTGAAGGAGTAGATGGTGGGAGCAAAAAGCCCCCGGGGGGCTGATTTCCTGTCACCCTTGCTTCTTCATGTCACTCAGCAGTGTCACCAAGCTCTGTGGTTGATTCTCTCAGACTCATTCATCCTACAGACATTCAGCTCCCCTCCACCCCCCAGCTAGGTACTGGGGGCCTGGCATCCATACTTCGTGACTTGAGAGAGACACAAGTATATTTCCTATTTCAACTGTCACCACGAAGACTCTGCAGGAAGAGGACAGGAAGGGGGCTCCTTTTCAACTAGATGGCTGGCAGTGTTTTTGAAGGACCAAGGGAAAGAAGGAGCCAGTAAAGAAAAGGGTAGAGCAAATGTCCAGGCAGAGGGGACAGCAGGTGCAATGCCCCTAAATTTAGAAGGATCTGGGTGGCTTGAGGAGAATAAAGAAGCCCAGGGTAGCTGGAACCGGGTGTGTATTGCTCCCCAGAGAATGGCGCAGTCTTCTTTCTTATTTTTTTTTAAGATTTTATTTATTTATTTGACAGAGATCACAAGTAGGCAGAGAGGCAGAGAGAGAAGGGGAAGCAGGCTCCCCGCTGAGCTGAGAGCCCTATGTAGGGCTCAGTCCCAGGACCCTGAGATCATGACCTGAGCCAAAGGCAGAGGCTTAACCCACTGAGCCACCAGGCGCCCCAGTCTTCCTTCTTTGTACGGGAGGAAGTCTCCCACTTGGGCTGATCTTCCTCCTGGGGGCAGTCCACTGGCTTCTGTGGCCTCTTCTGCCATCCAAAGCTGATATCTTCCTTCTAGGTGGTCTCCCTCTGTGGCCGTCTACCTATTCTTCTTCCTATGTGAACACTCATTCATTCATTCTATATATATCCGCTGAGCAGCTGCGCTATGCCGGGCACATAGAACAGCTAGAAAATAAAGTTAGCTGCAAAGATAAAGAATTATACCACACTCCCACCTTCTAGTTTCCGTTGAGATTTGCAAGTGGTTCTTTGGTTCCTGGCTGCAGCTCTGCTCCCTCTCCCCGACCTCATCCTTTGGGGTGTCCCCCGACTAGACAGTTCTCTTGTGCTTAGTTTGGTTATACCTGTTCACACTTCATGCACTCCGAGGAGGGAGGGCGCATTGGAGTTTGGCAACAGCAGCTCCAAGTTCCTGTTTCCTTGCGTGGCTGTGGGAGTTTGAAGCATTTCCTTCCATCCTCTCTCATCCGGTTTAAGGAGTATGGTACCTCCGCCAGGTGGCGGGAGGTGTGCGGAGCACTTAGTGCAGGGGTGAGGAGGACGCACCCCCGAGCGGGCCTCCTGCCCACGCAGGGACACCTTGACTTTGTATTTGATTCAGGTGTCCCGCTGTGTGAGGAAGTTCTCACCCCCCAAGCCCTTGCTGCGGGTCCGGAACATCTTCCCCTTCCAGGGAAGCTGGTTACTTGCTTCTGTCACCTGTAGGTCCAAAGAAGACGTTTGCCATTGAACTGGAAAGTACGCATTTACATCTCAAGCCTGGCCCTCTTGATTCTTTATTTCTGTGATTACAACAGCAACTTTGAATGTAATTTAATTGAAAATTTTGGTGGAAAATGAAGTGTGGCTCTTTGGATACTGAAATTTTTTTCCCTTTCATCATTTGGTTTTAAATGATTAAGTAAATTTCATTAAATAACAGTAAACATTCCAAATGGTCTTGCATACATATCGTATTTCACATCATTGTAACTTCGATGTAAAATATTAAAATGTAAATGACTCAGGAGAAAAATTATGGAAACAAATGTGTGACTTTTATTACACTTTCAGAAAAGTTGCTTAAATATTTGCCCTTCCTTAACCAAAAATCTATCATGAATTAAGAGAACAAGTATTTATGGACACTACAAAAAAATAATCCTGTAGAATAGAGGAACAGAACTTGGTAAACAGTGTTTCCCCTAATTTTACCTGTTCAATTCTAAATACATGTTGGCAGTTGTCCACTCGTCAATTTGATTATTGTCAAGTAAGCTATGTAAGTGTGACTATAATTATTTTAATTTCTAAGCCTTAGTTGGAATGATATTTTTAACCAAGTATATAAATATAGATCTACATTTATATATTTTATGAAATAGGAACCAACAATTTTTTCTTTTCCTCTTAAGAAATATTTCAGTCTATAGTAAAAATTGTCTGAGAAGCATTTGGTATTTTATTTTAGTCTCTATCACGACTTTCCATGTGATTGTTCTATATTAATCTTGAAAAGTGACATGAGATTCTTTTTCCATAATAAATAGAAAATAATGTAATAATAACAAATGATAACGCTAATGGGAAAAATTATATTTTTCTCCAACTAAGAGAAGAGTGCCAACAATAGGTAGGATAAAATAAAATCAATATTTTGACAGTGCTCTATTATGTCTGGCTCATTAGTTTGGAGAAAACTTCTCTCTTCAATCCTAAATCACAAATTGTCAACAAATAGTAGTTTTAACATCTACTCTCATTCCAGCTCAGTTAATGCTTCACAAGTTATTTTTGGAGGAAAATGATTTTTGATTCTGCAGATGTATAGAGATCGCATTGTGTAGGTTTTTGTTTTAGGGAACAATGAAAAAGTTTTGCCATGCAATTTGTATTCAAGGGACTGTTTGTGGCAAATTCCGGTTGAGCACAATATTATATGGTTTTTCATGTACAGGAATGTATACGGGTGCATATCCGTATATGAATGTGTATGCATATGTGTGTATATATATATATACTTATCCTGTTTTATTACACACGCAGACACACACGCACACACACACACTCTTAATGGCCGTGTTCATTCATGTCTATTAATTTCACAGGAAGTTTCGCTGAGCTTCCTCTTCTAGGAGAATTTCGAGTTTCTGATCTCGGAGTACCGATTGTCAGTTGATTCAGGTCAATGTTGACACTTAGGCAGGCTCCTACTGACTGGGGTCACGTGAGAGAAGGGATTGATCTGCCTTAGACCCGGGATTGCCAATTTCCCATTGGAACGGTCCTTTTCTACCTAACCCATCCTTCATTACCCTGCCTTCTCCATACAGGATCTCAGACGGCTCTGTCCCCCGCTCCCCAGGTTCTGTGCTGTTACAGTAATGCAGAATTACAGCTCGCATTTGTGCAAAAAAGTGTGTGTTTCACCGCTGCCTGTCCTCCCTTGTTTTGCAGAGATCACAAAAGCCTGGGATTCAGAATAGCAGATAATAACATACAGTGCATATTATTGATGCTGCTTTAATTGTCTTATTGACAACTCACTTGAACTTGGAGAAGCATGCTAATATTTATCATCCTGTGAACTCATGTGCATTTTCTTGACTAAAGCCATAATTACAGAAGAATTTCAAAACCCGATGTCTCTCTGCAGCTGCCTCACCTTTCCTCTGTTTGGACAAAGGCTTCTAGGCTGCTGCATCATGGGAGAGCCTCAGCCTGCTCTCTTGGCCTGGTGCCCCTTGCAGTGTCCTCTGGACGCTTCTCCCTCTAGGGGTGATCTGGCTAGTTAACGTCTTGACCAGCACCTGGCCGTGGAATGGGGCCAAGCTGTGACCTGCTTGAGCAAAGAGGGCAGTGCCATGCCGGCCCTGGGCTACCCAGAGGTTTTGTTGGTTTGGAGAGACAGGTGTTTCTTTCCTTTCGGGAAACGCCAGTGGGGGACATTCGAAAGATTTAGAATAGGCTGAAGCTAGGGTTGAGGCCACTGTGAGGCCCAGGAGGCAAAAATCCATTTGAGGAAGCTTTCGATAAGCTCAGGTGGATGAATGGAGCCATCGTGGTCCAAGTGTGTCCACTTTGCTGTCCCATCTCCCACTCTGCTGCTCCTGGTCCCCCTCTTGCCCAATAGGAGTCTGAATAAGTCCCTCTTCTGCCCTAGTACCTTTTGTCAGTTCCTTGGATGTAGCTATCCTAGGACCCTCTGGTGCCCATTCCTCTCTGGGACTCTCTGGTCCCCATCCGTCCCTAGGAGCTGCTGATCCCCAGACCTCCCTGGGACCTGCTGGTACCCATGCCTCCCTGGGCCTCTGGTCCCCATCCCTCCCTGAGACCCACTGGTCCCCATCCCTCCCTGGTGTCTTCTGCTCACTCCATGGGTCTTACTCAGAAGCTGCCTCTTTAGAGAGGCCTTTCCTGGCCTCTGTCCTTCTCTGCCCTGTCCCCATCACCTCCCATCTCATTGCCCTATTTTATTTCTTCCCTGGGATTTGTTTTTGTTGGTTTCATCGACTGTTAGCCTGTGTGCCTGTTTGCCCCCTCCACGAGGACTACACTCCCTGACGCCAGGACTCTTGTAGTCTTCTTGAGGACTCTTCTGCTGTCCCCTAGAACAGTGACTTGCAATAGCAGCGAATTGATAATTTTTTTTTTTTTTTTGGAAAGAATGCTACTTTTCCAAAGGCAAATATGGATTTGGGATTTTGCCCTTGACCCTTTGAGAACGGTGTTGTGTCATGCAGTGAACGGTCCCCTGACACGTCCTTTGTTCCTTGTTGGAGACAGAAATGCAGCTGTGGCTTTCTCTGGGCAACCAAGAGGTTGCCATGATAGATCAGAGTTCAGAAGGATAGTCGACTCTTTGCGGAAAATACATTAGTGTTATTGCCAGTTTTCTCTCCCCTTGTGGGGGTACGGCTTAATCAAGGTGTTTCTTCTGGACTGAGGTGAGGCCGCAGAGGTCTTCTGTCTCCAGTTATTTCCCTGGCCGGGCTGCCTCGTCCAAGGTTGGCCACGCAGTCTCTGTGCCAGGCCTCTCCCTTGACATCAGTACTTCGGGCACGCAGAAGTCTCCCTGGGTTCTTTGTCACCGCTGAGAGCCAGCTGTGTGGGGCCCTGATTAACACAGATAGAGTTGTTAGTCGCTCTGCGTTGTCGTCTCTGGCAGCACTTGATGGGGGTCCCTGGGCAGAGGAGTCGTGGTGTCTGGAGAAGATGCCGTCTTGACTCCCTGATTGGTGAGGCGCTCATCTGACTGATGAGTGAGGTGGAGTAACCCCACTGTCTTCAACGAGACACTCGAATCACGGAGGATGATTGCAGAAGGGGAGAGAGGACTTTAAACCTATGTTACATCCTGGTGCCCAAGCGACTGCCATCTTGGGGCGCTTGAAAATGCGGGTGCAACTTGAAGAATCTCTTTTCCAAAAGTGTTGGAGTCGCTCATCTTTCTCTCCTCCCCACGAGTCAGCAGCAGCCACAACTTCCAATAGAAAGAGGACTATGGGAGTGAGTGTCCCACGCATCTTGACTTTCACCTGTCCGTCCTAGAAGATCCTTCCACCGTAGAAAATTTCTTCCTTTGATCCATGTTATTTGTTTACTGTCTATTGCAACTTACTCTCTCCCCTGGACATCTTTTCTTCTCTACAAGATTGCAAGCACTCTAAGGACAGGCTCTTCCCTTTCCTTTCCTTAGCATGTCTGTGACAGCCACACACTACTCTCCCCCATCCCTTCCCCACAACGTGTCTGGCACTTGCGGGAGGGGTTCGGGATGGGAGAGGGATCTAATAAAACCTTAAATGAATGATTGAAGAGGGTCAGGAGTGGGGTCTTCTGAAAAGATACAGAATAATTCCCCAGTGAATTGTTCATGACTTAACAGACCTCTTGGACTAAAACTTCTAGCTATCCAGTTTTTGCGTTTTTTTTTTTCCTTTCTTTTCATTTCGATAAGTACACCTTTCTGCTAGTTATATCTTAAAATAAAGACCATAGGATTCTAGAAGGGGGGACTTGAAACTCCCCTTACTCAAAGCCAGAATATTTTGGGTGTGAAGCTGTCATCATGAATGGGTATCTTGATCAGGTGAAATGAGAAATCCCTTGGTGTTCTGCATCTAGGTGATGATCTATTGTTTTATGCCTCTGATTAAAAAGGTGAGTCCCACCTCCCCAGAGAAGCTGGATAGAAGCTGGCTCTTTCCTTGCAGGGTTTGGCATTGGCTGACACGTGTGCCTCACCGCCTTCTTCCTCCAACTTTCTGTTCAATGGTCGTGGTTCAACTATTTGATCGTGGGAACACAAACAAAACAGGTATTCAGTGGTGAACACCGTGGGCCTCCGTGGCAAGCCAGTGTACAGTTCAGAGTCAAATGTAGGATGGAGGTGTGCCTGGGTGGCTCAGTGGGTTAAAACTCTACCTTCGGCTCAGGTCACCATCTCAGGGTCCTGGGATCAAGCTCTATGTCGGGCACTCTGCTCAGCAGGGATTTTGCTTCCCCCTCTCTCTCTGCCTCTCTGCCTACTTGTGATCTCTCTCTGTCAAATAAATAAATAAAATCTTTTAACAAAAAAAAAAGGTAGGATGGACACACAAGTCTGTGTCCTGGCCCTTCCCTATGAGTCACTTGGGCTGAGTCTATTCTTCTATTCATCAAATGAGGGAGGTATGCTTGACCAATGGCTCTTGAACTTTGGTAGACCAAGGAATAGTTTAGGGGGCTTGTTAAACATTCCAATCTGGGGGCCCCACTCCAAGAGTCCAGCTGTCCAGGGACCCCAGCTGACCCAGGTGGCTCTTTCCAGTTCTGTCTGATAGTTTATGAAATGAACCTGGAGCAGCAGTTAAACATTAGCACACCTTTTTTCTTGCCTCCACAGTTTTCTCCAAGTTGTCCTAATTTGGCAACATTTAGCAAAAATCAGCATATTCCTGGCTACAATCACAGAGAGATAATTCCAGATACTTATTCTCCCGAGAAGCTGTCACTTTCGAGGGCAGGTGACAGCATCAGAGAACCCCGCTCTGGGCAACGGAAGTCCTACAAATCCTTTATCTGACTTCAGTCCACTGAAGCTTTTTTTCTGGTGGCCCCACACGTCAACACTGGGCAGCATGGAGAGGACTCTGTTCATGCAGGAGCCACATATAGGAAGGCAGAACCTTTGCCCTTGACTTTGAACCAAGTAGAAAATCGTAGAAGAAGGAATCGCCACAGTTCAAAACAGACCCAGCTGTGATTAAGAACCTGCAGCTTCGAATAGTAACTAAACAAAATGAGAGCAACAACAACAAAACCACAAACTGATGAAGTTTGGATGGCTGGGGAAATGTTCTCGAGAAGTCTAGCCACAGTGAGCAAGTATGATGGCAAGAGGCTCCTAACCTTTCCTGGGCTCCTCCGCTCATTAGGCAGGAGTTAGAAATGGGCTTCGTAACTCCCTGACTGAGCAAGTGGGGGGGGGGGGATGGGAACAGTCATGCTCCAGGTATGCCTGACTTCCGACCTTGGCCAGCAGTGGTCCTGAGAAGCCATGATTTCTGATGTATGTTCGATTTCATCCTTTAAGGAAGACGCTTGAATAAACAGATGTCTAGTCCTATGGCTTTTTTAGTATCCCCCTACCCCAGAAGTTTGGTGACATTAAGCAGGAAGGATGATCATCACCAGGCACAGATTTCATATCAAATAAAAGAACTCAGTTTGTTGCCAAATGTGGGTTTAACCTCTCCCAGATCTTTGGTTGTGCATAATTAATGTATCATGCAGCATTTGACTTCGGTGCTTTTCCTACAGATTTAATCTTCGAGGATGCTCTGGGACCTGTGCTCCCAAAAGCATGTTGAACTTATTTTGTGGGTTTTCCCTTTGGGTTTAGGGGATGCCCTTGCCTGAGTTTTCCTGGAAAAGATGAGCTGTCTGGGTCAAATACCTTTCTCCCTTCAACTCTTCTGCAAACATTGGTTGAGTGCCCTGCACTGGGCTTCCGTGGCTTGCTTGGAAATGAATGCTGGAGTACAGTTGCAGTGCGAAGGGCAGTACCAGCACTGATGATAAGGCTAAAATCGTCATCGTGGTGCTAATACTAGAAGTGTGGGGTGGGGGAGAGAATGCCCTTCCTGGGGCTCACCTTAAGGTGAGTGTCCCATGCATTTCCTCCGTGCATCTTCAAGGAGTCTGGGAAGTCCAGTCATCATCGGATTTCCCAAGCAAGGAACCTGGGGCTCAGAGTCACCAAGTGATTACCACAAACTGACACTCATAGCAAGTGGCTGTGTCTGAGTGGAAATCCACCATCCCTGCCCATAGAACCTCTCTCACTGTTTATTTCATGGCTACGCTTATTCCGATTTGGTCAAAGGAACGGGGCGGGGGCGGGGGAAGGGCTGCTCTGTGCTCCAGGAGGACAGCACTGGCTTGCCGGAGCATTCTTGGGAAGAGGAGGTGGACAGTTCAGGAAGCCACCAGTGCCTCCAGCCACGGGATCTAGGGGCACCAAAGACTGAGTTCCTGTTTATACCCCCTGCTAGGAACGTTTTGGGGGACATCCTTGCAAGGCTTTCTTCCCCGGGCAACGACAGCGCTTTCTGGATGTGCTCTCTTGCAAAGTAGACGAGATGTAAGAACATGTTTTCTATTGATTTTTAAAAGCAATTCAGGACCCAACTGGTAATAATAGGTGTGACCCGTAGCGTTTTGCAGGCAGCCACAGCGGCTCGGAGCCTTGGTGTCCCGCTCTGATGTTTGGGATGTACGTTCTTTGAAGATTACTTCTAAAGCAAGGCGTCCAAATCCTTAATTCACGATTCTGTCCGTTCCTGTGGTGTTTACATTCCACCATGGCAGAAGATCACTGTAAAGAAGAAAGAGGAAAATGCACTTTTCAAAAGGGCTTTCTTGTGCGGGCTTCCTTCAAAGACCGTACCCCCTTCCCCTCCGGTGACGCTGAGGTCTCTGTCTCCTCTGCAGGGAACATATACATTAATGGGTGATTTAAAGGTGTGTCACATTGTTGTGACACATTCAGGCTGAGCTCGTGGGGCGCTGAGCCGCGAGTAGCAAACGCTGGTGTGATTTCAGGGTGTTTGGGCATGTCTCTCTGGCATCTGTCCTCGAAGTGCTTTCATATATTTTGTTAGGGAGCACGTCCTGTCCTTCACTGGGAGCGGGCTCTGAAAGGGTCTTGGGTCAAGTGGCGGTGGAGCCGATGGCCTTGACCAGTGCGCAGACGTGGCTTTGCTGGGGCTGGGCGCTAAGACAGGAGACATTTTGCTGTGTAGAGGAGTCTTTGAGCTTTGGGATCTGAGGGCTGATGTCCTCACGGGGACACGGGGCCAGGAGAGGCCTCCGGATTCGATTCCCCAGACATCAAGACATCGATGGTTTCTCGCCCTCTGCAGGATTCAGAGGCCCTAAAGTACTCAGTAAATGTAAGGATAGGGTTTGTCTTGATTTTTCAACAGTAACCGTTTTGATGCCCTATTCATTTCATTAGTCATTTATTTATTTATTTATTTATTTTGGTGGAGGAGAGGTGGAAATAGGTACCAAGGACCATTTCATGTTTCGTTGTCTCTGCGTTTTGAGGGAGTCTTTCAAGGTGCATGACCTCTGTCCATCATGCTACCTGGGGCTTTGGTTCATGGCCTCTGTGATGAACATTTGGGGCCTGTGTGCTCCCCACCATCCCACAAGCCAGCGACACCTTGTCGGTGGGGAACATGGGCTGCCTGATCACAGAGCCTTCTCCGGGGAACCTCGGATATCAGGGATCAGGATGGGCCCCGTTCTACATGAGGCCTCCTGTCTTCACTGCTGGAGGCCTGCCAGCCAGCAACCATGGCTGACGTGGTGGTAGGCACCGTGACATTTTCTTTCCTTCATGAACTGGATAATTACGAAACGATGGTAGAATGCAAGACAGACCCCCAAATCGCATCTGGTTACAGTGGGTGCAAATGGTCTCAGGTAAAGATTCAGGCTTTTGCATTTGTCAGTGCTCTGACTTTTTCTGTAATATGTTGAGAAAGCAGAGTGTGAGCTGAAACACACAGATGTCTGATATACAGTCCTCATGGCCTCAACATTTTGCTGACTCTTCAGGGCGTAGTTTGGTCTTGAAATTAAAAAAAAAAAAAAAAATCATGAAATGCTCCATCTTTAAGAACAACTTCTAGGGGCACCTGGATGGCTCAGTGGGTTAAGCCTCTGCCTTCCGGCTCAGATCATGATCCCAGGGTCCTGGGATCGAGCCCTGCGTTGGGCTCTCTGCTTGGTAGAGAGCCTGCTTCCTCCTCTCTCTCTGCTTCCCTCTTCTGCCTGCTTGTGATCTCTGTTTGTCAAACAAATAAATAAAATCATTAAAAAAAAATAAAAACAACTTCTATTCCCTTTAGGGACAGCTCCCTGACATTTTTGTCCATCAGGCTTTGGTTCTGGTCCACAACGCCGGTCTCCTATGGGCCTTGGGTGTCTCCGAGGAAGCTGGAGAAGGACTCCAGGGTGTGGAAGAGGCAGGAGCCTGTGCTGAGGGCTGGAGCCCGGAGGCTTTTGCCCGTCCCATCTCCTTTATGCCAACAGTAGCCTTAAGGCCTATGAAAATGAACTTTGGGACTTTTCGTACGTTTTCTGCCATCCTGTGTGAAATAAGCTTAAGAAACAAGTGTCTCACTTTTGGGGGGGGTTAGGCACAACTATAAACACCCCATGAAGTCTGGGACACCTGCCTCTGGGACATCAATGATCAAGCATAAAGGTAGTTTCCAAAGTCTTTTCCCTGTGCCTGCATAGGCAGAGTAGACGAGAAGGCGTGTCGACAGTGGGAGCGTTTGGAGCACATTTCTTTATCGGAAAAAGTTGTTGGGATGCTCATAAAAGCAAATTAATTTTAACCCCGTTTATTTTGTAGTACCTTAAAGAAGGTAGGCAGCGTTTTCAGCTGATGGTGATGACAGTGACGGTGGTGGTGGTGAGGATGGGCAGGAGAAGACTGGGGAGAGTGGCGGCCAGTTACCGCATGATTCCCAGGGCTCACTCCAGTTGGGACTTGGGTCCTGTAGGCTGATCTCCACCGCCTGGGATTCCTCATCGGATGGGCTGCAGGGAGACCCTCCTCGTCACCCCTGGAGATGGCTCGTAGCTGGTGTTTCCAGAGGGCAGTAGGAATGATAAATACTGTTAATATTCAGAAGCAAGAATTGATTTAAAAAATGTGCCTTTGATTCACTAATCTCTGACATTGAGACATTTTTTGAAGTCTGTTGCTATAATTAGAATTCTATAAGCCATTTTATGTCTCTATCAAAATTTTAAGAGACATAGAAAATTTAAGGTTTTTTGGGGGCTTATAATTCATCACAGCAGGGCGCGTCATTTCGCAGTTTGGGCTGCGGCGCGGAGCAGTATTTTGGGGCGGCGGACTCGATCTGTCATCAGGGCTGTTTTGACAGCGGCCAGTCCCCTGTCCTCGTGCTACACCACAGAGCTCAGATTTTCGAAATTGATCAGGAATTGTATTTCCATCTTGTTTGGGTTTGTTCTCGCCGCTGAAACGTGGGGCTGGATGATGGAGCAAAAAGTGAACGATGGGGTCCTTTGGAGCCTGTGCCTTCCCCGCCTACTGGCTGTGCTTCTGTGTGTCCCTCCTGGGCGAGGCGGGAAGGGCGAAGCAGGGAAGCCTGTTTGCTGGGGACACGCTAGGTAGTGCACGCGACAGCTCCAGCTGGGCTCAGGTGAGTCATGGCTGCGCTCCGAATTGGGTGATGGGTGGCCTGTGGTCCGCGAGCCACGTGTGACAGCCCTTCCTTAGTCACAGAGAAGGGGAACACGCATGGCAAGTGAAAACCTCATCAGATTAGTGAGTCAGAAAAGATGCTAATCCCAACCCCACGTTTAATTTCTACTTTCTTCCTTCCTACAGCAGAAACTGTTCCTGTTCTTAAAAAAAAAAAAAAAAATCAGTTTGCAAAAGAACTGATTTAACCACAATTGGAAGCTGGGGGGCTGGGGAGGGGGGTGGTGGCGTGTCACCATTGCTCCGTGACGATTAGCATGGAGATGAGGTGCACTTTAGCAGGACTGAAACTTGTTCCTAACAGAATGTTAAATACTTAGTGAAAAGAAAGATTATGTCTATCTAGTTACACCATTCCTTGATATATGCTCCATGTCAGAGTGCCATTGTCTCCTGGGTAAAGACGGAGAGTTCAAATACCCACTATCTCTCCCCTGGTGCTCCAAATGCTCGGCTTTGAAGTTTTTATAATCCATCTGTCATCTTCTAGCAAGGAGGGCACATGTTCTGTACCACTCAATTACAGAATTCTCCTTTGCCAGCTCCAATGAGACAGGAAAGAATGTTATGGGTGGTTGAGAGAAACTGTCAGATATACTAAATTCCTAGGATTCATGCGGACGGTGTTATTCCAGGGTAGGAACACAGCCCGCCTATTGTTCGAGTGCATTAGGGATACATTTGGCGTTGGGGTAGAGATCCTTTGATTTTTTTTTTTTTTTCCCCTCTTCCGGAGCGTTGTCTTAAATTTGATTGTTCTTGCTTAAAAAAAAAAAAAAAATCACTGAAACGTCCTCTGGAATGTGGACCTTCAAATGCGGATTGAAAGTGTGACATTTGTTTGAACTAACAAGGAGTTGGTAACCCAACTGTGCAGAGATTGCGAAGTACCAGACAGCTTTTTGTTTCTCTGGTTTCCCTTAATTGCAATAGGAGTTTTGCTTGGTCTTGATAGAAGATGGGGACTAGATGTGGACTGATCCCCATAGAAATATTTTTTGTCGTCCTATGAACCGAAAGTCTGAGCATCTGGTGAGATCTGGGAAAGTTAGCCCCGGCCTGAAAAGTCTTTAAAATGGGTTATTTTATTTAAAGACAATTTACCTTGGAGTGGTTAGTGTTGCTGGATAGCGTGTTAACTTCTCACTCATTGAGTCACGGGTGGTTAAATTCGTTGTCTTATGTGAAATGAGTTTGATGATCTCGGCTTAGCCTCTAGTGGGTATTAATTCACATTATGAAATATCCCAGAATAATTTAGCACCGTGTGGCATAATTTGCATTTTTACTCAAGATAGGGGCAATGATAGTGTCTGTGGATGTAGTCTCTCTCTCTCTCTCTCCATTCAAAAGAGGACCCCTCTCCTTTGTGGCTTTCAGGGTGATTGTGGGGTTATTCTTATTATTGATTTGGGAGGACCATATGGCTGAAAAGCTTGGGGTAGTGAGAATAAGACCTTGTAGCTTGGCACTAAAATCTAACAAGACAGCTTTGTAGGGACGTGATTACAGCTGTGACAGTTTAGGATTTCGTGTTCCTGCCCAGAGTTGGTGTATCCTAACGCATGTGCAGTTTTGCACAGAAACACATCCATGAACCCACAGAACACATAATAGGGTGCACAAATTCAGCTTGGGGGACTCTGTCGCCCACAGTTTGTAAGAGGGATCTTTTCCCTTTTCAAAACAGGAAGGTTTTCCAGAAATGCGAGATACTATTACAGTAATTAATTTAGTGAAACTTCTTAAATCTGATCTTCTGTTCAAACTAATAATGGGAGGATGGGGGAACTCGATGTCGTTAATTGAAATCTGGAGACAATAAAAAAATGTCTTTCTGCAACTTCAATACAGCAGTCTGGAACTGTCGGGTCAGGCTGTGAACCAATTTTCTTCTCATTACTTTTGATTTTGGAGTCAATACAAATTTCATCAGTGATTGTAGGGTGCGGATCCTTGTCTGTATGGACGCTGTCATGGGAGAATATGTGAGCTCGGCTTAAAGATTTACGGAAAAGCAGGGCTGGTGCGTCAGGGAAGGGAAGAAGGAAAATGCTGCCGGCAGCAGCCTCCCTGGCTGTGGCCTCCTTGCTCCAGGGGCGATTGGGATCCAGAGGGGATCCTGGCTGGGGGAGAGGACCAGAGCTTCTGCAGGCCGGCTGGCCAGGCCAGTCGAGGCTTCTGCCGTCCTGCTTCCTTCTGGGGCAGCTGCTCCTTTGCTCACCCCCTTCCAGTCCTGTGTCCCTAGCCCATGCCTGTCTCTCGCCTCCCACGTCCCTCCTCATCCCCCCATTTGACACATGTGCCGAAGGCAGCCCCGCGGCACGCAGAACTGCAGGCCCCCCAGAAAGTTGATTGTAGGGATGAGGGAACAGAGGCGTCGCAACTTTGCAGGAGTTGGTGAAATTTTGAAAGCATCCCAGGGGAAGGACGTCTTTTGTGTGGGACCGGAGATCCCGGATGTCTCACCCGAGTTCTCATTTCTCCTGCCTCCGATTTGCATCTTAGCGAGTCATAGGATCAGCCCATCTATCATTAGGTATTGGCTTAATTGGACATTTTTTACGAGCCCAGTTTGCTATTTATGTTAAAAGCAATTCGCAGAAATGCCCTTTCTTCGTGATTCGGTATTGGCAATAGCGATGTATGTTTAATCACATTTTCCATGAGTAATTATCTAATTCACATGATTACCAATATAAAACAGGAGAACAGAAGAGGGGCTCAACGCGGGGCCGGCTTGGGCAGCGACACAGACACACAGAGAAACCCGGGTGCCGGCGAGCGTTTGCTGGCTCTGGATTCCCTCTGTGATACGGTGGAGATTTTTATTAGCAACAGGAGCTCTCTGAAGCTGGGCATGTGTGAGCGAAAGGGACGATTTGGAATTCTGGTATAATGCACTTGGAGGTTCACTCTGTCTGCTTGGGTTCTTAACGTGCGGGGCCGTCCTTTTTGCAGATTTCCGGGAGACGGAGGTCACATTTTTTATTCATGTTGAAAAATATTCATTTATCAGTATTGGTGCCACTGTAAACAAGTGATAAAGTGACAACATTTACAACAGTAAAACTGACAGCATTTACTTTAATTTTCTGTCATTTTGGTAATTATATCAATCAAGACCCAAAACTAAAATGATATTTTAGCATGCAGTAAGAAATGAGGAATTCAGATCTTAAAAGACCATTACAATTAGCTTTGAAACGTTCGCCATTTTACCATAATTGTTTCATATAGCTTATATGTCTTCATTTACCGCCGAATATTCTGTTGATCTTTTATAAACAAAGTAGCACCCATCTGCTCCTTGAGACACTCCTGGTGCCTTTTCATTGCAAAAATAATACATGTCCTAATGACTTCCACATATTTTGAAATCTCCCTTTTGAAATTGGTCTTGGCAGATTATTTGCAGGTACTTGAGTTGCATCTGTTTGCAATTTTGCAAATGCGGAAGACTTTAATGTTGAGCACTGCAAGAGGGCTATTTTAATCCTCAGATAACATTGGCTGTCATCAAAAGCCACATTTATCTTTTCGAAGGTGGGGCAAATGTTTAATGTTAAAAGACAGTAAAAGGTCAAGGCCAAGGCTGAGGTCTGAGTGTTTTCCTTTCCTACGCCAGGCCTTTTGCGGACTCTTCCTTGCATGCCTCCTCGTGGAAGTGGGAGCTCAATACCCATTGCCAAGAGGATGTTTTGCTGATAAAATGAAAGATCAGGAAGAGAGTAAATCTGAAATCATTGTGAACTCCGGGCTCTTGGGCTCATTACCGCCATGTGGCCAGCAGCTGACCAGCTCTAGGTTGACTGTTTACAGCGGAGAACCAAGCAGCATGGCGCTGGAGAGGACCCCGGGCCCTGACGCGGTGGATGGCGGGCCTCCCAGGATGGGGGCTGAGGCTGTCGGGGAGGGACAGTGCTTGCCCGAAGCCAGGGTCCGGTCAGCTAGCCAGTGCTACTCCTGGGCAGACCCATCTGCCGTCTGCGTGGAGGAGGGGCTCCCTCCGAGTCAGCGAATGGGCTTATATCTTCTTTGTTCCAACTCGAGCTCAGAGCGCTGAAGTCCGATGGACGGCATTTCCAGAATGCTCTCTTGGACCTGGTGGCGGTTGGGCGTAGAGTGAGCGTCCTTAGACTGCCTTAGAACCGGGGCAGTGGCCACAAGCCCTTCCTGCCACGGAATGTGGCTCTTCTCCCTCCCAACCCCACCCTCCTTCTCCATCTGCTCTGTGGGCATGCACATTTGTAGGTGCGCCCCAGGAGAATAACCCCAGGGGCCATTTTGGGGGATACACAGAAGTCGTCAGCCATGGGAATGTTCCTGGTGGCTGCAAACAGGATAAACACTATGGGGTCAACCACCCACCCTACAGACCCAACTCACTTCCAGGCCACTTCCAGTGACTCCTCTGAAACTTTAGAACTTTAAAACTGAAACCAGCTCCATCCTCCTTTGAGTCTGACAGAGAAGTGAGTATCCCAGATGATCAGATTCAGGCCGGGATGCTGAGGGTTACTGTCTGAGGAGGGGAGAGGGGCTGCTGTACTCCTGTGCTGTTCCTACGGGTCTTTCTGGCAACTCTTGTTTACCATATAGTTGAAAATAGCTCTGGGGGCAGAAAGGAGAAGCATACTTGATGCGTTATCAAAGGTCCCTTATCACCGTTCTCCATCAGTCAGAGCCCTGGTCTTCTCAACAGACTGGCACCATCTGACAGATGAATGGTTCACAAATGTATGTTTTTATGTTGCTGGGTCTTTCGTACATAAATAATTTATAGTAATTTAAAATGTTTTGATTTTTTTATTATTATACTGGAAAAGTATACCATTAAAAATATTACAAGTTCCTGGTAATTTGCTTAAAGACAGGCTAGTTACCTGAAACCTGTGATATTTCTGAGAGTTAAGTCTGCAAGAATCTTGTTGGGACCCAAGTCCTTTATTTTGTTTTAGTTTTTGCAGGTGGTGCTGGTGATGGTCGTGGTGGTCGTTGTGATTTTGCCTGGAAAAAGAACAGGCATCTGATGTCTTTGCTTTTTCTGCATCATTTATATTCTGATGCTTTCATATATGGGTGATTACACTTTAAAGAGAAAAGACCTCACACTCTTCTGATGATCAAAAATTTCAGATCATCAACGTGAGCTATTGGGGAACAGGGATGAAGTCTTTCCCTTACAGAAATGATGCTGCAGCAGGGGCCGATTCTCCAAGTGTGGCCCTGGACCAGCAACACCGACCTCACCTGGGAACTTGTTAAAAAAATGCAGATTTTCAGGCCTTGTGGCATCAGCAACTTTGTGGGTGGGGTCCCGCCGTCCGCGTTTTAACATCTTCCAGGACATTCGGATACAGCGGAGGTCTGAGCATCACGAGCCTTTAGACCCAAGAAGCCATGTGATTGGTTGGATTGTTTGGTTCAAATAAAATACAAAAGACCAGAGGACGGTCATGAGATCCTTTACACCTTTACCTTTTTTAGAGTTTACTTACTGGGATTTCTTTCAGAAGTTTGCCAGCTGAGGGGCTCCTGGGTGGCTCAGCTGGGTAAGCATCTGCCTTCGGCTTCGGTCGTGATCTCAGAATCCACGAGATCGAGTCCCGCATCAGGCTTCTCTCTCTGTGGGGAGTCTGCTTCCCCCTCTCCCTCTGCCCCCACTTATGCACATGCTCTCTCCAGTGCTCTCTCCTCTCTCTCTCAAATAAATAAAATCTTTAAAAAAGAACTTTGTCTCTTGAGCATTAAGAATATTGATCACGGACTGGTGACTCAGATGTCTCGAATACATTTATTTTAGACGTGAATTCCGAAGAATTCCGTTCAACCTCACTGCCGCCCATCAGTGCCAAGCGTCTGCTTGTGGACTTTCCTGATGGGTGTCCCCTGTCCAGGCCGGTCATTGCTCGTGTCCAGGAAAGACATTTCATGGAGTCACTCAAATTGTCTTTGACAATTTGACAAATTTGTCAAACGGACATTGCTGGCTGGGGAGAGAGGATGCTGCCTCCTGGTTGCGGGGCATGTTTTTGGACGGAAGTCCCGGTGGTGTGGTCATCGTGAAGTGCTGAGAGGAGGGGGCTGGTGGTCCAAGCACGAGGCCAGCGGCACCTGTCACCTGGGTTGCTTGCATTTCTCAGGGAGAGCTCTCTTCCCAGCGAAGACAAACCCTCGGTGCTGTGTCTAGGTAGATTCCGAATGAAGGTCACTGGACACTCACTGTTGCTCCTTAGGATCCTTCTCGAGGCTGGAAAGCGACTGGGGGAGGGCTTTCCTGTCCCAGCCACCAGCTGGACCGTGCTTAAGGCAAAGTCTCCAGTGGACCTCGAGGTCCCAGGCTCCAGAGGGAGGGGGCGTAGCCTATGGCAGCCCTACCCTCTGTGCCCAGCAGCCAGCCCAGCTCTCAGACAGGTGGGAGACAGAACCCACGTGCTCTCGACTCTCAGACTTCCGGCCCTTCCATCTACCCCCTCGTCAGGCTCTGCTTCTTGAGGCCTCTCCAAATGTGGCTTTGCGTTACATGAGACTATTTTAGCTGATACATAGATTTAAAATTTTAACAGTTGGGTATTTTAAGACCTATTAGAAAAATATAACTAGCACAGCCTAGCTGTGAACTCGCAGATGCGATTGCTTAAGGTGAGGCTAAGTTTAAAAAAAAAAAAAAAGTGAGTTGATTTAAAGTTAATTTAAAGAAAAGTGTTCGGTCAAATGAGGTCCAGGTGGCGGGAGTGATGGCAGAAGTGATGAAGGTGGCGTGTGGATGACTGCTGTGTGGGGGACAGCTGCCGGGGGCAGAGGGGGCAAGGGCACGCTCTACCCTGGGGCCCCCACTCTCTCCCCCACCCCCCGACCCCTCCCCCAGGGCTGGGTCTCCGGGAGGCAGGTGCATGCCAGGCGCATCCTGGGTGCCTGTTTTATTGCTAGGAGCCCCGCCCACCCCTGGTGTTCTGTGCTGCTTGTGGGTGCACTTCTGCGTCTGGTCGGCAATGCAATTACTGGCACCGTGGGAGGTCTGCAGGTTCAAAGCTAGCAATGAGAAATGTAGTTCACCCCTTTCAGAAACGGGGGTTTGGTTGAGGTGGCGACAGGGGTGTTTCATAAAAGGAAAACACCATCAACTCAGAACAGACGAATAAGAACGCGGAGCCCAGCGCCCCTCCTTCTGCACAGAGACCCCCAAACAGGGAGAGGCCTGAGCCTGGCTGCTTCTCTTCTGCTGTGGCTGCCCAGGACTCAGGTCCGGCGGGAAGGGGGCAGTCATCCAACAGTGCCACCAGAGTTTTCCCGAAGGTTCACGATGACAGCAACACTCACGTGGAGTAACTTGGGGCAGACGTGAGGTCAAAGTAGAGGCCTTGTGTTGACTTGGGGGGCCTCAGGGGCATCCTTCCGGGTGCTTTGCTTGAGGCTGTGTTTTGTGTTTACGAGTCAGGGCTGTGGGCTGGGGTACTGTGAGAACGAGCTGCAGGGACTCGCGTGCTCCATGGCCAGCCCTGCCCTGCCCCGGGTTGCAGACTTGGAGAAGCCGTGTGGCCAGGGACTGAATGTGTTTCGCTGTGGGGGATGCTCAGAGGGGTTGTGACTCCTCACAACCCCTGGGGGGCTGCCTGCCCTGACTTTGCGGTGCTCATGCCTGGCCCCCTTTTCTGTGTGCAGACGGCTGGCTGGGGCTGGTTGATTCAGTATTTGAGACATCATGGGGAGGACTCCCAGGTGGATGAGCAGTAGGCAAGTAGGAAGACCGTGAACCCCACAACGTGGACAGGTACATAGGAGGACGTCCCGGTGGCCCAGAGATGGCCGAGCAGGGCAGAGGAAGGAGGAGATGGGGAGGAGGGCTGCGTGTGGGCAGCACGTAGCATTTCCTTTGTGAAAACTCAGGTTGTAACACTGTGAGTGGCACACAGCAGGCGCTCAAGCAATGTATGTTAAACTGAACGGAATGGAACCAGAGTCTGGTTCCGGAGGTGGACCCTAGCATCGTTATTTCAGAAGGCCTGAACGGCGTCCCTTTCCTGTCCCAGAGCCTGGCCTGGGACTGAACCCCAGCCGGTGCTTGTCCCTGGCCGTCACCCAGGCTCTGGAACCAGCTCCCGTGGAGTCGGCGGCGGGGGGCTCCCTGGAACTCTCCGAGACTCCCCACTCCTTTTATTAACTCGGTGTTGAGGGAGTCACCCACGCTGAGGAAGGAGGGGAATTAAAAATAATGGGGTGTGTGCATATCTGTGAAAGTGGAGATATAAAGGTAAA
The DNA here is from genome assembly GCF_964662115.1 of Mustela nivalis. Classification (NCBI taxonomy): domain Eukaryota; kingdom Metazoa; phylum Chordata; class Mammalia; order Carnivora; family Mustelidae; genus Mustela; species Mustela nivalis. The sequence goes on from NC_139037.1 coordinate 37,836,431, forward strand.
CGCTACCATGAATGAGGGTATTATTTTCAACTCAGTGATTCCAGTTTTCTGTACGTTTAGGTCTTTTCTGAATCACTGGGCCACTCAGCCCCATGTCAGAAATTTATTTGTGCTAATCAAATTTTCAGCTACTCACTCTGTTGCAAGAAGTCTCCTCTAGCCAAATTTGTGTGTGTCAGGGTGTGTGTGTGTGTGTGTGTTTATTTTCATATATTTACAGATTAAAATCAGACTTTGACTTTCCATTGTTGTCTGTCTCTTAACTAACTTTAAAGCTTTTGCCCGAATCCTTACTGAGGCATCTTTCTAGAAAGAAACTCTCTGAGTGGGCTAGGCAGAAATTCAGACACACACACACACACACACACACACACACGCACACACACGATTCAGACTCACTGACAAACTGCAAGGGAAAAAAAAAAAAAATAATACCCAACCATCCAGAAACCCAGGAAAGAAACTTTCAGTTTTCACTTCCAAGTTTGGCAGCCTGGTGAACTTGAAAGGTTAGCTATGAATAAGCATAATCAGATCTTTCTTTTTGTCCATATTTAATTCAAATGAGACAGCTCCGTGTTGACTTCTAATCCAGAAAGGCCACCCACCATGGTGGCGCTCCCAGCCAATGAAGCCGGCTGGCGAAAGCTTTCTTAAATGGTGCTAATCAGCCCAGAGAGGCCTGCCCTCTATCCCCATCAGTATTCTATAATTCAGATGTGCTGATAACCTGAAATTGAATGTGTCAGGATGTAGGCCTGTGAAGGGAAGAGGGAACTCCGGGCTGGAGGAACCGGGTGGTTGGAAGACAAGGCCTGAGGGAGCAGGATTCACACCCTCCCTGCCCCTCCCCTGCGCCCCCCAACCCCGGCGTGTGTGTGTGTGTGTGTGTGTGTGTGTGCATGCTTGTGTGTGTGTGTTCGTGTTCGGGGGCCAGGGACGAAATGGGAGGTTTCCAGGTCTGAAATATTTATAGGACAGCTTTGGATTTTTGTATATGTGAAATGAATCCACAGACATTTTGGCTGCTAAGGGGTGAATGGTAATTTATGATTAATTTTTTTTAAGCCATGGCTATTTTCGAACCTCGCTCCCACTCTCTCCTGCAGGAGACAGACAGACACACACCCCCACCCCAGTCTGGTGAGCACGTCTCCCAGGAAAGTTTAACAAAAGAGTCGCTATTGTCACCGTCCCAACCAGCAGCAGTGCAGCTGAGGGTCACTTGCGATTTCTATTTTAAACCTTGATTTTTGCAAAGTTTGTCTTTTGACTGTTCTCATTCTAATCAGGCTTAGTTAGGGGATCCGCTCCAAGCTCCACACCAGGCTGTGAGGACAGAGGAAGATAAACCAGAGGGATTAAATAAAAAGTTCTGGTCTGTCAATAGGCTTGTGTGTGTGCGTGCGTATGTGTATGTGTGTGTGTGTGTGTGTGTGAGTGAGAGAGAGAGAGACAGAGACAGAGACAGAGACAGAGAGACAGACAAGTGCTGTTTATTGTAAGGTTGAGTGTTCTGAGTGTGGCTGTGTTTGACTTTACCTGCAACTGGTTGTCTGTGCCTTCCTTGTCCCCTTGTGCCAGGACTGTGCATCCGTCCCTCAGAGGCACGACTGCCCGCTCTAGCCCCGCAGCTCAGTCCAGCAGAAACATTCCCCCCAGTGCCCCGGTGCCGTCCGCCACGAGCCCCTGCCAGGTCCTATTCCCCTTTGACTTTACGTATTGATGTCTTGATCTGCGTGGCCGCCACTCTGTCGCTGATCATCTCTCCCCACCCCACCCCTGCCCCTCCCTGCCCCGCCCCGGCATGTGTCCAGACCCCACCTGTGGCTGGTTAGGATGAAGTTGCCCTGTGTGGTCCTCCCTGGTCATGGTACCTGCCATTGTCCTGGTTTGGAGACCTGGGCACGCATCTTATCGCTCCTGCCACGTTGTGAACCACTCTAGGGTGGATATAGTGCCAAGGTGCCTTCGTACACTGAACCCCGCCACCACCCATCCTTCCCTACTGCCTACGGAGGTGGGCAGGTGCTGGGGGATGAATGCAGGAAGAAGCCGAATTGCTTGGTAATGTGTTTTCCTGGGACTTGGGAGCCCCCCCGTTAGGGCTCCCATATTCAGAGGAGGGGCAGCGAGTGAGCAGAGAGAGTGAAGGCATCTGGGTTGTCTTTGTTTACCTTGTCTCCACCTGGTAAGGTGTCCTTACCTCCCCCTCCATCCAGGCTGGTTGTGGGGAGCTCTGCCATTCAAGCGAGCACCCGTTTTCTTCCGCGGTGGCTGCTCTGTCAAAGGGTAAAGACGAGGTCCCCGTGTGTCGCTCCTCTTCCCTGCCCTCATCACCGTCAGGCTGATTGGCACCACATGGCATACCATCCAGGAGCACCAAGAAGCTTCCCCGCGGTTTGGACCCAGTGGTGGCTTCCCCAAGGGAATGCTTGGCATGTGTTTAATTATTCATCGGTGTTCTCGTCTGTATCTCCCTGCTCCTTGATTGTTTTGTCTTTCCCTAAAAGTATTTATTTGAAATTCTGTGATCAAAGACTGAAAACAAAATAAAGCAGGATATTAAAATGACATTTTTTTTTAGGAGGTTGGAATGTCAAGTTCATTTTTATTAGAAAAGTTTAGAAGACGGAGCCACAAATTATTTACGTAAACTTCATATATCCAGCATAATACTCCCAGCCGTGCTTCTGGTGAGCGATCTTGGCTGGAACACCTGGATTTAAAAAAACGTTCTACTCAAGGCAGGACAAGTTCATTTTAATTAAAATTAACGGATTTTTCTTGATCATATTTTAGCGCGCACACACACACACACACACACACTCACACACATCTGTGTTCGGAATTGATAAAGAAAGAACTCTGGTTAAATAATCCACTTTTGTCTGACAACGGAATCCGTTATAGAGGTGCAAATATGCAGAAAGCTATTTGGAAATGCATCCTAGTAGTTGTCAGGTTTTATTATGCAGGAAGGTGTCATGTTTGTTACGAAGCTGAGTGCAGATGGCAGAGTGGAAGAAATGGATCACTAATTTTAACAATGATTAATGAACAGAGATAGAAAATGAATTACATTGGACTATCGGAGGCAAGAAATATTTTTGTGAAAATTTTGACTCATCTGCTGTGCTGTTCTCTGCAAATTATTTTCAGAAATTCTATATGTTGTCAACAGTTGACTGCATTTTCCATTACTGTCTATTTCTGTTCTTAAGTACTTTTGTGTTATTAGAGATACATAATTTCAAAATACCAATACATTCCTGATTACTTAGAGAAAATATATGTAACAGTGTGACTGTTCCATAGACGTCAGCCATAAAAGTCCTGTTTTATAATAATCTTTCATTCTTCCTCATTTTATCACTACATTAGGAACGTTTGATAAAAAGAAAGGGAGGGGGTGGGGACGCTTCTCGCACATGCAGGATAAAGAAAAAAAAAATAGAAGCGGAGGTCGCAATAAAAAATGTGGTCTGGGGGCTGATGGTGGTCTTCAGCTGCCGTCCACCCTGCCCTGCGTGGGAGGGTGGCTGATGGTGGTCTTCAGCTGCCATCCACCCTGCCCTGCGTGTCTCTCCTCTGCCTGGCAGGGTGGGAGCAGGGACCCCCCCCTCTCTCCGGCATCATTCCTGTCCTCTGTGGGGATTGCCCCAGAGAGCCTGTGACACTCTTTCTGTCTGCATTCGGACACAGGAGAGAATCACCAGATCTTGAAGCTGTCCCAGAATTTTTTCCTCCAATAGACCCTTAACTCTAGTCCTATCTGCTCCAGTGGCCCTGGTACTGACAGCGAGTTTTTATGGGGCTTCCTGCGTGAGACTTGTTTTCTTCATCAGCCTCATCGGTAATCCTGTGTGTGTGTGTGTGTGTGTGTGTGTGTGTGTGTGTGTGTGTGAAATCTACAACTGAATACAGTTTATTTGGTTACAATCTCCGTTCTTCGCAGTAGGCACACTTATGTGATGTCTTATATGGAAAAATGGACGGTGATTTTTCCTTTCCCTTCTTTTCTTCCTTCCTTCCCCTCCCCCCGCCCTTTTCTTTCCTTCTTTCCTTCTTCCTTCCTTCCTTCCTTCCTTCCTTCCTTCCTTCCTTCCTTCCTTCCTTCCTTCCTTCCTTCTTCCTTGTGTGTAGATATTAACCATCCCAGATATGTTGGCTTCAAGGTATCTCATTTTCCTGAGATTCTCTGCAATTGAGAAATGATCTACTAGGGTTTGGATCCTGTATTGCAATTGGTAGGCTCTTAACTTCGTTCCTCAGAAGCCCCTTTAGTGGTGACACGATGAAGTTTCATGGCTAGTGTTTCCAGATCCCTCCCACAGCTTGGCTACGCATCTGCAGACCCCTGTACCTGTCCACCACTCAGCCTGCCATGAGTCAATCCTTGGCTTGGAGGTTAATTTGTGTTAGACCTTTACAGTATAGACCCCGCACCGTCCTGGTCTTTCCACAAGAGGAATTCCCCCGAGGGGAGAGGACAGGGTGCTCGCTGACCCTCCCAGGAAGTGCTGGCCGCAGAGGGGTCTGGCTTTCACACGCGGCTAAGCTGCCTCCTGAGAGCTGCCTGCTGTCTGAGCAAATGGACGGTCTATAACGACTTCCTTCTCCTGCAAACGAGCTTTCCAAGTTTCCAACTTGACTGTTTTATTTATGCTCTTGACCTGTGAAAACAAGCAGGCTGTTTAAAAAGCAAAAAGTACTTGCCATGATTAGAGTACTTAGAGTTGAAATAAATTGCCGAATGAAGAGGACATTCCTCGTCGCTCCTGGAGAAAATGTCGCGGAGGTTTTGCTTCCTGAGGATAGTCTGTGGTTCGGTGCATTAGGACACCCCCATCTCTCTGGCCCCAGAGGGGGGGCCCCAAGAAAGCATTCTTGTGACTTCCCCTTTTTCCTGGGTTTAGGTGGCAGAAAAATCCTAGCGAACATTTAAAACATGTTTGCGGATGGTTCTGAGTAGTTTGCATATAATTATGGTCCTGATGGGAAAACACTTTGGAAAAACAACTAGTGAAACAATGCAAGTCTTGCTCAGGTTACGTAGCATATGCTAAACACTGAGGAAACACACACAGTCTTTAGTGAACAAGGTAGGGAATGCCCCAGGGAGCCAATTTAGACTGTGACTTAAGGCGAGCATGGCTTTTCGTGTCTCTCTCTTTTGGCAAGTGTATCGAGTGGTGGCAGTCTCTGGAATTCTCCCGAAGCCGGTCCGCCTGCCCGGGGTGGCCACCTTGCACAGCCCTGTCCGAGGCGGGGTGCCGGGAGCAGGGGCACGTTGAGCCTCGTGACTCAGTGAGAGGCTCCGCATGTGCAGGGCCTGGTGGGGACAGTGGCCACTGGCGGGGTGCTCGGCTGGAGGCCACACTGGGGATAATTTAATGGGGTCAGACAAGGAGGAGGGTAAGCACAGGCAGGAAGGCAGAGGGAATCCTACAATTCATGGTCGGAGAGATCAGGAGGAATAAAAAATAAATTGTAGACGATCACGTAAGAGACGAGTTGACTCCTAAAGATAGAACTGTCTCTGTGATGCATAGTGGGGGCCGCTGTTGAGGCGGGAAGTCAGGTGGGGATGACCCTATAGGAATAATTCGAGGGTCCTTGGGGTGTGGACTTTTGGAGCTGAGCACCAAGAAACAGGTCGGCTTAACGTTCTTCCTTCAGGCAGGGACATCTGGTTCTTGAGCCCGTGCACATTGGTGTTTCTCAGTTGTGCTCATGGGAAGTTGGTGGCCCCCTTCTCCTCGGGCAGACAAAGGTGTCGCTGGCCCATATCCGGTGGCATGGCCTTCACGTGGCTGTTGTGGAGGCAGCTGGCTCAGCTTGGCTCTGGAGGGGATGTCCAAGGCGATCCTGGTTCTAGTCAGTTCTGGCTAGTTCACAGACTGTTCTGTTTCTTTTTCCACAGTTGTTACCAGCGTTTTTGGTTTCCATTTGTAATTACCTTTGTATTGATCTGAGCGAACTAATCACATCAGACCTGAAGAGTCAAATGATTTGAAGATATCTATTTTAATGGAAGAATTCATCGATGCCAATAGATAGGTTCGCACACCCAACGCGCACGCTCCTTTGGCCACACTTGTTGGCATTTCCAGGGACTGCTTATTTGATCTGGGGACACCTAGGCGTGTAAGCACAAGACCCAACTGTTTACCGCTCTGCATGGATGCGGGTCTTTCGACGGGGGCTCTGAGAGTGTCTTGTAAGCCTCCCAACCCCAGAAATATATATTTAAGTTACCCTGAGTTGAGAAATTATAACAAAATTGCCTATAGCATGAGATGGAGAATATTCAAGATGTCTGTCATCCTTCTATTACCTCAGGTAAATAACTGATTGACCTTTTTGGGGCTCTGATACTTTACTAATCAGAACCTGAAATCTGTATAACAACACTTCATTTACTTGATAGACAAAAGAACAATTGCACTTGAAGTAATGTGATTTCTAAATAGACACTGCCTGTCAAAAATAAATGCATTAGAAGTAAAATGTAGCTCAAGGAGACAATTAGCAAACAGAGGTGACACCGTAAACAGGTGCACCCATTATTCCCAAAGCTTGTGGCAATATATTCGCGTCTTTTGGAGTGATGGAAGATCATGTGACGGTTTGGTGAATTATCTCTCGGTATCATCTGACTGATGCAGCCGCTGCTGTTGCAGCAGAACATTTAAAAATGCATCTCACAAATTACATGGTAGCTGGGAAAAATGCAGGTTTTTTTTTTTTTTTTTTTTTTTTTTTTTAAGAACAATGCTTTTCTAAAGCAATGCGCTAGCATACGTAATTTTTCATTTGAAAGGATGGAGACCGTTTCATTATGCTGGGTATACAGTCGGTTAGGGTTGTGCAAATTCATTACAATGTTTGTTAATGTATAAAACATTTTCCATCCTGGTTTTAGTGACATTGGATTTTTTTTTTTTATAATGTGCTGTTTCTGAAACATCTGCCATCCCTTGTTACCTGTGGGCAGAGGAGGGAGAATATACTCTTTCTAAGAATGTTTATAAGATCTTTACCAAAATGGAAAATCTTGGAAGATGAGAGGGAAAGGACTTTTTTTTTTTTTCCTTTTCTGTCAGTTGTTAGGTTTGAATCTTCTGGAGTAGGAACTTGACCATGAGAAAACGGGGGGGCATGCATTTGGCTGCTGAACTGGCCAGGCTTTCTGGGGATCTCTCTGTCTGGGGGCCTTTGTTTATATGCTCTCCAGTGGGTTCTGCCCTCAGAATGAATTTTCCTGAAGATTTTCCCTATTATATTTCATTTGTCATCTTTTCTTTTCTTTCTTTCTTTTCCTTCTTTCCTTCCTTCCTTCCTTCCTTGTTGTAGAGTAGGGGATGCTTGAGGGAGTCATGGTTCGCCCGTTACTGTTGCTTCTTGTTAAGAACCGCAGGAAGACAGTGTGAAATATTTTTACTTGACCTCTAAATCAGTCCACCCTTGACTCTTCCTGGCCTTCTCCAGAAGACATGGAGAGCCAAACTTAATATGGATTTAGAGATGACCATTCAGGGGGACAGCAGCATTTTGATGGCACTGTATGCCCAGAGAGAAAAAGGAAGACACCACCACGATCCCCGGAACATTCCCAGCCCTCACATTCCTGCTGGGGAGGAGGCTCATGTCCACTTCCCACCCATGTCCCAGTACTCCCTGAGGCATTGGGGTTTCTCTGTGGGAGTTGGGAGAACCAAGGATGGGGCTTTGCGGGAATATCCAGCTGGAGGAGGGGAAATTGTTTGGGGGAGGTCCTTTCCCTTGTCATGGAGGAGCTGTGCCCTGAGAAGCAGGTGCGGGCCTGCTGACCTGGACTGTGCTCTGGAGTCCCGTGGCAGGTCACTTTGTGAGATGAACCGGTAAGAACAACAAAGAACACGTGCACAGAAGGAAGGAAGGGGCTGAGTGGGGTCCCCAGCCATCGGGATCTCTGCCGAGTCCAAGCGCGCTTTTTGAAGAACAGCCCACATAAACTCCCTGAGAGGTGTTTAGACATCGAGTCGTTGGAGAAAGAGAGGCCAGAGGGCTTCCGCAGGAATCCTCGTCTCTAAACACTAGAAAGATTTCCTGATCTGCACGAGTGGAAATACTCTGGCTCAGGGAGAGAGGCTCACTAGGCTTCCAAGCTGCTCTTTCCCTGTTAACTGTGTTCTTTTTTAAAGCAATAGGATTTTTTTTTTTTTTTAGAGTAGTTTTAGATATTGAGTGTATCTCCCCACCTACATTTCCCCCTGTTATTAACGTTTATGTTAGCGCAGTACCTTAGTTCTAATTGATGGGCCTGCATTCCTACATTATTATTAACTAAAGTCCACTGTTTACATTGAAAGATCACTTTTGGTGTTGTATGTTCTGTGGGTCTGGGCAAACGTACAATGGCATGTACCCACCGCTCTCGTTTTGTACCAAATAGTTTCACTGTCCTAAAAATCCCCCATACCCCCCCCATCCCTCCCTCCCCCTTGCCTCTTGGCAATCACAGATTTTTTTTTTTTTTAACTGTCTCCTTTGTTTGGCCTCTTCTAGAATGTCACAGAATTGGAATCGCACAGGATGTAGTCTTTTAAGATTGGCTTCTTTCACTTAGTAATATGTATTTATGGTTCTGTCATGTCGTTTCATGGCTCGATGGTTCATTTCTTTCTGTTGTTGGGTACTATTTCGTTGTCCGGGGGTGCCACAGTTTATCCATTCTGTTACGGAGAGAAGTCTTGGTTGCTTCCATGTTTTGGCAATCGTGAATAAAGCTGCTATAAACATCTGTGTGCAGGTTTTTGTGCGGATGTAAGTTTTCGCCTCTTCTGGGTAAATACCAAAGAGCACGATTGCTGGGTTGATGGGAAGAGTGTGTTTAGTTTTGTCAGGAACTGCCAAACCGTCTTCCGAGGTGGCTGTGCCATTTTGCATTCCCACCAGCCACAAACGAGAGTTCCTGTTGTTCCGTGTCTTTGCCAGCATTTGGGGTCTGTGTTTGGGATTTCAGTCATCTTAATAGGTGTGTCGCGGTGTCTCATTATTGCTTGCATTTGTATTCCCTTAAAGCCGCACGATGTCGAGCGCGAGCTTCTCCCGTGCTTACTTGCCATCTGTAGATCTCCCTTGATGAGGCATCTAGACTTTCGGCCCTTTTTAATGGGGCTGTTTGTTTCTTCTTGTTGAGTTTTAAGAGTTCTTTCTAGATTTTGGACACCGGTTCTTCATCCGATAATGTTGTTAGCTAAGACTTCCTCCCACCATGTGCTTTATCCTTTCCTTCTCTTAATGCTCTCTCTTTGTAATATGTGTGGGACTCTCAGCCACCTCGGCCAATGGCCTCTGTTCTCATATGGCCAAGTGGCACCTACTTATGTTTCAGATTTGAGGTTTTAGGACATGCGAAATCAGAGATGCACATGCAATGCATTCTCAGCTGTGTTTATAAAACTCACATATATATGCAAGCACACACACGTGCACACACAGAAGAATAGAAGAAATGTGCCAAAATATCAGTGCATTCACACCAGCTGACTAGAACTATGGGTTGTTGTTATCTTCTTTGTAATATCTCATATGTTCTAGATTTTCTAGAAGGGAGCATATTATTACTTGAATAATCAGTTGTGTACAGGTAAAAGTAAATGCATTGAAGAAAAGCACCACCTGTGGAGGAGATCCCATAGTGATTCAGTTGAAACTTGGACAACTTTCCCTTTGACTTCAGAGATGATCTCCAGAACCCCTATGTCGCAATGTTGATGAGAATACAGTTTCTCTAACAACCTGCTTCAGAAAACAAGTGACTTTCTTTCTTTTTTTTTTTTTTAAGTTTCTTTATTTATTTGACAGACAGAAATCACAAGCAGGCAGAGAGGCAGGCAGAGAGAGCAGAGGAAACAGGCTCCCTGCTGAGCAGAGAGCCCCATGTGGGGCTCAATCCCAGGACCCTGAATTCATGACCTGAGCCAAAGGCAGAGGCTTAACCCACTGAGCCACCCAGGCTCAAATGACTTTCTTATGGCTACATTTGGCCGTCAAAATGGCCCGCTGTTTTGCTGAGCCCTCACTGGGTGCTATACAAGATAAACACAGTGGAAGCCACTAATGCAAACCGCGCATACAGTTTTAAATTTCTAGTAGCCCCATTAAAAAGGGTTAAAAGGGAGCAGGTAAAATTGATTCTAAGACTCTATTTTTTAGTACATCCAGAATATTATCATGTCAACAGGTTAAAAAGTATCAAAACTATAAATGAAACATTTTACATTCTTCCAGATATGATGTGTGTTTTAAGCCTACACATCATCTCAGTCTGCACTGGCACTTTGCAGGTGCTGAGTAAACACATGCGGTCAGTGCCTCTCAGATTGGACGGGGCAACTTTGTGTGGTGGCAGATAATCCAGCAGTTTGCCAGACCCTACCCAAACGGCAACAGTACCTGCAGTGAGTACAGATTAAAAAGAAAACAGGCGCTTTGTGCTTTCCAATTATTTTCCATTTCTTCTTCAAGATAAGCTACTTCGTAGACACTGTATGATTTGATGATGCTAGGAAGTTTTTTCTGTAGGGGGATAAATATTTTTAATTCGTGCATGGATACAGTATAGCCTGAAGCATTTGCAGTTTGGGTATTTTTTTTCTTTTTTTTTTTTCTTCTTTGCATTATTGCCTCTCTGGAGGCCAACGTGGTCTCAGATGTGCCAGCCTATGGAGTCTTGGGCTGATACGGGACCTGCATTGAGACAGGGTGAGACAGGGCCAGATTGGGCAAAGACATCGGGAGAGGCTGCCAGGCTTTGGCTCTCAGAGAAAATAGCCTCTGGGCAGGGTTGGGATACCCCTTCCGGACCTGTGCCCAGTGACACAGGTTTTGAGCCTTGTAGGACACATGCGCATCTGGTCTGTGTTTCTTACCCTAAGAACACCGGCCTAAGGGTGGGTCAGAATTCCCCATTTCGGGATGAGCTGTGGGATCCCCTGTCAGAGTCATGCTCCTGAGGACAGAGACAGGGGGGCTGTTGGGTGTCTCCGATCAGTGGCCCCGGGCAAGCACGCCTGCCCCAGAGACCAGGCTCTTCGAGGCTGTGTGGCGGGAGGTGTTGCTGGTGCTGGGAAACGCTGCATGCGTCACCGAATCAGGGATTCAGACCCTGGCTCCCCCCCACTTACCTGCTCTTTACCTTGGGCCAGTTCCTGCATAGCGGGTGCCTCAGTTTCCCATCCATCCATGACCGCGCTGGCAGCAGTGTCCTCCCTGGGTTGGAGCAATGTGGGTCAGGATGTAGAGCTCTGGTCGGCACGCAGTGAGGGCTTGGTAGATGGGAGCCGACGCTCTTCCTGAGTTCAGAAACGGTTAGGTCAGAAGTGGGGCGTGTGTGTGTGTGTGTGTGCGCGCGCGCGTGCATAAACTCCGGCGGTTTCTTGAACTCCATGTCTTTAGTGGCTCGTGTCTTCCTGTCTCCATCCTGCACCCTCGGCTCGGCCTGAGAGACCGGCAGGAATCATTTTCCTTCCGCCTTCACTTTCCCTCTCTTCTTTTCTCCTTCTCAGGGCTGTTTTGACGATGAATTAATTGTAGGTTGGGGGACTTGCAAGCAAAAATCAAAGCCAATAAACTTCAAAAGGACAGGGGGGACCAGGGCCACCGGGGGAGTGCCAGGGCCCACTGTGTGGGTGTGTGGGTGGGGGGGACTCTTGTGGCTTTGGGGGAGGGTGGGGGGTGCTTTCCATGTGTCTTCAAAGGGGACACCAAGTGTTTCAGATTGTCGCTGAAAAACTCCGATGCAAAACTTGGGAAATCTGGGTGAGAGGCAACGGGTTCCAAAACAACTATTTCTCTCTTTGGCCAGCAAGCGTGAGCCCAGTGGAACGTAGAGTTAAACTTGGAATTTCTTGGCAAGGGTTAATAATCAATGTAGATCTCCTAACAAAGGAGATGCTGCCTTATTATACTGGGAAAGTTTTTTTTCTTAACTGTCAGTGAAGCAGTACTAATTATTACTCCAGTGTAAATGAGGTCATTTCCTATTAAGAGAACAAAATGCTTAGCCTCGCCTTGCCAATTCATACCAACTATTTTTCACACATACTCAGCTTTTTAGTTTTTTTTTTAATTTTGATAAAATCCATTCATTTGTATTAGAAAAGTGTAAACCATCGCAATAATAGTTGCCCATGATTACCCAGATGAGCTTTTGTAATGTGTGGGTTGTTTGAATACCATGTGTTAGCTATGGAACAATTAGGCAGCTGAATGGATCTTTAAAACAATCAGATACTTTTATCTCACTGAAAAAATACATTCCTTGGATGTGTACTGTTAAACCGTAAATTCCGGGCAACATTAAACTCACGTCACAAGAAGAACTTTCGGATATATGTTGATCAAGGACAAAAAGACATCCAAATATCGTGTCTTCGTGTTTTCATTTTTTTTTTTATGCAAGCAAAAAGATTTAAGGAATATTGTAGCAAACAAAGGGTAATTGTTTTAGCCCAGATGTTGCTTTTGCACAACAAGCAGGTTACAATGTTCCCACAGAGCTGATGAGCCCAATCAGGGAAATGATTAAAAATTGATTTTGTCCCTGTAATTACAGTATGTAAACTACTTAGCTTGGATTGCAAAGGAAGTGATTTTCTAATTACGTATATACTCTGGTGTCTAATGATTGGTTTTTTGAAGTAATGAAGAGAGAGCACTAACGACTCCTTGGTGTTCTGTTGTTTAAGAAAGACCATCTTTAGAGTAAGCAGCAACAGACAAAGAGTTTAAATTGAATTTTCAACACTGTTAATGTGCACATGGATTTGTTTATTAAAGAGACAGGGAAGTAATTTGATTGGCTCTGAGCATCTTGGCTTTTTTTCATGCTAAAGCATGTAAAAATACATGCACCGGGGCACAGGCTGACGGGAAGAAGCCTCCCCGCTCTGCTTTCATCATCCCAGCGCCTGGGCTGATACCGCGGGGTCTCAGGTTCCTGTGAGCATCTGATATCTGTGAATCCTGAAAGCGTTTAGATCGAACAGGTATCAGATAGCTCCTGCATCAAAGTTACCTTTGTTTTAAAATGAAAGAAGAGGCTTCTCTTGGATGCATGTCTGGGCAGCCCAACGCACTCTGTGTTAGAATATTTGTAGCATCCCATGTGACAGATAGCCTGCATTCTATGACGCGGGGCTCTGCGATGGGGTGACAGCTGGCACCCCCCCATATGTGTGTGCCACACGCGCAGCACACACGCCCACCCCAGGGCTAGCCCTGTGTCTGCAGGTCTGGCTGTAGTGGGTCAGTGCTGGGAGCCGGGGGGCGTGCTGATGGGGATGGAGGAGAGAACTCGCAGAATCCCGAGTGCTCCTTCTCTGTTTCGAGACACTTTGTGGCTGATGAGTCACAGCCCCTCAAGCTCTTCTTCTGGCAGATGTTAGAAGGGGAGACCGTTCCTCAGCAGGCGCGACCTGCCCTCCAGGAAGGGGACAGTGGCTGCAAGGTGACCCTGAGAGTTTGGTGAAGCCAAGGGATCAGGAGACGCATGCCTTTGGGAAGACTTGTTTGTTACTCACAGTTCCCAAGAGGAGGGGGGTGGTGCCCCAGGCCGTGCGGGACTGCGCAGGGAAGTAGCAGGACTAGTCTGGAGACAGGGAGCCAGGGGAAAATGTAAACATGATCCACTATGGTGCTGAAGGAAGGGCTTGGCAGAGAGGGTGGCCAGAGGTAGGACTGGCTCGTTTGGATCATTTCAGTAGGCTCTAGGCTAGAGGGACTCTCTCTGGTTGTCTGATATCTGACCCCAGGGTGATTAGGGCAGGGGACAGTCACCCAGTGTGGGAGTGCCTGGTAAAGGAGGGGGAGATTGAGGCGTGGGCTGTGGTCGGTGGGTTTGCCTGTGAGAGATGTGCTCCCAGAAGGGTCATTTGCTCTCTTTAGGGATTGGCTAATCCTGGGAGGGGCAGTCCCTGCAGGGCTGGTCCTGCCCCTGCAGTAAGGTCCCAGATGTCAAGGCATCAGAAATACATGCTTACTGCACAGGAGCCCTTGGCGAGGGCTGGTTTGGGAGTGGGTGACTGTGTCATCAGAGTCCCTGGCCGTGATGAGCATAGGATGATGCCAGGTCCCTCTTCTTCCTGGTGTCTACTCAGCAAGTCTCTTTGGCTCTCTATGAAATGCATCCTGAATCTACTTGCTTCCCGCCATCATCGTAGCTCCCACCCCACATCAAGCCAGCACCGTCTCTCACCTGGACAACCGTGGCAGCCTCCTCGCTGGTGTGATAGGGAGCTCCACTGCCAGCCCTTCTGGTCTGTTTCCCCACAGCAGCCAGCGTGGTCCTTATTATAATGTAAATCACATCATGTTATTCCTTTGCTCAAAACCTGTCAATGGCTCAGAATAAAACCCAAAATTCGTACCATGTCTGAGAAGAAATGCCAGCCCTCTCCCATTTCCTTCCTACCATCCATGTTGTCCTGGGCGCATGGAACATTTTGCTGCTCCTGGAATACACTATCTCCTTCCTACCCCAGGGCCTTTGCACCAACTGTTTGTTTTGCTCATAGAGTTCTTCCCCAGATTTTCACTGTGCTCATTCTCTCAATTTATCCAGGATTTTTTGCTTGTTTGTTTGTTTTTTTGTTGGTTGTCACTGGTGAGAGTGGTCTCTCTCTGGTCATCTTATCACAAACCATCTCTGTCCACGTCTGTCATTTTCCCTGGCTTTATTTTCTTCTTCGAGCCTATTATTCACTAACTTTATATTTTGCTTTTATTCATCTTTCATTGGAAGCTGCTCACTAAAATAGAAGTTCCCCACAGACAGGAGTCTGGCACCCAGGAGGCACTTGGCAGGTGACGGCTAAATGAGACTGAGTCCCTGAGCCTCTTCCCCAGGGAGCACTTCTCACCTGGACTCCTTTCCTGTTGGGAACAACAGCTCTGTTACTTGGGGCCAATGTCCTCCCTTAGAGTTCTGAGAGGAGGAGAGAGAGAATCACTCAGTGCTCGGGAATGGAACGTGCAAGTCCATTTCGGCTGTTGGCAGGGTCCCTGTCCCCTAGTGGGCCTGGAGGGTGTTGAGCATGGGGCTTTAGGAGAGGCACTGGAACTGGGCAGGGAAGTTGTGGCCCCACGGTAGTGCAGGCTGGGGAACAGGCTGGAGCCCCTCTTCTGGGCTTCCCTCCAGGACAGCAGGACTGTGAGGCACTGTCCTGGAAGGGCTGAAGTGTTATCTCCAGAGAGCTCCACTTACGAGTCCCACTGGCCGCACCCTTCTCCCCCGGAGCGCTGAGGGAGTCCAGCTGGCTTTCTCGCCGCTGCAGAATCCTTTCCTGATGCTTTCCTGGAAGGAAAGCAGTTTATCTGGCTCCCATCTGCCCCAGACTGCCCAGAGCCCTCAGCGGACTGCAGGACTCCTGCCACAGGGCCTCCGAGTGAGCCCTGGGAGGGCCGGTCCTCGGTCTGTCCCGGAAGGCGCTGTGCTCCAGGGGCCACACTGTAACAGAGCACCGACCTGGGGAGGGGAATTGAACCAGCTTTACCTTCTTTTCTTCCATCCTCCCTTGCTGGCCCTTCGTTCCATAGGAGCCGGAACCTTCCCTTCTCTCTTCCCTCTTCCACCCCCCCCCCCAGCTGAGTTCCAGCCCTCTGCCAGAGATGAGGGACTAGGAGGTGAGTGGACACAGCCTTTCCCCCGTGAGCTGGCAGGAGACACAGGGACCACCCTCTGCATGGCATCTGGTGCTTGGCAGGACCTTGGCAAATGGTAACTTGTTGCCAGGATGGCCTTCCAGCCGCCATGGTGTTGAGTGAGAGACAGGTGTGTGATGACCAAGGGAAGGCCACATGTTGGTCTAGAGGAAGGGTCTTTGCGTCGAACTTGGGGCTTATTGCCAAGGGCCCCGGTCGTGGCAGGGTTGCTACGTCTCTGCTCCTGTCTTGACTTGCCAGGCGCCCTCCCTTTCAGCACCCATGGGAGGGTGCTGGGAGACTGGGAGACTGGGCTTCTACCCCGTGAAGGTTATCAGAGCTTCTGCGTCTCCCCTGGGAGGACTTGGGAAGGAGGAGAGGGCCCCCATCCCTTGGTGAGGGGTCCATGCAGCTCTCTCCTTCTAGCCTTGGCTCAGCGAACAGGCTGGGCCCTTGAGTGGGCACTGCTTGGCCTGTAGAACTCGTAGGGTTGGGGCCGCAGGGCCAACCCACCACGGGCCAGGCCAGAGCTGCCCGCCATCTCCCACTTTCTTCTGTTGTCTGTGCCCCCCCGTCTTCCTGTCCTCCCCACTTCTCTTCAAAGTCTTTCTATCAGAGCTTTCCACCCCCTCCCTTCCCTTGGGTTGCTCGAAGGGGCCTTGGAAGTGCCCTAGGTTCTAACAGACCCAGCCCCCCCAACACCCTATCCTCCCTCCCCCTTTTCAAAGTTGCTGCCCCCCCCACCCCTGCATTTTTCTTAGAACCCGCATTCCTCACATGTCAGGGTCTCTGAACCTTTACCCGCCCCCACCTCCACCTCTGTGCCCACCGAGGCCCTGCTCACTGAACGAGGAGGCGTGAGCTCCCTATCGGGTGCCGCCGGCCAAGGGGGGCCCCAGGTGTTTGACAGGACAGGCAGGGGTTATCCATGTACAGCCGGGGGGATTTCAGGCCCCGAAACCTGCCGTGGAGGTGATTCTTTTGGTGACATGGCTGCTCCCCACCTTGGCCTTGGCTCGTGCCGTGCTTTTTGCTGCCTTTGTGATCTGCCCCTTCCTGCCTTTCCTCGGATCTGGTGGTAGCTACACCCCACTGGGCTTGTGGGCACTGTCTCCTGGGTGGCCCACTCCACCAGCCCCTCAGCGGGGGTCCACGTGGGAGGCAGGGGCGAGGGGAGGCCTCCCGTCAGGGACCTGTTTCTGGTTATATCACCGCGTTTTCTCTAAATGGAAGTTCCTACTTGCACCAAGACTGCTCTTTCTTTCACTGAGTGAGACAGACTTACTGGGCTGGGGTTTTCCTTCCTCCCCACCCCACATCGAGAGCATCAGTGGTCTGGTGTGCTCCCCTTTGCCCGCCTGCGGTGGCCATAATGACATGGGACAGTGGGTGTCACCTCTAGATGGTTCAGAAAGATGCCAGTGGCACTAAGTCAATTTTCTTTCCTGAGATTCCAGTATGGCCTCTGAGCAAGGGCTCTGCCGCTATCTCAGCAGGAAGCTTGTGGGGCTCACCTGGCCTGGCCGAGGCAGGCCAGCCACCTTTGGACACCGCCCCCCCCACCCCGCCCATCATTCGTGAGAGCCCTCCCAAGAGCTCAGCTCCCCGTGCAACCGCAGAGCTTGCACAGGGGCCACGACTGTTTCATGGCATAGGAGCTCCCATCACGGCCCCCAAAGGCAGATGGCCGGCATGTGATCAATGGTGGGAAGCCTGGGGTCACGTGGATGTGGGACACCCCAGGTGAAGTCTCCCGTGTTCTTCCCATTCCTGGCATCCAGAAAACTTCTTATGTGAACAGCCCCTGGAGAATGATCCTAGAATTTTGCAAACCATAAGGCTGAGTCTCCTCCCCTACCCCGCCTCTCGCAATCCCCTCCCTAAAAATTGTCTTGTGAGCAAAGCAAGTAAGTCTTCACAGAGCCATTCGGGTGCCGGGACCCGCTGTGCCCATCCCTGGGACAGACCAGAGAAAGCACAGCGTCAAGCATTTGTTTCTCTCTCTCTCTCTCAATTTTAACTTTGAATGATACAGAAAAAAAAAAAAAACAAATTGCAGAAGCTAATCTGTCTGAGGAGAGGCAAGGAGGGGGCGAGAGAGACTTGTGATCTCTTACCTTGTTGTAGATGGTTGAGGTGTCTGTCAACTTCCGCTTTGTGTCTCGAGGTAGGCAGGTAGAAATTAGTTTACAGACAGCAGTGTCCCTGTGACACTTTGAGGACATTCTTTCCACACTCAGTCAGCCAACACCTTTTTGGTTGCCAGAAATCCGTGTTGGAGTTGGATGGACTGTGGGATGCCCGTGGCTTCATGTGCAGATTTCGTCATCGTGGGCTAGGGCTGCCACCACGGGTTCCCCGAGTGTGTCTTCTGGTTTCCCATTCATAGACACGCCCCTGAGTCCCTACTGGAATTCCGCTTCTGTGATGCCCGAATGTACAACTTCGGCATCAGCCAAATGTAACTTCTCAAGAAGGAACTTTTGCTCGTCCTGTAAAATCCTTCTATGATTGGATTCCGAATTGCACTGGACCGGGAGAGGCTGGACCCAGGGAGTGGACTGGAGATGGCAGGCTGAGGCTTGGCTTGGCCCCTGTGGGCAGGCATCCCCCATCCTGTCCGAGTGTGTCATAGTGGAGGAGCTCCTCTTGCGAGGCTTTCTTCAGTAATGAGACAGGAGAAAGTCGAATGCCTAACTGGTCCTTTTCTGGATCTTGGTACGGGAGTGGGGACAGATGCTACACGAAGCCCCAGAGCCTGGGTCAGTGACTGGTTCTGGTTCGGACACAGTGAATGCCGCCTTGGGCATGGAGTGCCTGTTTGGAACACAGGATCACCTGTGGCCCATTGAAATTTGGGTGGAACTGTGGTCTCCTGAAGGGAGCTCCTTAAATCAGAAAGAAAAAGAACCCCTCAGTTCTCAACCTTTAGAATTTAAAAGGGAGAGAGAGAGAGAGAGGAGAGAGCAAGCCAGCCTTATTTGCTTATTGGCTTGCTTCTTCTGTCCCATCTGGACAAGAAATGGTTAGATGCCCCGCCCCCTTCTCTTTTTGCAGGTGGCAATTTCCCATTAAAAGGAGCTGAGCAAATTGGGTTTATTGCGGCAAGGGTCACATAGTTCCCATTTTTAAATTGCTCAATGAATTGGGGCAGTGGGGCTATTAAATATTGTTAGACTCTCAACTAGCCCGGCAAATGGTTACCTTGGACGAATGCTGTTTACCTGTCTTGTTGACGTCGATATGTCCGACACGGAGACTTGCTAACACGTCCTATTTTTGCAGTTCCGGCCCACCACGGCTTTAAGAATACCCTTCAGCCAGGAGGGAGCTCCGTTGCTTTAAGACTTGCCTGGTAAGGAACATCGTTCTGTAGTTCGTTGAAGTGGTGTCTGTCTGTGAGTGTGTGGGCTGTCCAGGCTGCCCTTGCTGGGCTGGAGCCCCCTGCGCTGGGTGAGAGTTCTCCCAGATGCTTCCTTCTCCCCCAGCCTGGACTGAGATGGGTTGTGGAGAAGCTTCTGGATTCAAGGGTCCCTGGGATGGAGTGCAGCTCCCAGGGCTTCTAGGTGGGATGAATGTATGGTGTCAAGACATGTTCTGGAAGTCTCAGCACGGGGTCCCAGAAGGGGCAAAGCCCCCTAAGGGTGACTTCTTTCTCTCTGTGTGACATCCCTAAGAGTCGCTGTCCACCAGCTGGCAGGTGGAACAGGAGCTGGTGAGGCTGTGGCACCACCTGTGGCCCATCGCCCCATCACCCACGGGTTGGCTCCGTGGCCTGGCCCCGTCTCAGAGGAAACTTGTCCCAGAGCAGCTTCATGTTTGTCATCTCAAATTCAAGATCCCAGACTCAGTGATGGAGGGTTTTCCTGGCCTCAAAGCTGCTAAAAACTTACAGCACAAATGAAGGGGCAGGTGGCTGTGTCTGATGCCCGCAGCCTCCTCATCCGAGCTCCCTGAGATCTATCTCTGTAAACTCAGCCTCAGATCTCATTAGCCAAGCCCACCTCCCCCTGACCATGGGCCTCAGAGGTCACTACACAACCTCGGAAATTGATAGCGGAATTATGCACTCAGAAATTAATTTTACGTTGTACTGAATATATCTTTTTTTTTTTTTATTGTGACTTTATCTTGTTGAGAAAGTGCTTACTTCTGATTTTGTGGATATTACTGACCATGGATTACTTTTATTTTGGTTTTTACACAACAGTTATATTAGAAATTTGCTGTTTTATTCTTACCTTCTTAGTAAAAATCCTTTTATCACACAATGGGTAATTTATATCCATTACCAGGCCTTTCAATCCTTTTCAGTGGGGCTGTCAGCGCCGTTGGCACAGTAATGATTAATGTGATCTAATAATAGCGTGCCATTATATTACCTTAGTAAAACATGTACCAACATCCTATTCGGATCTACCAAATTCATAGCTTCCTATAATATTTTTGTTGAAAGACAGGATTACTATTTTTCAAAGCTGATTTTTTCCCCTTTAACATATTTAATGAAATTCACAATTCTCTGCCTTGGTAATCCGGGCATGTGATTGGGTTCGGTGGGTGAATGTGACATCTGTAAGTCGTGTTGTGATTTGTCAGGGAGAGGTAGGACAGTCTCAGAGACCCGCCACCGGCCGATCCTGGGTTGTTTTGCCTTGAAGGAAAGAAATTGCTGGGTTTCCAGTCTCTTCTGACACGTAATAAGGAAGGTGTGTTTTAGATCAAAAGGCAAAAAAGTAATTTGACTCGAAGAGTCCTTTCTTCCTCTCCTGTTTTCTCTTCTCTCCTGTCGCCTGCTTTGGTCTGCTGGTGAATAAGAGGGTAACAGAGCCCGTGGAAGCAGCTTCAAGCTGTTTTTTTTTTTTTCTGGGGTTGCCTCCAGCCTTCATCTCTAGCTCAGCCTCTCTGGATCTGAGGCCGGGTTGTTTGGCCTCGGCACTGACATTGCGCTGGGTAACTCTTCGCTACGGGGGTCCTCCTGTGCACGGTCAGACGTTCAGCAGTGTCCTTCTTCCACTCAGATCCCAACTGTATACCCAGCTCCCTGAAGCTGAGACCACCAAAAATATCTCCTGAAATGACCAGCCATCCCCTGGGAGCCACAACCATCCACAGGTCCGATGTGATAGGAACACAAGAAGATGGGTTTTGGGGGGAGGGGATCTCGCTCCAGCTGGAGCTCCCATTGAGCTTTGGGGTCCTTCTTTGGGACATCTTTGGTTTTGGCAGGGAAGATGTGGGGATGAGGGTTACACACTGCATCCTTTTCCTGGCAGAAGCCCAGGCTTCTTCCTTCTTTCTCCTCCCTCCTCTGTCCCAGAGCCTGGCCCCAGCAAGGGTCTGAATCTTAGCTTCTTCCACTTAAATCCCATTATAATCACGACCGTGATTGATAACATTCCACCTTTTCAAAGGGCTTTAAAATCTGTGTCAACCAAGGATGACATTATTGGAGCGCAGGCGAGATGTATTCAAACAATTACACACTCAAATCGAAATGGGAAGGTTTGTCCTTCTATTCTGATGCCTTTGTGACGTGGCTTTCACCAGCGCTTTGGCCCCGCAGCCCCCAAAAGCTTCAGCGGGAAAATGCATGGGGAGGAATAGGTTTTGCCCTTGATTCCACTCAGCTCTGAAAGATTTTGAATATTTGGGCTTCTTAGAACTAGAGGGTAGGGGGGGAAGGAGAGGTTGTTGAGCACAGGAGAGAGAGAGAGAGAGAGATCCTTGCTTTTGATTCAGAACAAAAATTACTGCTGCAACATTGGCTCGAAATATGCAATCAACTGAAATCAGGAAAAGTATTTTGAATACAAAATTTATATTGAAATACTTGAATCTTGATACGTGTGCACCCACATACATGTATATATTTAAATCAAGGAAGAGCAGGCGAAAAATAAAGCTTTTGTCATAAAAATATTGCTTGTAGTATTTGCCCTCAAATGATTTCTGCCACATTGGAATACATTTTTGTACGGTTAGCATTTCCATAGAAGACACTCTTGTTTGCAACAGATTCTTGATGATAACAACAAATGAGGAAATGGCTCTGATTTACCTTTGTTTTAGGAGGATTTTAAATACCTTGTGATGTTTGGTGTAGGAAGCATTTTGGTGACCCACCCCTACTTTACTGGTTTCTGGTCTGTCTCTCTCACTGCAGCATAAACCGGGTAAGAGTGGGGCCTTGTGTGTGTTCTTCAGTGTTGGCTTTCCATGTTCCTGAAATGGTCTCTGGTACATAGTAGGTTCTCAGTAATCCTGATGACTGGCAGGATGGATTGGTGGGTGGATGAATGAGTGGATTGATAGATGAATGGAGGGATGGATGGATGGATGGATAGATGGTTGGAGGGATGGATGGATGGATGGATGGATGGATGTATGGATGGATAGACGGATGGATGGATGGATGGATGGATGGATGGATAGATGGTTGAAGGGATGGATGGATGGATGGATGGATGGATAGATGGTTGGAGGGATGGATGGATGGATGGATGGATGGATAGATGGATAGATGGTTGGAGGGATGGATGGATGGATGGATAGATGGTTGGAGGGATGAATGGATTGGATGGATGGTTAGATAGATGGGTTGATAGATGGTTGGAGGGATGGATGGATGAATGGATGGATGGATGGATAGATGGGTTGATAAGATGGGTGGATTGATAGATGGATGGAGGGATGGGTGGTTGGAAAAACAGTTGGATGGGTGGATGGGTGGATGGGTTGTTGGGTAAGTGGCTGGGAAAATGGATAGAGTTCTATCTCAAACCTGAATCAGATCTTAGAATAAGATCTAAGCCTAGCAGTCCAAATGAAATCCCACTTTTTACCATCTCCTCACCCCTTGCCCTCTTAAACAATTTTTTTTTTTTTACATCTAAATGGTCAGTTGTACAAAGACCTTCTTATTCTTCTTTTTAATCCAGTTTTTAAAATAGAAAAATATGTTTAGGACTGTGCCGGGCAATCTCTGTAAGTCGAAACCACATGGGTGCCTTGTTGTATAAACATCTTTAGACATCCACAAGGACACATACACAGAAGACTGAGACTGAACACCTGGAGGCAGGGCAGGAGAAGGTGAACCCTTTCAATGTGGTACATGGACAAGGAGTTTATGAGGCTCAGACTTTCTGTCCAGATGACTAGATGTCTGTGTCCTGGACAAGACTCTAATTTATATTTCCTGTTCTTCTGGACGCTCTCATGCGTCCTCTGCAGATTCTCCATGCCTGATCTCTGTGGGACTGGGCAGTGCCTGGCCATGTGGGGTCAGCCATCTCAGGAGACAGGCTGAGGCCCAGGGTGGTGGGGCTCCCAAGGCCTGGCACAGCAGACATTATCTGCTGGAAACATATTCCCAGTGATGAGGGTAAAAGTCATCACCCGCTTGACTTGTAACTTCTGCACAACAAACATCACAGCCTCACTCGTGTAAAAGCCATACAACAGGAAGAGAGACAAATGACCCCTAGACCAAGCAGCCTATAGCAAAGATATGGACTCTGGAACCTCAGGTCTCCTGGTTAGAACCCTGGCTCCTCCGTGTATCAAGGGACTTAGTCTTGTGCCTCATTTTTGTCATCTGTAAACTGGGAATGACAATCATGACAACGTAGCAGATGATGCAACTAATCTATGAAATGTGCTTAAAACGACGTCTGGCTCCAAGTAATAAGTGTTTGTTGTACACGTGTTGGGGCTGTTCATTCGCATTTTCTCTGCTTAGTCAACATTCCCTCTCTCTCTCTCTCTATTTATTCCAGCTTCAGGAAAGTATAGGCCATTTTCAGATAATGAGCCTTTTCCCCTCAGACTCATACCAGAGCGTGGAACCCCCTCCCCGGCGCTACCCGGCGTGCGGTCTCGCCGGCACCCCTGGGGCCCGCGGTGGTTAGCCAGTTCACAGAGCTTCTGAAAGGTGGTGAGTTTCCAGAGTCAGCGTCCCCTTTGTCAGGGAGCAATGTTGACACGCCACTGGGCTTTGGGATTTACTTGGTGTTCGGGGAGCGCATTCCTGGGATGGCTGCCACGTGGTCGTGGTGGGTGGGAACAGCTGGATCCTGGAAGGCAGGGGAACGCCGTGGCTTTCCTCTCCCACCCCTTGTGAGCCGGCCCGCTTCGCAACATGGCCCCATTTTATATTTTCGGCGACCACTGAAATTTTAACGTTTTGCTTTCGGTCCATTATGTATGCAAGGATCTTGCTGATAAATACATGGGTAATTGTACCGTTGGAACCACTGCTCGTCAGCGACAACATATAATTAAACTCACCCTTGTAGTCATTGAACTTTTCCGTCCCTGACAAGATCACTGACCACGCCAGGGAGGGTGTGTCTCCTTGTGTGAGCCCCGCGGGGGGCCCCTGTGGCCTCGCCTCCCCATCCCGGCCCACGGGGTGTCCCCGGTGCATCTTAGGGCGTGCTTGCACGTATGCACATGTGCGCTTCCCTTAGACAGTCGGTGCTGGTGCCGGATGGAAGCGTGGGGCTGTAGAGCCTGGGGGTGCCTCTATTTTTGTTGTCTCTGCCTAGGTGATGACGGGGCCGGGGCGGAGGCTTGGTAGACTTGAAGGAATATTCTTAGAAAGTCCTTCACTTGCCTCTGAGTCCTCTTTTCACATACAACCTTGGGTTCCTTCCCTTCATTTTCTTTTTTGGGGTGATGCTTACTGCCTTACTTTTATGCCCTAGGCCTGGGGTTGGTGAACTATTGCCCGTGGGTCGTACCTGGCATGCTGCCTATTCTTTTTTAACACGTAAGAAAACGTCTACGAATTGTAATGAAATATACGTAACACTTACTATTTCTCTTTCTATTAAACATTTTAACATTTTTCAAGTGTCCAGATCTGGCATTGAGTTCATTCACACTGTTGTGCAAACCTCCCCACCGTCCATCCTCAGAGCTTTTTCGTTGTCTCAAGCAAACAATGTACCCCCCCCCCCCTCCACAATAAGTCCCTATAACTCTCCCTCCAACCCTTGGAAACTACTGTTCTACTTTCTGTCTCTGTAAACTTGACTATTCTAGGTATCTTGTAGAGGTAGAATCATAGGGTACTTGTTCTTTTGTGACCGACTTACTTTGCTTAGCATAATGTCCTCAAGGTTCATCCACAATGTGGCAAGTGACAGGATTTCCTTTTTTTTTTTCCCAATAATTTTTTAAGCTCTTACTTATTTATTTGATACAAAGAGAGGGCACAAGTAGGCAGAGCAGCAGACAGAGGCATAGGGAGAAGCAGGTTCCCTACTGAGCAAGGAACCTGATGTGGGGCTCGATCCCAGGACCCTGAGATCATGACCTGAGCTAAAAACAGATGCTTGACTGACTGAGCCACTCCAACGCCCCAGGATTTCTTTTCTTTTTAAGGCTGAATAATATTGTACTGTGTGTGTGTATGTGTGTGTGTCTATGTGTGTACAAGGGTTTCTGCGTGTGTGTGTGTGTGCATCTCTGTGTGTGTGTGTGTGTGTGGGTGTGTGTACATACTACATATTGTTTACCCATCCATCAATGAACACTTGGGTTATTTCCTTGTCTTGGCTATTGTGGGTAATGCTGCTATAAACGTGGACATACAAATATTTCTTCAAGACCCTGCTTTCAAGTTTTTGGGCTACATACCCAAAAGTGGGATTGCCAAATCATATGGTAGTTTTATCTGTAATTTTTTTTTTTTAAACATCTCCGTAGCTGCTGTACCATTTTACCTTCCCAGTGCACGAGGATTTCAGTGTCTCCACATCCTTCCCAATGCTTATTTTCTGAATTGTTGAGGGCCGCCCTCCTGTTTGGGTGTGAGCTGGTAGGTTCTTGTGGTTCCGCCTGTTTTTGTAAGCATCTGAGCTAAGAACGGCTTCTACATTTCTAAGTTGATTGAAAAAAATCAAAAGAGAAACAAGGTCCCGTGACACGTGAAAGGTAGATGAAATTCAGACTTCAGTGTTCATACAGAAGATTTTCAACGGAGCCAGGCCCCCCCATTCATTTATGGATGACCTGTGGCTGCTTCCTTGCGGGACTGATGGGCTGTGTGACCTGCCAAGCTTACAATATTTCTCACCTGGCCCTTTATGGAACACGTTGGCCAGCCCTACACTGGGCTAAGATCTTGTGCGAGCCCTCATCTGGCTTAATCCCCCGAGCAGCCTACTCTGCAGACAAAGAAACTGAGGCTCACCAAACGTAGCTAACTTGCCCCAGTGCCGCAGCCGAACACGGCCAAACCAGGGGGCGCGTGCTTGTCCCCGTGACCCCTATGTCACACACTTGTCACCATCGCCATAAATGTGATCATTGGGAACATACTCTGGGGATCACTTGCTAGGGTTTTTGTAAGACGAAGGTCAGGTCCTGGTTGGAAAAATATATATATATATTAAAATGTGGTGTTGTCACTGGGAGAAGTGGCAAATTTAGGGAGGAAACAAGGACACGAGGGGGTGCGAAGGAGATGGGCTTTCCTTGGTTTCTTATATTTGAATGCAAAGATGTGTGCCCTGTGCCCCGTGGCAGGATAGACTTTCAACCTTGCTGAAGCAGGACACGGCTCTGGGATGCCGGCATGTCTACACACGCAGCGTTTCCTCGGGATTAGAGAGAAATCGATAACTTCTTCTTGCATTAAAAAAGTGAATTATTTTCTTAACCCAGAGGAAAGAAAGCCAGGGTATACAGGAGAACGTGTTGATTGATTATTTCCCCTTCAGTGTTGAGATCACATGCTTTGTGGCATGAATCCTAGCATAGAGATCTTGGGCCGGCCCCAGATCTTTCCCTCCCGATGTGGAGGGATCCGCTGTCCCATTTCCCAGGGACTGTCTCGGCACCCCCTGGATATCTCGGGCTCAGAGGTCAGCTGTTGCTACTGAGGGATCATGTAGGTGTCACTCCCCGCCTCCTCCCCTCCTTGCGTCCCTCTCTGTCCCCCAGGATGGGTACACTTGGTACCTGGAACATTCTCCCCTTTCTCCACGCAGAGGACCAAGCATGAATAGTGATCTGTTCTTTCTCCGTTGGAGAGCAACGTCTCCATTGATCTTACATATTTGTGTGCGTTATGGAAATAATCTGTCAGTCCAAGCTTTGGGGATGTTGGAGGGCTCTAGGGAATGGTTGGCCTTGGGTCTGTCCCCAGCACAGCAATGTGGTTCTCCTGCTCTGTTTGGGAATGCATGACATTTCCTCCCTGTCACTACTGTATTTCAACAGAAGGCTTCGTGCTTTTGCAGTATGAAACACAGCAGCATTTTCCACGAACTCTTGGCCGTGGCTTCAGCCCAGCAGAGCTGGGCTCCTACCCTTACAGCTTTCTGGCGCAACTCATTTTGCACAAAGGAAAGTATGATAATCGGGGTTGTAGGATGATAATGTGATCGGCATGTTAGCATACTGGGAGAAGGAGAGCAGTGACTTTGGAGTTGGGGTTTTGTGGTTACAAATGTGTCATGGTGCCTGATGCAAAGGGCCTGCACCTACTAGGTGCTTAGGAAATGTTGAAGGAATGAATTGGTCTGGAAATGGCTTTGTGCCTGAGAGCAAGTAGAATGATATTGGGCTTTGGAAATGGTGATATCTATGATTTTTTTTTTCCTGTTTAAAGATTAAGTTTGGGTCTGGTCATGGTGTCTGGCTGCCCAGAGCCCAGTAGGATGGTCCACAAACACATGTGACTTTAGGTGTCCTGCCTCTTCTGGCTCTGACTCGCCAGATCTCTTGGTCACTCTCTTGACTAGCAGCTGAACTTGGCACCTGAGTCCCCGTGCTAAGCCCTGGTGGGTAAGGGCCCCACCCCAGGACTGAGGAACATGCAGCCCAGAGGGAAGGGAACATTGCAGAGATGGAGTGGGGTGTGTGTGTGTGTGTGTGTGTGTGTGTGTTTGCAGGGGCCAATGGTAGAGAAGTAGATGTGTTGAATTTTCCCTACCCCAAAGACATTTTTTTATTTTCTTCATGGCATATTCCAAGAAGATACTCCAGTCTTCCTCATATTCATGTGTGTGGATTGTTTCATGTCTAAAAGCAGCTCATAAGACAGAATGATGCTCTTGTCAATGAGCGGGGCTTAACTGCCGAGTTTCTGTCCCTTAACAAAACAGAGCTGAAGAAAATATTGACAGTAAAAACCCAAGTCTGGTGCATGCTCGGATCACCCCCAGGTTTCTGTTTCTCCTCGCTAGGCCCCCAGATGTGAGTTGCTAGACACGTAACATCCCCAATACGATCCGGCCTCCCGTACCGAGAGCCGTGGAAGTCTTCACGAGCGGCACGCTCCCTGGAAGGCAAGCTGGGAGTTTGCAGAAGGCCTGGGGGAGCCACTGCTGCCCTCTGTGGGGCACCGTCCTTGCCCTGCACACCCCCGCCTCCTCAGAGGCCTCAGACTGAAGGCTGAGAGAAGGTTCCAAGGGAAGGCGGAGGCAAGCACTCTTGGCTGGGGGCTGTGTGGGCATGGCGAGGAGGGCCTGCCTGGGTGCGAGGAGGCTTTTCAGATCCTCCAGCAGCTGCGGTAGGGAGGGTGCCCTGTGAAGCCTCAGGTTCCCACCTGGTGGTGGTGGGGCAGGGTGGGTGTGAAGAGTTTGAACCACACAGTGTCCGTGGTTCTTTCCAGGTCTTACGCAGAACCACCTAGACCAGGTGTCGGAAATACACAACACAGTGCTGGGATCATGGTTAACATGTGGGCTCCGACTCTAGGTTTGGGGAACAGAGATCCACAGACTCGATGGTGTCCTGGGCCATGTGGCTGCTGCCCTCCGGGAGCAGCACTGTGGGCTGCCAGGGGCTACATGGTGGTTCTCCGCCCTGGAGATTAGGAGACCCTGGGGGGCGTCGGCGACCCATCCAAGTCTGGACCCCACCCCGGAGCAATCCAATCAGCCTTACAATCGGGGTGAGCTGCCACCTTGGGGAGCCCAGGGGATCTTCACCTGGCAGGCGTCACCGGCACGTGGAGGGCTTATGGAAACAGAAATCCACACTTTCTGATGGAAGGTCTGAGGTGGGGTCCGAGAACATGAGTTTCTAACAAGTTCGAGGCGACGTCACTGCTGCTGTTCCAGGGGCTGAACTGTGCAAACCCCCGGTGTAATGTCCTCAAGTCAGCCCCTAGTGGGTACACAGACCCTGAATGTGTGAGGCTGAGGGCTCGGGGACCCCCCCGTCCGCTCCGTCCGGGGCCAGGCCCATCTGCTCCACGCAAAAAGCTTCCTTGTTCAGATTTCCCTTGCACAATATTTCTGGGCAGAAGAATCATGTTTGTAAATCTCCGAGGTAAAGGCAAGACTTGTAATCATGGGTTGATGACGATCGCTTCTCCAACTGAGAGGAAAACCAGGCAGGTTCCGTGGTCCTCTTTGCTGCCAGGAGTGGCCCTCTTTGGCCCTCAGCCTGTCCTGTCCTGCAGTCAGTTTTTCCAGCATGTCTTCTGGCCTCTAACTACTCCTACCTGTGGGGAGGCCTGGGGAGATTCAGCCTCAGTGCGGGGTGAAGCCTTCTATGGGCAGCTGGGCTTGCCTGTTGACTGTTCCCCGAGTGCCAGGCACTGTTCGCCTTACAGATGCATGATCTCATTTAAGTCTTGTAAGGATCCCGTGAAATAAGGACTGTCGTGATCTCATGCTGTGTGTGTCCCAAGTGTTCAACGAAGCCTGTGTAGGGACGCGAGCGTCGCCGTCGGGAAGGCCAGCGGAGCGTGGCAGCCAAGACTTGGGCCTATTGATGTTTTGGGAAGAGAGCAGAGCAGGGCTAAGTGCTCGCTACCCCGATGGGCCAGCTGACAGAGCTCAGAGCCCCCAAAGTCACCAGGGCTGTCCTTCTCGGTCACTGTCCCAGTGGCCCAGGCCTCCTGGGGATACTGGCCAGGGAGCTTCCTCTGGGGGGAGGCCCTCTTCCTTCAGCGCTGATCTGTGCAGAAATGTCTGGGAGGAGAGTCTGGGAGCCAGCCAGGAAAAGGGCCGGTGGGTGGAAGTCTCCGGGGTCCGCATCTAGCCGCCGTGGCTGCTGCTTCTCACAGCGGAGGGTTGTGTGGGCCGGGCCTCCATGTGCTATCTACCCCGCACTCCCGTAGCCAGGGAGGCGACCCGCACAGCAGGTGCTTGTGAGATGTCCTGTTGGAGCTGGTTCTGCTCCCAGGTCACCTCGTGTGCTTGGGGCAGAGTTGGGGGGAAGGGAGGTATTCTGTCTTCCCCATGGCCTCCAGGCCCTGTGGGACCCTGCAGGACCCTTTAGCCCTCCTCTTGTTGGCGCACCTGCGCTGGGTTCCCTGGGTGTGAACCTCGTGCTTTGGAGCTGGAGGTTGGCGGCAGGGACAGGTGAGGCATTTGAGAGGCCCTGTGAGGCGCCCCCGCCAGGGAAGTCACCCCAGTGACCAGAACTGCGCTGCCTCCTCCACGCTTCAGACACCGACACCCTCCCCACGGCCCGTCCCAAGCCGCCCTGGAGCCCAGCGCAACCTCAAGCCCGAGCATCTTCCCTTGTCGGTGTTCTGTGTTCAGGGGGGTTCCAAGGGAAGGCCGGTTTGCAGACTCTTCTGGGACTGGGCACCTGCTTACTGACGTCTCCTGGTGGCCATTATTTCCTCTGCTAGCATGCTGGGCAAAGGCACGCACGGGAAAGTTTACATCCCGCTCAATGGAATTTCTACAGAAGTCATTTTCTTAATAGAATGTGTTTGACCCCAAGCCACTTCCTTTTTGAACCTTTGACAGTTTTATGACTGAGCTTTCAAAAGGTTGTTCAGTTCAGATGGCCGACCTGTTCTGGGATGGGGCTGCATCTTGTGAGAGAGAAGAGGAAGCCTTCCCTGCCAGAGACGCTGGGGACACAGGGACCCCTCACCATTCCCGTCTCTGCTGGGGAGCACCGGGCCATAGCCGAGGGATGCGATACTTGGCTATTATCTTGGGACCTGCAGAGTGGGTGACAGCTCAGGGGAAGGAGTGGCCCTGTGTGGGGTGAAACTCCCCTAGGGGGTCCTTTCTCAGGCTACCTCAACAGTCTGGTATGTTCTTTGTTAGAATATGGACATACTGTCCAGGCAGCTCAGGGGTTAGAATGCAGGAGCCTCCTGGCCTCAGGAAAATGCCTGTTAGGAGTTGAGTTGAGTTTTTCACATTGATGTCCTGCTCACCAGCCATTCCACTGCTTCCCATCCCCCATGTCCATGCTTCCCACAGTGTGGACACCCATTAGGAACCAAACAGGCATCACCACATACTCTGAGTCAAGCTAAGCCCCTAGCTTACTTCTGGATCAGAGGAGGCACACCCAGGGTGTCCCCCTGGGGGTCACCCCCTCTTGTCACTCACTTGCAGAAAGACAGTGTTCTTCCTTTGCTCGATCACACAGGGCAAAGCACCTGTGGTGCCGAGGGCTGGGCCTGACCCAGAACATAGAGTGGGGGGGCTTCATGCCCATGATGGAGGTCTCACTGGTATCAGGCCAGGCTCTGTCAACCACCCACCCTTCGGTCTCTCAGACGCAGATTCTCCTGCCCACCCTTTGGTTGAGAGTTTCCTGGTGCTGGTAGCTCTAGAGTGGGGACCTTGATGACCATGGAAGATCGAGTCATCCTGTCTCACTCCAAAGGTACATTTATTTATTTATTTATTTATTTATTTATTTGACAGACAGAGATCACAGGTAGGCAGAGAGGCAGGCAGATAGAGAGGAAGGGAAGCAGGCTCCCTGCTGAGCAGAAAGCTTTATGCGGGGCTCGATCCCAGGACCCTGGCATCACGACCTGAGCCAAAAGCAGAGGCTTTAACCGCACTGAGCCACACAGGCGCCCCTTGAAAGACATTCTTTTGAAATCTGGGAAGCACGGGGCCAGGGAATATATTGTGGTGGTGGTTTAGGAATTACTGGCAGGACCTGCTTCAACTGGAAGGTTCCCAGGCCCAGACCGGGAGGTGTGCTGGTCTGGAAAGAGGCCTGAAGGTCTCCGCGTCTCACAGAATCTTCGACAAGGCAGTGCCCTGGGATCACAGGGCTGTTGAATCTAACTTTGAGCAGGTGGGCAGGGCCCCAGCCTGGATCTTGGATGACTAGATGCTGGGAGATTCTTTCTTCCTTCTTAGCTGAAGGACTTTGGGTCAAACATTTTGAGCTCCTGGATCTCGATTTTCTCATCAATAAAAAGAGAAACGAGATCCATATGATTCCTCAGAGTCCCTCCAATTCTGAAGTTCTAGCACATTAAAAACAAATCTGCATTTTCGGCCTGGCAACTTACGGTTTCCCCCGAAGGGAGCCTGGAAAAGAGACTGTGGGCTTTGTGGTGTGAGGCCAAAGTTTTGAAGGTGGCCTCCGTGAGAGAATCATTTCTATTTATTGAAATTGCTGATTTTAATCGCCCTGGATGCTCCCTTGACAAAAAATTATAATCCTCTGTAAGTTATGAATACCTTGAAACTCACAAATTCTATCACTTTTGTGATTGGCAACATTAAATGACAACAGCTCATTTAAATAAGCAACATCTGGACATTATTATTTTTAGGGATTTTTCATCTGTTGATTTAGAAATCTGGGGCCTTTATGAATCTTGCATGAATATTCTTTTATATTCACATCTACCACCAAGACACAAAGAAATAGCCAAAAAATATCGTCCAGTGATTCTTTGATGCAGCGCATGTGTTTTTTAAACAACAAATCCATTGTGAATGAGAGAAGATATAGAATAGCCTGCCTGGGAGTGTGGGTGGAGGGAGCAGCTTGATCTTCTAAGAGCCAGAAAAGCCTGTCGATTCAAAGCCACAGTAGGAAGAAGGTTTTGGTTTTATATATAAAATAAAACATTTTAAAATAACAATATAATTTTGGACTGATGGTACCAGAATATGGTATTCACAATTTCTCAGAATAATCCAATTTAGAACAACGTATTCTGAGCAGGTTTGGTAAAAATAGGTCTATCATCCCATGGTATAAGATAATGCATTAATTTTTATGAGTGACTTATGGAGATGTATAAGTCGGCTAAGAGTTAGGATAAACATAATATTCCTTAATTAATCCATTATGCCATGGTACACAGGTGCCATTTTTATTACCTTAAAAATGAAAAATGTCAAAAAAGGAAATTGCTGCTTTTTTATATCAAAAAAGCCTTTTTTGAAAAATCATAAAATGTCTAATCTAATTCACCATATAATACTAATGAGCTCAACAAGCCATCTCAACGCACATTTTAGGATAAAAGGTCATCAGTTTCTGGCAGTCAAATTCCGGTACTTTTTTAGACGAGACCAAAAAACCTTTCAGCACCAAATATCGGAAATGGCATTTGTGATTAGAAGCGTTATTAATGTCGTAGAGGTTTAGAAATTCACATTACATCCCGCCCCCTTCCTTGCCCCCGCCCCCTGCGTTTTCTAAGTCTTACGCTGCGCATGTGCAGAGTTCAGCAGCGCCCCACCCCTCCCCTGTCCCTCCAGGATCTGAGTGGCATTGAGTAGGCACACGCACACGCAGGAGCTTGGGGGCCGTGCTGCTTTCTGGTTCCTCAAATCTCTTTGAATGCTCTCCACTTATTTTTTGGCATCTCTGCCCTCCAAACTGTGTTCCTGTCCTCTGGATGTGTCCCTGTCATGGGCCTGCTGTGTGTCTCGTCCCCTCACAGAAGGGGCAATGAGGAGGCCCCTCCCGCCACCTCCGCCACCTCCGGCAGTGGGACGCATGGTGGCTGCAGTCCGCCTTGTTATGGAAAAGAATTGCCCGGCGGGTTGAGGGAATGGCCAACAGCGGACCAGAATCATGAAGCTGAAAGTAATATTACCGACTGGAGGTCATTTTTCCCAACTGAGGGGCAATAGTTTCCCACTATAAACTGCACATTGCAGACAGTATATGTTTTATTAAACCATTTAAGGAACTTGGGAGCCATTTCATTTAAACTTCCTGCTTGATGGAGCTCAGGGCCGAGCCCAGAGCTGCTCACGGAAGAGGCCTGGAGGCATCTGCACTGAGAGACTGCCCCTAGTGCCTGGCGGCTGGCTCCGAAATGGGGGAGCCTGGCGGGGCTGCGTCCAGTGCTCTGAGCTCCTCCACGCTCCAGTGCACAAGCGGGAGCATGCATGTAAGGTTCTGGTCCCAGGTCTGCCACTAACCAGTTCTGTGACCTTGCTCAAATCTCTTCTTCTCTCCAGGACTGTTTCTGCTACTGCAAAACCAGGGGGGTGGATTTCATGGGAGAGGCAGGGTCCCTTTCTGCTCATTGATTCTCTGAGATGTGGGACTCTCAGGTGCGTCCCCCCACCTGTGGAACCCTGGCACTGGGACTCCCCCCATCAGGGCCCCAGTGGGTCACATGCTGAAGTCTGCCTTCATCCCTGCCCTACTTGAGGGTGCATTCTGGCTGTGATGTTTTGATGGGCTTTGGGGCTCAGGGCTTCCCGTCCAGTGGCGATGTGCAGGGTCTCAGCAGATAGAGGGAAGTGGGCAGCAACACCTGGTTCTCATGCTCTAGGGGATTAACCTCTGTGGCTGCTTTCATGTCCGAGGAGGTAGGACATGCCTGGGGTCAGAGCACAGGATTCCAGGAGCACGCTTACTGTGGCTCATTGAAGCTCACTGACCCACTCTGAGCCTCAGTTATCCCCTCTGTGCAATGGGGCAGTGGTGCTGCTAACACTGCCTTCCCCCAACCTGAGCAAGTCTGTTGGTTGGGCCTGGTCGGTTGTAAAGTGTTATCGAAATGATGGTTTTATCATTATTGATAACTTTCAGATCATAATTTAGCTCTAAGCAAACCCCTGGATGGCATGCCGGTGGATCCGATAGCCACTGCTTGTGCCCAGCGAATAAAGGAGCTGAGGACTTGGCTGTGTTTTATCTTTAAAAGTAATTAACAGGATGGAATCCGGTATTTTGGCTTTCTCTGCCCTAACTGGTGGTCTTTAGTAGGTGGCCTTAATTCTACAAAGTTATATAACCAAATCTTTTGTCTAATTGGTAACTATATTTAGGAGGGAGAGAAATATGTGAGCTATTCGTTTCGATTAAATTTTTTATTATGCACTCTGCATTTGGATTGACAACTATTAATATTAAAGAGCTTGGCCAAATTGAAATTTGTATTGCTGGAGAGACTTAAATATAATGTATGATGCTGGAAAAAAAAGCTGGGGGAATATGGGAATTACCAGGCTGGGTGCAGACAGGTCCCTGCCAGGTGCCATTGCGCTTAGCACATCCAGCCCCACTGCTGCCGGCTGCGAGGGGAGGGGTGGGCAGGGGCTCCGCAGAGCGGCTGTCAAGGTACCAGAACCTGAGATTCTTCCATGGAGATGGCTCAGTCACGATGTAGAGCATGTTTGAGCACAGTATACTAATCATTTCTTCTGATAACTGTTGACACAGAGTATTTTCTCCACCACTATGAAGCAGGTTGGGGGGTGAGAAGGAACAGGTCATTCTTAAACAGGATGGATGTGTCACCAGGGTTAGGAGGTGGGCTCGGTTTCTTCAGAAGTCTCCAGACAGGCTGCACTGATATTCTGCAGGTCTCTGGGAGGTCAAAGGCTCCGTGTGTCCTGCAGGCAGGAGCACTTAGGCCCACAGCCATGTAGGGAATGCTAGAACCAGAGCGGTTCCAGTTCTAACTCTGCCACAGGTGGGCCCTGGGGAGTGGACCCAGGGTTTCTGTCTCTGGCGCTCAGTCCCCTCTACCAGTGGATTTGCACAAAGACCAGGGAGGTCTGCAGAGGTGGGGACTCAGGTGGGAGAAGTGGGGTGTCTGTGTCCATACAGCCTCTGAGGATTCCCCAGCTCTAGAACTCAGTCTGGGGGATATCTGGAGGGAAATTATTCTCTTTTGGAGTCTTCAGCTCTAGAGAGCTGAGGACGAGTCTGCAGCCCAAGAGCCACAGGCTGCTGACTCCTGGGAGCCGGTCTTCTCATACTCTAGGCATCTCCACCTTCTGCAGGGATCCCTTTGCTGTGAACCTCTGTCCAGAAGGTTAACCTGTCCCCGTCCTCCAGGCAAAACTCCCAGTGGCTCAGGCTAGAGAGTGTCCCTCTGCCATGTCCCCACACTCTCCTGTGAGATTGCTGTGCCCGAGGCTCGTCTTTCGTTGCCACTCTGGGGCCCCAAGGGCAGGACTCAGCTTCCCTGCCCTGTCTTGCCCACCCCGCTCCCCCGCCACTACATGTAGGGGACACTGACTATGTCCAGATGCCCTAGACACAGCTCGCCAGATCTGGCAAAGGAAGGACGGGTGATGACTTCACTCTTGGTGCTGTTGTAAGTTTATGCCCTTTCTCCCACTAGACTATAAAATACTCTCTGTTTTACTTGGGAATTTTACATAATTTTCCAGGCGTTGGAAGCTGGAATAGGTAGGAAAACTTCCATAAACCGGGATGCTCAAAGAATCAGTGGTTCTGACTCATTGGATTATATGGACACTTGAGGTTTTTGCCTGCAAGCATTTTGCTTTCAGGTGCTTTAGTTATGTGTGATTTATTTATTTATTTATTTATTATTATTATTTTTTTTAACATCCAGGAGGTCCAGGTGGAGAAATGTTTTCTAGAGCCTAACAGGTGTCCCACATCTCCTGGAATGGGGAAGGGCCTGCCCCTGGTGTCCTCACTGTCACTGTGCCTGTTTCATCTCCCAGACCTGATCCCAAGCTCCTGGAGGGTGAGACCCAGTCCTGGTCACGCCGTTCGTCCCCCACCAGGGAGCTCAGTGGCTAGTGTATCTGTGTCCCGACAGGTCCTGTGTGGCGAAGGGATGAGTCCCGGGCTGCGGGTGGGAGGCTCTGGCTGGCTGAAGGGAGGCGTGTCCCCTACGTGTAGTGGCCCCAGAGGTGTTTCTCACTCCAGTTCTACCATCAACTGGGTTCACAGTTGCTATGGAAGGCTGACAACTGAGGGGTTGTCTGTGAAAACAGAGTGTGTTTCCCGTTGTTTTTGACATCGGTGTGCCCTACTGCCCACACGGTCCCCCACCACCTCTGCCAAAGGCAAGCAGCTGGACTCTGCCCGGGGCTCCTCTCACCACGCGAGTGTGGATGGTCTGAAGTGCGCCGAGTTCCTGCCCCTGTGGCAGCCCTCTGTCGGTGCTGGGCTGGGAGCTGGCAGGGAGACACCCAGCCTCTCCCTGCCTTGGTGGGGACAACCTGGTCTTGCCCGGGGTCTTGGAGCAGCTCGGTGGGACTGGGGCTCAGGTGCCATCCGTCTAGTGCCCTCCTTACCTACTTTGTATTGGTATTGGCTTCGTTCCTTTGCCACTTCCCCACTGACCCAGGACCCGCACTACCCAAGATCACCTCCCCAACACACCCCTGTTCTTCCAGATTTATCTTAGGGCCTCTTCTTAGGAAACACAGCTTGAGACCCTAGAGGTGGTCTGCAGAATTGACAGATGCTTTTCAAAACTGGATCACTTAGGCTTTCTTCATGGAGCCTTCCAGAAGCCCCTGAAAGGAGGAAGTGGAAGTCACGAACCCATTCTCCAGATGGGAAAACTGAAGCCCAGGGAATTTGTCGGAAGTAGGACCAGATATGTAACCTGCCCCCCTCACTTTGCTGATTCAGCCCAGGGGAGCCTGGCTTGGTAGGCTCTCAGGGCCTTCCGCTGCCTGTGCCTGGCCAAGGGGGTGGGACGAGCAAGTTCCTTGAGACAGCTGGGGCTGACAGGTGAGGTGACCAGGTGAGGTCGCTGAGCAGAGCTTTGCTCCACTAGGACTGGTGTGAAAGCGGTGGGTGAGAGGGCCTCGGTTACCATGAAGAGAGAGGCTCCCACAGAGCAGCTGACCCGGTGGGCTATTTGCCTGCGTCTGGGGTCTTCCTCCCCGGTGTGAGGAGACTGACAGGCAAGAGACTGGCCCGAGTATTCCTGGTGGGCTGGAGAGGACTCGTAGGACCAAAGGTAGGTTTCTATCTGCCTGCCCATTGGCAAAGAGGCCTCTGTCAGAGGAGGGCTCCATGGCCTCTGGGGGTGCTTCTCAGTTGTCCCTTACCTGGGCTGGGCAGCTACTGGAGGCAAACAGACATCTCTGTCCCCGACAGCCTTGTTCATGTGAAGCGCTGCAGCATTTTGAATAAGAGCCAAGCAAGTACCCAGAGAAGAGTGGGGAGACCGGAGGCCTCGGAGGCCAGTGGCCGGGAACTAGTTTCTCATCTGTTCTAGGGCCTTCCTTCTGGGTGTTGGCTTCCCAAGATGGGGTGGACGGTAATGAGCTCCCCACTCCTGTCAGGGCGGTGGAGGAGACCTGAAAGGAGCTAGAGCTGGCGGGGGGTGGGGAGCGACACATGTCAGGAGTGGAGACTCTGCCTGGAGGGGAGCTGGTACCCCAGAGGGCCCAGGCTGGGCCGCCTTGGCTCCCCCCTTTGTATGGGGAGGGTGGAGAGTCCTCTGTCGTTGGTCGATTAAGGGCTTGGCCAGTGCAGCTGTGCGTTGACAGTGAGAATCTGGGCAGGTGGGTCCTCATATGGGGGCACCAGCTCTGGCTGCCCGGGGGCCTTAGTCTCAAACCCCTAAGGGACCCCGTGGGCTTCAACCCCTTCCATCGCAGAGCAGCTGCCCTGGTGTTCTCTCCGCTCCTCCCAGCACCCGCCGGGGTGCTGAGAGCTGCTCCCAAGTGCCCCGTGTGATCGGGCAGAGGTTGATGCCCTCGGGTGCCCTCCCCTGGCTTTGTCCACCGCAGTGTGGAGCCCAGCCCGGACACAGAACAGTCTTCTTAACGTGCGTGTTGATTTGATTTGGCAGAGGGTCACGTCGGCTTCTTCCCTTCCAAATTTTAATATCAGATTCATTTATAATGCTGACTACGACTGACAAGTTTTCACATCATTCACCCATTTATTCATTTGCTCATGAAATCTCTGTGTTGAGTAATTGTTTTGCCTTATTGGCAGTTTTAATTCTACATTCCTTTTTTTTCCCCCCCAAAAGGTCAGTGGCTTGCTAGCTGGCCAGGCCAGTGTGTGCATTCCCCGGAGAGACATTTTTGTGAAGAGATGCTCATTTGCATTGGTCAGATTTCAGCTTTGCCTTTCTCTCCTCTCTTGTTTTGAATCAATATCTTGGAATTCTTGGGACAGACTGGGACTCCTTTCTTGTCTTTCTGCTGTCCTGTCTTCACACCAGGGCCATCCTACTGCACCGTCCTCTGCTTACTCACTTCAAGTTAAGGTCTAAGGACCTACGAGTGTCAAAATTGATATGCATGTCTTGGGCTTTTCGGGACTTACCTGTAATAATTTGATAGAACAAATGGAAGCTATGCAGGGTCTCAGAGTAGGGTGTCCCAAGCTTGAAACATCTCTGGGTTTGGTTTTGGCTTTTGTCTACAAGTGCACAAGATCCATAGTGCATTTTTATTTATATATATATATATATATTTTTAAGATCTTATTTACTTATTAGAGAGAGAGAGAGCATGTGTGTGAGCACAAACGGGGGAGCAGCAGAGGGAGAGGGAGAAGCAGACTCCCTGCTGAGCAGAGAGCCCAATGCGGGACTCGATCCTAGGACCCTGGGATCATGACCTGAGCTGAAGGCAGAGGCTTAACCCACTGAGCCACCGAGGCACCCCCATAGTGGCTTTTTAATCTGTTATTTTGATCTGTAAAATGGAGAAGGTTGTTAAGAGTTCGTGTTAGGGAGAGGATGGAGGTGTTCTGGAAAGCCTAGTTTCAGTAAAGTTACTTCTGAGCTGAAATGTTCAAAGTGCAGAGATCTATAGTCTAGTGTGCTATTTTATGATAACTTTCTCTATGCAGCTGTGTTTGCTGCAAAAACTCACATTTCTGTGTGGAACACTGAATGAAATATGAATGTGCTTTTTACAATTTAGTACTTTTAATAAAGGATTTGTGAGCAAAGAGCTTAAGTACAAGAACCACAAAACATATAGATAAAAATATAGCCATAATCACACATCAACCCCCAGAAAATTCATTACGTAGAGAACATCAGTAATTGAGAGAAGTTGAGAGAACCGACAGAAAAATAATATATATGCCCAGAATTCTAAAGGCATGAATCCTTTTAGCTGGGATCAGGGCTTCTGAGTTCTCTGGGGTGGGTGTTTTATTACAGCGGATGCTTTACTTGGAAGGATGTAATTTATTATCATCGAATTCACATGGCAACATGAATTTGGATTTGGGTTTCTGAGAGAAGTTTACAATTAGTTCCCTCACATATATTTATAGCTTTGAAAAACACTTGATGTTAAAATAATTTAAATACTTTACCTTTTTTTTTTTTTTTTTGATTGATCTGTGAAGTATTGCCATTCTTTTTTCTTTGAGCCCCCAAACTAGCCACTGCTGAGTGGAGCGAGGCTGTCATGTTGGGTTGTTGTGATTAGGTGGGCACTGTTCCCAGAGCCAGAGGACCTGCAAAAAAATAAAAATAAAAAAATAATAATTAAAACCACTCTGCTCCCTCAGGTACATGGGTCTTATCAGAAGGATGTTTTTCAGGGTTTTAGATTTTAATTGTTTCCTCATTGGAAAGTTCTGTCTGAGGCTCTCAGAGCAGACTCCCAGGAGAGGACTAACAGGAGGTTCGTCAGGATGGTGAGCGTTCGTCCCTTCTGTTCCCACCAGGCCCGTTCCACCGAGACCTTAATCGCTCACCTGGGAGCCCTTCTTCTTACCCGTTCCTTCCGTTTTTTGACTTTTAGGACCGGTGCATAGGCTCTGATCTCTCCGGTTTTCGTTTTTCTATTAAAATACAGTAAGAACTTGATTATGTGTTTCAGTATTTCTCAGCCTGACCCACAAGTAGAACCGGCGACAATGATTTAGTTATTGGCTCGTGTTTATTGCCAATGCAATGAGGTTGTGGCGTCTGACATTTTCTTCTCACTATGTTGAAGCTTTTAGCGAGTTGCTCTTCTTACCCAGAAAGCAGCATAACTTGGCCTCTCTTTGCAGATGGGTTACACATTCCTTTAACACTGGCATGCTCCCCTAACCTTCCTGGGTGGCTTTCGATGACTTAAACACAGTAATTGGCATGGAGGTCTGAAGCTTTATTTTATGATATTAAATCATTCTTTTCTGGAAACAGAAATCTGCAAAGTATACCGTTCATTATGTGAAGGCCTGTATTAACACGGGCCCTGGCTGATGGATGACAGCGTCCGGAGAAGTTACAAAACACGTCTCGAGGGAGGTGCCTTCTCTCACCTTTGGAGGCTACTGTTAGAACCGGGAGCAGAATCTGGGTTTCCACCTGCTGCCTTCCAGAGAGAGAGGTGTTCGGCTTTTCTCTGTTAGCGTGGGTA
>NC_139037.1:37882400-38047400 GCF_964662115.1 Mustela nivalis
TCTTGCTGCTGCTAAATAACTTTGAGTGGGGAAGGGGGACCCCTCCTCCCAGGGAAATCGGTGTGGAGGCTGGCCTGTTTAGAGCTCCTGCCTGGTGTCCCTCTGACTGGCTTCTGCCTTCGGCCAAGTCAGGTTGGAATACCAGCTTGGCAGCACATAGCCCTGTTTCCAAGAATCAGGGAGAAGCCTGCCCTCTCCACACACTTGGCTCCCCGGAGCTCCAGGCTCCACTCCCCAGGACCCCTCACTCTCACACCCAGGCCACAGCCTCCCCAAGTCTTCTGGTGTGACAGGAGCGAGGGCCTCACGGCCTCCCCTCCCAGGCAGGAGATCCCAACATTCCTGGGGCCTTGGCTAAAGATGACTTCGCACGAGTCCTTGGGTTGGTGGGACTGCTGGCTTTGGATCCAGGCTTTTCACCAGCCTCAGTATAAGTGGACCCCCTTCAAGAAAAGCCTGTAGGTGAAATGGAGTCTCCCAACGGAAAGGTCTTCTGTGGGGCCAAAGAAAGGCACTGGAAGGCTGAGGCCTGAGAAGAGAGCGCCCTTTCCCTTGTTCTCAGCTGTGAGGCCTAGGACAAGAAGCAGGGCCAGGCCATAACATAGGTATGAGAAGGCTCACAGAGGTCTGATGTTGCCATGGTGATGACCTTGATACTCTTTTTGGAAATGTCAGCCCCAATTGTTTGTTTCAAATGCTGTCATTGTGGGGTGACTCTGCCTCACTGGGGCCCTAAGTGTATGTTCCCTTTGCTCTTGGGGGTCCACACTGTCTTGTCAGGCTGCAAGTTGGCAAAGGGTCTTGCCCTCCACGGCACAGACTTTAAAGTGAAGGGGTGGCGACTGCAGGCCCCTGTTGGAAGGCAGCAGACTGAGCTGAAAGCTCACTGCAGGCTCCCTGTCGGGTAGAGTCTTGGGTAGGCCTGTGCAGGCTGTGGACTGCGTGGCAGGGGGCCACTGGCATAGGTCGGGGTGTTCCCCGGGCTCCCCTGTTCCAGGGGCTCTGAGGCCCGTCAGGTGGTTCCATTGCGGGTCAGCCCTAGCTGTGTGGTCAGGTGCCTCCTGCCAGACAGCCTGTACTTTAAAGGGTCCCATTTTCAGGAGGCTACAGCCTGTGCTGCCTTCTACCTTGTCTGCCTGCCCATCGCACAGGGCTTTGCACAGCAGCTCTGGGAGGCAGAGCTCGATGTTGGGTTCATGTCATTGGGGTCCCCCTTCCATTTTGACCTAAGTGGCTTTCACTGGGCGTGCAAAGAGCCCATGCAAAGTATTCTTTTGCAGGCCTAGGAGGCCTCCTACCCCATATTCTCTCATGCCTGCCAATGGGGTGAAGCCTGGCTTAGGTGGTTGGCACGGGTTTGGCTCATTCTGAAAAGAGGATGGGCCAAGATGGGCATCCTGGCATGTCCTGAACTGTGCTTGTGCTTGCTCCTGCCTCTGCTGGCCGGGATGACCATTTGCTTGTGTGTTCGTCCAGACGGATGGTTCCTGATGGCCCACAGTGTGCCTAGCTCTGGTCATGGCACCATGGAGGGTGTATTGTCCCATCCACTTGCCACCCCTCCTGCCCGCTCCTTCCCGGCAGCTCAGGCTCGATGGCGTCTCTCAGAGGGGCCTTTCTGCTCTTCCGGTCCTCCCAGGGCTCTTTTCTGTTCTATTTCTGTCTCTTTTGTTCCCTCACGCAATTCTTTTCTATGATCTCCACAATGCGGCGTATCCACATTGTGTAACCATATACCTGTCGGTGGACGTTACAGCAGTTTTCATTTTCCCGTCTACATTATACTCAGAGTGCTGCGGTAGACAAGTTCAAGTGTTTTGTGAGACAGATTTCTAGAACTCATATTTCTGGGTCACTAGATATGGGTATTTAAATTTGTAGATGTATATCATTAAATCATTCTTGAAAATAGTACTGTATATGTTCATTATATATGTGTCTACCGATATTGTATGCATAAGACTCATTTCCCAAAACCTCACCAACACTGGATATAATTGCTCCCTTAAGTGATTACCAATATGGTGGCTAAAAACTGATATTTTTGAATTGGATTTCCCTCCTTAGGTGTGCAACTACCTTCTCATATGTGTATTGCCCACTTCAGGGTTTTCTACAAATTGCTTGTTAATAGTTTTTTTTCATTTTTCTATTTTTTTTTTGTCATGGATTTTTGAGAGCTCTTTACATATGTTGGACATTAACCCTTTGTTGCACATATTTTAAATGTTTTCTGGAGCTGCTTTAGACCAAGGGAAGGGGTGACGGAGACCAGGGCCACCGGAATTGTGTAGTAGCCTGGGCGTGAGAGAGTGAGCTACGATCCTTCTCTCACGTTGCAGAGCCATGTTTCTCAGGCTGTGGAGGCATCCTGGATGTGTGCTGAGGTAGTTTGGAAAGTTACAGAGGAAGTTTCTGGGGCCTAGTTCTCACGCATAAAGACTAAATTATTTGGCGTTTGTGGGCAAAGCCTGGGCTGAGAGCAGGTGTTCCGGGCAAGGCTTCACTTTGCTCCCTCGATTGTGAGGATTAGCCCCCACTGTCTTTAAGATGTGCAAAGCTCTGATAGTCTGTAGCTCAATAACTTAACTTTTATTAAAATACTATTATTAAATACTATTGTTAAAATAATACTATTATTAAAAATAACACCCCCCTGGGGCACCTGGGTGGCTCAGTGGGTTAAAGCCTCTGTCTTTGGCTCAGGTCATGATCCCAGTGTCCTGGGATCGAGCCCCGCATCGGGATTTCTGCTCAGCAGGGAGCCTGCTTCCTCCTTTCTCTCTACCTCCCTCTCCACCTACTTGTGATCTGTCAAGTAAATAAATAAAATCTTAAAAAAATAATAAATAAAATTAAAAATACCCCCCCCCCAAATAACCCCAGCCCCTCCATTGTGAAGGCAACTGTAACACAGTAATCCTGGTTCTCTCTGGGAGCCCAGCTCCCTCTTATCTCAAAAGGCAGGTATCATTATTCTGGTTTTCCCTACCAGGAAACTGAGGAATTGGGGGGCTTAGGTTCTTTCCTGAGGTTTGTCAGCCAGCTCCTATCCCAGCTAGGACCTGACCCTAGTGTTAGGAGAACCTCTTGCAGGTGTCTCTGGGATCAGAGCAGACATATGGCAGGTGACCTTTCTCATCAGACCCAGGACCCAGGGAACAGGTGGCCCTCCCTACCACCTCATCCCCACCGGGGCTGTGCTCTGGGAGGCTTAGGGCACGAGTGTTTGAACACAGTCTTCTCAGGTGCTGCTGGGTGGATCTGGGCACCTGCTTGAGTATCTTGTCCACTAGAAGGGGGGCTGGCATTCTCCTGGGAGGGTAGGCTGAGTTTTCATGACCTTTGACCATGATCTTTGGAGGATTTCTCTTATAACTGAGTGCTGAGTTGACGATCAGAATAAAGAGCAGAAAGGTAACATTTTAAGGCACTTCCTTAATTCTCCTTGGACGCCCACAACGTCTTGTTTTCTCTCTTTGCCACCTAGGCAACAATTTTCTTGTATCTAGCAGCTACCTATAGACTGAATGCAGATCGTATCTTGATGGTATTTACTAATATAAATATTTGCTTTCTGGGAGCAATGTTACACAAAATGCCAGAGATGTAGGCTCAGCAGCTGAATGCCTGAGGTAAGCTAGCGAGCTCCATGGCGTGGGGTTGGTGTCCCGCCATCTCCACAGTGAGACACAGGGGAATGGCCACATGTTGACACATCCGGCCTGCATTTTTCCAAGGATGCTGTGGTCATTTTTTAAGTGAAAAGCAAAAACATTTTTGCCAGCGTCCCCCAGGGCCCCCTGATCCTCACAGGCTGATCCCAGCAGCCTGTGTGGGTCAGCTGCGTGCTGACGGCATGCCCAGAGCTGTGCTGGGGCCAGTCAGGAGTAGCTCACAAGGTGTGTGG
This sequence comes from Mustela nivalis, assembly GCF_964662115.1. NCBI lineage: Eukaryota > Metazoa > Chordata > Mammalia > Carnivora > Mustelidae > Mustela > Mustela nivalis. The sequence continues at coordinate 37,886,311 of NC_139037.1, forward strand.
TTGGAGTTATCTGAATCAGACCTCGGTTGCACGTATTTTACCAATGTAATGTCCAGCAAGAAGGCAGGAACGGAGCAAACCGGACGCGGGTCTAAGAAAAGCCAACGAAATGAGCAGACCGTGGCTAAGGGCAGGCAGAGGGCTTTGCAACGGAATTAGCGTATTTTTAACGGAGGGCTTATGACAAATCATCGAAACTGTCACAAAACTCCACTAGTGCCAAGGGCTGCAGAGAGGTCTTGGGGTTTGAGAAAACAGGATCTGATGAGCCTTTGTGTTCACCTCTTTTAGCATTTGTAAGCTGCAGCATGGGGCTCTGGGACTCACAGAAGGAACACTGTGTGTGTGTATGTGTGTGTTCGCGTGCGTGTGAGCGTGTATGTGCACACCTGCGTGTTGGCCCGTGTGCGTGCGGGTGCACACCTACACATGTGCACACAGACACAGCTCACCTCTCAGGCCGGCGATCTGTAGAACATTCCGTGGGAATGAAGGCATCACTTTGGGCCCCTGTGACCCGGCCTCCGTGGTCAAGCCAACTCCCCCTTCGAGGTCAGCTTTCTTCACCCAGGGTGACTCCTCCGTCAGTCCCGCTGGAGTCGAGGCAGCAAACTCTTTTCCTTCGGATGCGGCATTATTACAGTTTTCGTAACCCAAATGGCATTGGTTTTAACAAATAAACCGATGCTCACTGCCAATTCCTTTGACTGGACAGACGTGAATCAGCTTTAAGCAAGCGGAGAGATGACATATCAAAGACTGTGTTGACGGATCCCTTCCCTGTCTGAGAGCGTTTTCCAGATCGTAGACAGATACACTGGAGGCGCTTAAAATAGAAGTCCCCGCGTGGCCACCAGTGTATTCTGGGGAGTTTCGGCATCTACGTGTTGCAGGCAGGTGAGTATTTATAGGAGGTGACTTGAAGCTGGGGACGCCGGCGGGGAGCCCTCTCCCTCAGAGGGACGATTGTGGCAGGAACATGCCGGCGTGATATTCTGCCTTTATTTATTATTTGCTACCAATGTGACTATCTTTTAATTTTTTTTTAAACAAATAATTTAGTTGTAAAGCATCAGACTGATTTTTTTTTTTTTGCGAAATAGTTCTAGTGAGCTAATTTATTTTTCAACTTTAAAACATCAGCATTTTATAGATCTGAATTTCACAATGTGGGGATGATTGCTACGTACAATTTGCAAAATTGTGATTAGCCAGCCCTTGCTTTGAGTTAGTTCTCCCTAATTCACAAAGGCTTCCAAGAATAGTCTGCACAAAATTCAGTTTGCAAATTGCAGGGCAGATTTTTAGAGGGCAGTTTAAAGAATGAAGTCCTAAGGGTTTTATCTATATTTATATCTCTTGTTAAACCAAACTCTTATGTAAATGTTACAATCTGTAAATAACTAGCAGGGCTGCCTTCTTAAAGGCAAGATTGCATCTCCATTTTTGAGATTTAGCAAAATTATTAAATGGCAGAATTGACTAAGAGGCAAGTATATTTGGAACGAGCTAATAAACATTAATCAATATCGTCAGCTGTATTTGTGTGGCTATTTGAGGGTTGAAAAGTATGAAGACCTCTCAGTTTGTAGTCAGATTTCTCCCAAATTAAAGAAAAATAAAGTGAAATAAAATAAAATAAGGCACTGCCCTTAGTGATGTTTTGGGGAAAAAAAGAGTGCAGATAGCTTTTGTATGTTACTTTTTATAGCCATTAATGTTTCAGTAAATCTCACATGACTGTGTACAGTCCTGATTATTTTTCATCCTCTTGCCATTGGACGGGGAAGAAATCACTGGCTCCCATCAGCCTTACTGCCACTCCCCATGTTCTGACATCTGTTCCTTTGCAAGCATTCTACCAACCTTGGTGAAATGGAGTTCCGTGGGAGAAGCTGACTTGAAGGGGGGACAACTGGAGGTTGATGATGAAAAGAATCACATTGGTCGAACACCTCAAGTCACATCCCGTTAGCTAGTCGCGTTTTCATGACGGTGACCACTGTAGTTTATTTTGCCTTAAATCTAGATAACTTGTGGAATTTTTTATCATGTCTCATCTTCACTTCGAACTGGATTAGTGGCGTCTCACTTTAAAATAGAAGTATAATGGACTCATTCTTGTCAATTTTAATCTAAGTCTTTGGGCTCTATGCTCTATTCCTAAGAAGTATTTTTGGTCTTTCTTAGGGAAGTCATGAAATGCATTGTTCCTGAGTAAATTATACTTTCTCATTTCATGACAGTCTTCTTCAGCCCCTGGACCTTGGAAAGAGCACACAGCTTCTTGGGGGTGGGAGGAAGAGAAGCAGAGTCTGGCCTGATGTGTGAAGCCTGTTTGGGGTGGCCTTGGGGGTAGAATGGTGGGAGCATACACGGTCTTGGGTAGATCGGGGTCCAGGGAAACCTAAAGTCTCCCCTTCCTGACCAGGGTTACTCTGCTCTATATAACTGTTATTTCCAGACCAGTTTCCCCCATCAAATGGCATTCAGATCTCTTCTTGACTTGGCTCAAAGCAGAATGCAGGCCTGTCGTTCAATCTGTGTACAGTATGGAAGGGCCAGGCTGTGCTGGACATATCCTCGAACACAGGTATATTCCAATCCATCAATCTATGTCCTATGTATTAAATAGCAGTTATTAATTACCAACGTGGGATTAGTGTGTGTCACATGCTTGGAGTGCAGCAGTAAGCACACAGAAATAACCCTGTCCTCCTGGGCCTTCATTCTGGTGACACAGACACGTGCATCTCGGCATCTGCTCCCCTTGGGTGTGGGCCATCCTTGGAGGCTCCCCTCCAGGGCCCCATGCCTCGTCCTCTGGGTAGTGATGGAGGAAAGAAGCCGCCTCTGCTGCCGGGAGGCTGTGCCTTGTTTCTCCGTAGCCCCCCACTCATTCCTGCAACGCCCCCCCCCCCCCACCGACTCCAGGCTCGCCACTTTTTTCTGAATTTGCCCTTTTTGGAACCTTCAGAAAACTTGGGGTTTGTGCTGCGACTCTGCTCCCCACATTTGTAGTTCCAGATGACAGAGGAAATTTCAGTCCGGCGCTGCAAATTGGTGAACAGAGGAAGTGGAAAATGGAGCCACCGCTGCACCCCCCCCAAATACCCCCCCCCCCAACACCAGTCCAACACAAACCATGTGCTTACCTTTCGGTGACCTCGCTTTTCAGCCTCCCCTCTCACATACATTTTTTCACTGTACAGTCATTTCATAATTGTCATAATTGTCGCCACAGTTTTAAATTCTTTTCCCCGGCCTCACGTGATGCGTATTTTGCTAAATACCCACGTAGTTTATGACCGCCGTGCCTCATCGCCACTGCTTGCCCTGGAACGATGGGCCGTAATTTACTTCATGATTCCTTTATTATTGGCATTCAAGTTATTTCCAATAGTTCCCTAATATAAAAAATCCTGCGATGAGCACCTCTGTGCAGAAAGCTATTTCTTCCTTACTTCAGGTTATTTCCTGAGGCCTGGCTCCCGGAGGGGCAATTAGAAGACACCACTTTGCTTTTCTGCCTGTTCTCACAGATTTCTGTTTCTGTGAGACTTCGTCCTGCTGCCTCAGGGACGTTTCAACTCCTGGGCTGGGGCTGCAGGAATCACACGCTTGCTTCCAGGGGTCCCTTTAAAGCCTGGCCCTTGGTCAAGCCCCTGGGAGTGGCCCCCATCTTCATAATATGCTGTCTTTCCCCTGAAATTCCCCTCTCTTTATTCCATCTAATCAATGCTCTGTAGGGGAAATCTTCCAAGTTCTGGGCGTTCACACCACGTTTCTGGAGCTTTCTGTCGCCCAACGCCTGAGAGGACGAGGACCCTCCACTGTCCCGCTGTACACATCCTCCCCCCCGCCAACCCCAAGCCCCTTTTCCTTGTTCCCAGATGGGGGCTTCCAAATGTCTTCAGACCAGCAGGGCAGAGTGGAAAGCTAACCTCCCTGATGGGATGCAGCCCTGTCGAGTTGTTGAGGCCGCTCTGGTTTCACTCTTCCCTCCTCATGTGGTTCCATGGGGGTCCTGCTGGAAAGGCTGGGGACCGAATGGGAGAGATTTGGTGATGTTCGAAGCACTTGGAATGTTCTGGTTCCTCAAGGGAAGCATACATGTCAGGACAAGCGCTAGGTCTGAGGTGTCCGCTCCCCCGTTGACAGGAACCAGCCATGAGAAGTGCAGCCAAGATCTAAGGGCCCCTGAGGGATAAGTGCCAGCATTCTGTGACATCGATGACAAACCAGAGCCCACCCACTCACCCCGCAAGAGCGAGAATGTTCTCAAGGGGTCTCCAGGCGCCGTCACCGAGCCACATCTGCTGGCAGAATCCATACCTGTGGTGCTTGCTGGAGGCGGGGACTGGTGTGGACAGGCAGTTCTCCCCACTCAGGTCCAACATTGCACAAATGCCTCCCCTTCCCCGAGCCCACCCTAGCCCTTCACCCCTTCCTTTCTGCCTATCGTGTCACTTCCACATAGCTTCCCCCTCCTCAGGCACTGAACTCCAGTCCAGTAACACCTCCCACTTCTGTTTGCATCTGGGTCTTTCCTGAGTTGCTAATTCACCCACAATCAATAATTTTATTCTTTTAAAGAAATTACGGAATATTTCTAAGTGTATGCAGGGAGAGGGGAAAAGCACAGTGTGTGTCGTTTTAGATTTGATGTGTTCTGGATTTAGAAGTGCTGAATAATTCATTCCTGTTTAAAAAATAAACATACTATCTCTATCAGGACTTGACTGGGGACTTCATAAGGAATCCGTTCCATGGAGGGGCAGGGCTGTTGGGTTGGGTGGTGTAAGAAAGCAAGCAGGCACCATGTGGGGAGAGGCTGTTCTTTCCATGTTGGGGTTGGTGTGGAGTGATGGTCTTGGCCATGCTTGAAGGCGACACTACTAGTTCTTAGAGTTTTTTTTTTCTTCTGTTGGAGAGTTTCTCTCCCCTGGTCAGTGTTCAGTCCTCCAACACATCCGTTCCCCATTCTTCTTCCCACTGTCTTCCATGTTTTCCTTCCAGCCCTCCTGTTCTCTGTTCATCCACTTCTGTTTGTCCCTCTATCTACCTAACCATCTCTCCTTCACATTGTCCCCCTATCCATCCATTTGTCGATCCTCTTTCCCTTTATTTATTCATCTATGATTCATCCACTTGTGGTCCATCTACCCTTGGCCATCTTTCTGTCCGTCTGTCCATCCGTCCATCCATCCATCCATCCATCCATCCATCCATCCATCATGTCATGAGGGTCTACACAGCACAATACAGGCCTGCCTGCCCTTGTATTCTACTGAGAGACTCAGGCAAGGGCATCCTTGACAAAGATACAGGTGGCCATTTCCTGTGGACGTTACCTCCCCCAACCAAGTCAGATCTTCTTCCTCCTGATAAATTTATAGATACCCTGTCTCCTTCCATAACACTCCTTCTCTTCTCCCGGTGCTTCCTGATAGGCTGGTTCACCCTAAGGCATTCCTGGTGAATAGCAGCCCTTATGTACCTTCTAGATCTTTCTTTGCATGCAGGGAAAGGAGGCTCAGGGAGAGAAACCTGTCTGCCCCAGGTCAGACAGCGAACTGGACTCCTTGTATGAATGCTCCTGTTCTAGATTCCTCCACGTCAGCTCCTGGGACTCCAGAAAACTCCCAGAGACTTTTTTCCCCCCTCTGGTGTCAGGATTTCTGTCTTCCTAACCCACAGGGAATTAGAGTTTACCTGGAAATAAGGGTTTTTTTAAGCTGGGGTCGAGGGGTGATGTCAATTTGCACATATGTCCCTTCTCGCTCCCCGACACTCTGCCATCCCTGAAGAGTGGAAGATGGCTCTAGTTGGAGGTGATTTGTAGATGGCTGTACCTCCACCCTTGGGGCTGGCGCTCCCCCTCAGCCTGGCCATCTCAGCTGGGTATTGGAACCCGGGAGGGGAGGCAGCTGGTATGTGGCTACAGCGCTGAGCGGCGTCAGTCAACACGGAGCTGCTGATACCCGACTGGGGGGCTTCTTTGAGCAGTTTCTTCATCTGTAGGATGGAAAACAGGCACCTAGTATCTGTTTCGTCAGCGTCCGGTGCCTATGGTGAGACCCCGGGAAGGCTGTGCATACAGACACTGTGGAATATTAGGGGAAGAGGTAGATCATTGGTACCCCTGATTTTGGGGCATCCCTTGACTCGAGCCCCGTGTCTCTCTCTCTCTTCTCCTGCCACAGAGCACCCCAGTGTTCTGGGGGTTGGGGCGTTGAGTGGGCATAGAGCCTTAGACATTGTCCTGGGAGAGTCCAACTCTGTGGACCATGACCTGGGTGGGAGCACAGCGCTGGAGGCAAGTCCTGGAAAAGGCCCAGCCCAGTCGTCACACGTGAACAGCGTCCAGATGTGCCCAGTGTGGAGAGGAGCTAAGCTGTGGTCACAGCTGCGGGGCTGCCCAGCTGTGCTGCCTCTGGGCCGTGCGGCTGGCTGTCTGGAGGGGTGACCCGGGGTGGCACATTTCCCAGCTGGGGAGTGGGGTGGCCTCTCTGGGCTGTGATGCCACAGGGCGCTCGGGGAGCCCGCTCCCTGGCCTGCAGACCGCATGCGGCAGGCCTCGTCCCCCCCCCCGCTAAATCACAAACAGAAATTGAACTCGGGGTCACGCATGAAGTCATGAGTGTAAGTTTATTTTTTACATGTGGAGTGTTCTTTATTTACAGCCGAAATCCCCCAAAGATTACACTTTAAAAAGATTTAATAGTGCCGGGGTCAGATGGCGACCTCTTGCCATGCTCAGGCGAGCAGGCAGCGCTGAGAAACAGCAGCCCCTTTGAAGAGGCTGGGCGAGGAGGGCGGCCCGGTGCGAGGGCCCCGGAGCTCCTGCTGCTCCGCCGGCCCCGGGGGAGGGCCTGGAGCTCCCCCCCGGCACTGCCCTGTGGACATGGCGGGGGGCACCCGGGCTCCGGAAGCCCAAGGCCGGGGCAATGCAGAGAAAGTCGGTGGGGTGGGGGCGCGGGGAGGAAGAAGGATACTGATTTGGAGATGAAGCAGGCCTGTCCCATTTTGCTCAAGAAGAGGCTGCTCGGGGCAGCCCGGCATGTCCCTTTGGCTTCTTCTCAGGATGCCTCTGAGATGTGGTCACTGACAGCTCTCTGAGAAGAGGGACGAGGGAGACGGTGGCCCGGTGATGCAGGTGGGCCCTCCCCTCTCTGGGAGACCTGAGACGACTCTGTGCAGTGGCCCTTGGAAGACATACAATTTTTTTTTTTTTTCAGCTGAGATAGAAAACAAAACAAAATAAACACCCGACAACACTTTTTTCCCCTCATGCAATTTTCATCCCCTGTTCATGGACAAGTTTTAGTTAAAAGGTGTGATGCTGCTGTTAAGTGCGGGGTGGGGGTAGTGGCGTGTGTCCTCTCTGGCTTGGGCTCCTAGGGGCCTGGGGCTAGGACACTGACCTGAGGCTGGGGACACTGAGCCCACTCTAGGGCCGACCCTGCCCTGGTTGGTGGGGTCCAGCCTGTCCCGACTATCTCTGGGGATCTGGGCTATTCTCGGCATGCGGGTATTTTATGAGGAAAGCAGGGTGTTTTCCAGGCCTGTGTTCGATTTTTGCTTATAATTATCTCCACATAAGTCTTCAATTTGGGATTTTGAATTGGAGACACATGAACCCAGCTATGCATGTTAAAAGATCAGTGACAAAAATCACATGATATTTGCATGCTGTAATTATTCCCCAGCCTCCTAAAGCGGGCTTTGTTTGGAAGTCCAACCTGTACGCGGTGCTGTGCACCCGATTTGGGGGGCAGCTTGCGTGAACCGGGTCTGGGTCTGGGTTTCCCTGTGTGGTCGCAGGAAGCCTGGTTTTGGTTGTCCTCAGTCTTCCAGACTCTGGTACCCCCTTCTCCCATCTCTGGTGGTATTTGTCCTCCACTGGGTGGAAGTAGGAGTCATGATGGCCTTTGAGGTTGGGGGGCCGGTTTGGATCTTCCGGTGAACTTTCCTATCAGAGAGGGCTCGGCTCTGAGACCCACTTGGCATCTAACGGTCTGGGGGCCGGTGGGCGGGGCCGGTGGGCGGGGCCGGTGGGCGGGGCTGCCCAGCCTCTGTGACTCCTGTGAAGGTTTGGCCTATCTGCTTCTGGGATGAGGGTGGTAATGAAACGCACTTCGTGAGGTTGGTGTGCATGAAATGAAATAATGCATGATTATTCTGGTGACCATCACTCACACGTGGCCTCATCAGAGGACATCTCCGGCGCCTCCCCGCGGGATGTGGGAGGCATCGGTTGGGTCCCTGCGGCCTTGGAGCGTGCAGGAGTGGGAAGAACATGTCAAGCTGGGAGAGCCTGTGCTGGGGCTGCGGCCGCGGGGGGGCAATTCTACCTCCTTCGTGGGGCTGGCGGCCTGATCGCAGGAAAAGCTCCCCAGCCCCCAGTGAGGCCCTGGAGGAACTCATGCGCTCTGCTTTTCCGAGGGGGCTTTGTGTGACCTCGTCCACGGGCCCCGGGCTGTTCTTGATCTGCACTCAGAGCTCACTGGGAGTTCTCCACAATGGATTACTTGGCTCTTAGTAATTGCTCACTCAATAAATGGTGATGCATTATTCGGGCCGTCCATGCAGCCTCAGCTAATCGCCCGAGTACCCTCAGAACCGTTTTGTAATGCAAATAGTTATTTGTACCACGTGTGTGCTTCCGATAAAGGTCTAATCTGGTGAGCCCTCCCTATAGGAGGGAGATGCTTGCTGGACCCAGTATACGCTGAAGGGGACAGGCATGCATTTCTCTGGACAATTGTCCCATGTACATCGAAGTGGAGAGGGGTTCCTTTCGAGTTTTCCTGCTGCTTTTGAAGCCAACATCACCAGGTGTCTGGCGTACTTCGGATTTAGTTCGGTGGCCTTTAAAAATGAGAGACGGTCCTGAAGTACTTAGTAATATTGGCTGCTCTAATCTTGTTCTCGTGGGTTCTGCTCTTCTTCTCCTCTCCTGCCCACCCCCCCGCCCCCCCCATAATGATAGGATGTTGGCGGTGCTGTCCAGACTTAGCTGTGGGAATTAAGACTGTAGGGACTGCACTTACCAATGGGTCTCCTTTTAGATCTTACTAAAGCGAAGCAATTTTTAAAAGGCATGCTTTTTTAAAAGTTGGTATGTCAAAGAGGCCAGCAGCTTGGTGGGAGAGGCACCTAGCAGTGGGAAGGGCTGGGTCAGAGTTCATCTGTGGCATCTCAGTAGACAGACACCTGTCCAGAGCCCCACCTGAAAGCCGGGTCACATGACCACAAGCCAGGAGAACAGAGCCTTATTGAGAAAAGTCCGCAAGGATCGGAGCAATCAGCTTACAGGGAATATTTTGGCTTTGCAGGAATGTGGTCCTGCTTGTTGAAAAACATATCCTTTGCACGGAAAACATGCATAATCCTAGTCCAACTTTGCCCTTTGAGTAAAAAATACGCTTAGTTGGAATTTGGGAGGTGAGGGGCCGGGGGAACAGGAGCTGGGGAGATATTTCAGACCTGTCTAGCAGAATGTCTGCTTATAGACAGAAACTCGAAGGGAGTAATATTAATGGAGTTCTGTTTTGTAAAGTGGGACCAACCGATAACAATAAAACATTTGTAGAAGTGGAAATTCGGTCACATTTAAGAGAGCTCTTAATTTATGACCCTTAGAAGGACTTGTTGGAGTTGTCTTCTGGACAGACCCTGGAAGGCCCAGGGAAGGCCCAAACCACAGTTTATCAGGCCATCTTGCTGCATCCAGACACACCGTGTGGTCCCTGCTCTTCAGTTCTGAGGTCGTCAATATTTCCATGAAAGCAAACACTTTTTTAATGGAGATTTATGACCCTGGCAAGATATTTCGCTCTGGGGCATAACTTTACAGGGTTGGCGTTTGGGGGGGAGAAATTTTTGAAGAAAAATCAGAGAATGGATTTGAGTATTATTGAACTGTGCTACTCGATTTTTGAAAAATATTGATGGAGTTGAATAGACTAAAATATTGCAAAATAGTGTTTTCACTGATACTTTATAATCTCATGACTTAAATGAGATGCTGCGTTTGAAAGTACTCAATAGCTTGCCTGGTATACAGTAGGCATCAATAAATACTACTTACTCACTTACTGTGACTCCTCTCCCGGCCAACAACAGCACCACTACTCATTTTTCTGAGTTGGGTAAATACTGAGTAATATATTGTGTACTGTATTCATCATATCGCCAAGAGGCTTTGGGTGCCCACATGTTAAATATTAATTGTACTGTGTCTGATCATATTTAAGTTTGTGGCCATTGGTATTATATGAAAATAAATTTGGGCATGCAAGCAGCTTAGACAGAAGTTACAGAACTGGGGCGAAACCCGCTCTTGATGGCAGTTTCCCATGCACTGGGTCTTGTGGGTACAGGCTAGATGGGGCATTTTTACTTTGTATCCATGCGCGCTGTGGGAGAGCAGAGCCTGGCAGGATTCTGGGCTGGGAGAGAATCCGAGGGACTCAGAAGACCCTGGACTTTGGAGCTGGGAGTTGTGAGGCCTGATTCAAGGCCTTGTTTTGCCACCCAAGGTGTTTGGAAAGTGGCATTGCGGCTCTCGGCTGTAGACCCCCATCTCCAGGATCAGAAAGGGTTAGACGCAGTTGTCCAGGTAATGTTCAGTTGTGGCTAATGAGCCCATTTCCAAGCCCTGAGGGCTTTACTTGGGCAGAAGTTGACCTGAGGGTCAGAGGTGCCCTTGTTTGAGCCATGGTTTCCCAAATGTACTGTACCACTTGGCTCCACACTTGGATTTGAGGAGTTCAGAGCTCAAGGTCTCAGGGTCTCCTGCATTCCCAGCAACAGACTGGAAATATCAGGCACGAGGTCAGTCTGCTGCATTCCCAGCAACAGACTGGGAAAATCAGGCATGAGGTCAGTGACACCAGAAGCTAAGAATATTGTTTATCTTTGTGACAGATCACTGGTTCCTCTTAGATGGTCCTTGACCACCACAATCTGAGATCTCTTCTGCCCTGTTGTAGTAATGTGTATATCCAGTTGGCTTTCTTTGTGGAGGGAGCAAGGGGAGCGGATGTAAGGAAATTGTTCATAGCCCGCCATTTTGGTCTTGGTGTTTCCTGAGGTATGCTTTCACTTGGAGTTGCTGCTGCTCTGTTGGCTAGTGTCATTGCCCGATAGTGTCAAGGTCATGCATCCAACAGGCTGGACTCTGACCCCTTGACCCTCTCATCTCCAGCAAGTTTTCTTCCACTGGATCTTGGCCATCCAGCCCATGGCCACTGGTAGTGGCTGGTACCTGCACTGAAATTTGGCCTCCACCTGTCCTCCCGTCTGTCCATTGCTGCTCTTTTTTCCACAAAAGGTGATCCCTTGACTGTCAAATGACCTGTGTCTCCAGTCCCTACACAGCTGCTTCACTATCCCTTTCCCAGCCTTCTTGCCCATCCTCACCCAGCTGAGGGCTCGGGTCTGACACTTCTGTTCCTTCCTTGTACCCCTCCTCAGTCCCCTGGCCTCCTCCCCTTCCATCGCGGGCACCTGGAAAAAACCTGTAGCCTTGGGTGAACTCAGGATAACCACCTGGTCTGTGATAGTCCGTGCACATCCACTGACGGTGGAAAATGGCACAGTCAAGCGGGTGGCTTTTTCCGAGCCTCTGCGACGACAGACGTGAAGTGGGCTCTCAGGGTGCCGTGTTTCTCTAGGGTTCGCTCTCCAAAATGGCCACGATGTCCTCCTTCATGTTGCTGTCTTCTGTTGTGACTCACTTGCCCTGAGAAAGCAGAGCCCTCTGGGGCCTTTCTCATCCAGCCGGGACCCAGCACAAATCCTTGGCTCTTGTCTTTTCTGCGGGCAGGGGCACCCCCGTGATCTCAGCCCTTCCATCCTTCTCAGAGGAGCGGTCCCGGAGGAGCGTGCTGGTACACGCCCTCTGTTGCACGCACACACACCCTCAGCCACTGCCCTGCTTCCTACTCTTGCCCTTGGCTCCTTTGCTGTCACGGTCGTTCTCCCAAACCTCAGCTCTGATGTCCTCTCCTCAAAAAGACCCCCATTGCTGGCTGTCTCTCACCCTGTTTATTCCCTCTGTAACACTTTCCTATATCCTGTAATTATCCTAATTTAGTTCCTCCCCCCGCCCACAAATTTAAGCCCCATGAGGGAGACGGCCAAATGCCCCTTGTTCTATGCTGCACTCCAGCACTTAGCATGCTGCCTGATGCCTACTCATAGTTTTTGTGGAGAAAGCTCATGCTTCCGTGATCTAGCCTCCTCTCCCGGGCTAGAGCCCCGGTTTCATCTCTAGAGGACTGTGGATCCCAGACAGGGCATCTGCCACCTCCTCAGGGAGTACCCCTGGATTCTGCACTGTCGGAGGAAGCCTTGTCGTGGGGCTGCTGTTGAGGAGAACTGGTTGGATACCTTGTGCCCACCCTGGCTGTCCAGGGAGGGGCTTAGCCTCTGGGAACAACATGGCGGTGGGATGTCTGGCTAAGAGTCTCCTCTTCTTGTCTTCCTGATCTGTGCTATCTCTGGAGCTTTCTGGAGCTTTCCTGGATAAAACGTGCCCACTGTTGCAGGCTACCTGATCCCCTGGGCAGTGTCCCATTGTCCACCTTCTGTCATTTGTCTAATTGGTAGCTCCCACCTAACCTGACCTGACCTCACCCACACCCTGAGCCCTATCTCTGAAAGATGAGCTATGACTCTGCCCCAGACATACCCACCCTCTAGCCGGACCCCACCGAGACTAACCACAGACGACCTACCTCTCCCCTCCCCAAATTAGTGGACTGTGTCTGTGTTGACACATCCATTCTCACCCTAATGATATGTTTATTTAACTGATGACTGCTGTCCTCATTAGGGACTCATTGTTGAGCCTGGAATAGTGATTATTTTTGCTGATATTCCTTCTCTGCAAAGATGATTTTTTTTTTTTAAAAACATCGCTCTTTTGGTGTGCTATGAATCCTTAATGAGGATAGTTAAATTTAAAAGAAACCCCCAAACCACCCTTCAGGTTGAAAATAGAAGTGTCTGCACAAGCAGGCTGGTAATCTGCTGATTATTGATGGACATGATTGGTGACAGACCCACAACTTTCAATAAAATGAGAGCGCCGTGCGTGCATTTGAGTGTGATAGCAACCAGAAAAAGAAGCAGCTTAGCCAATTGAAAGTGAGTGCTTGGGGTTCCAGAATGTTCTCCACCCTTTATGTAGAAAGACTCATAATTCTGATGGCTTGGGTATTGATACTGACATCCCAAATGGACCCCAAGCTGCACAGTTCCTGGAGAGGGATGGAGAGAGATGTTTCTAAAAGCTTATTCCCTGAGTACTCAGAAAGTCCACGGAGGAACTTATAAGCCCCCGAAACCCGTCTTTTCCTTTTGGGATTCTAACCCAATTCCCATGTGGCAGGTGACTGTGACTTCCTGCCTGTCAGATGAGGAGAGTAGGACCGTTAGAACTGGAGCAGGGTCTGGGTGTGCGGGTGTGACAACAGGTGAGGACACACTTCCGCAGTCATCGTGGGGAGGTCACAGCTCCCCGAGGACCCCTCCTATCTCCTCTGCTGTTTCTTGGGCTTATTGTGCTGATAACAGCGCTGTGGGAGCATCACACGGCGGCCTGACCATGGTGATACTGAGACCCTGAGGCCTCCATAGGGTGTCCGGGACTAGGGACATAACCCAAGCAGCAGAAGCCAGGATGTGGACAACTTAGCACAGGTGGGGAGAAGCAGGCTTGGGACCTGGGCCTTGGTTCCATGGTTCGCTATGGAACCTTGGACATGTCACTCGGCCTTCTGGAGCCTTCGTTTCTTGATCTAATAGGGCTGTTGTGGATCAAAGATGACAATGCCTGTTCGGAGCTCAGCTGGATCATGGATCTCACTAATGAAGCTGCCGTAAAGCCGCTGCCTCCTGCCAGGTGCATGTCGTGTCTGGCCTTGCACGTGTAGCATCTCCTCCCCCTTGAGGCCCATGAGCTTCTGGAAACCTGGCCCCACCTTGAGCCCTGTGGTCTTCTTGGCCACAGGATGGCCTAATGTTGAGCTGTGGTGGCAAGCCTGGAGGGTACCCATGTAGGACCAGGACAGAGAATAAGCCCACGCCCTAAGCGCAGGGGGTGAGTGCACAAGCAGACGTGTTTTAAAGACCATTGTCTGGGGGCAGTTCCAGCAAGAAAGAGTCCTTCCATGCTGCAGGTCAGCCCAGGGAACAGGGCAGAGTGCGGCCCTCACAGCCTCAGGGCATGTGTCGGTGAGAAAACGGACTCCCTCGAGAGGAGCCCCCACCAGGCCCTGGGGAGGAGATGAGGTGAGGAGACTCAGGTCACATCCACCCAGCGCTTGCTGGTACCAGAGGGGGCCGTCTCGGGGGCGGACGTCCACCCAGCTCTGACTGTCCCTACCCAGTGAATATCTCCTAAATGTGGATCCAGGAGGAGATCTAGAGCAGGTCCATGGATGGACCAGGAAGGAGGTGACCTTCCCAGAACCATGGGCTGGCCAGCATAGCCTGTGTCCTACATTGGTTTAGATTCCAATCTGAGTGTAGGGCAGGACCTGACCACGGCAGACTGAGTCCAGAAAAATCTACTGCATATTTATTGCTGTATTTCTCATCTGTTGTGTCTAGAAGGTGCCCTCCAGGAGGGCCAGGACCATGTCTGATCATTCACTGTAGCTTCTCTGGCGTCTGGCACATAGAAGGTGCTAGGTAAATATTACGAATGAATGAATGAATGAATGGGATGTCCGTGCTTGTAATCCTAATGGTGCTTGGAAGGGCAAAGAGAAGAGAACACCAGGCATGCATGAGCAGCCCTGCTGAAGGTTCATAGAAGCCATTGTTATAGAGTTCAGAGGTTGGCAAAGGGCCTGTCAGGTTTGGCCTGTCCGAGGTTTCTCTGGAGCTGTGGTGCCCAATCAAGCTGATCCTTGAGTCCCAGCTGTCACCTGGAGGCAGAGAGGAGGGAGAAGGGTGCGCACAGAAGGCAAGGTGGGATGGGCAGAGGTGTGGAGGCAGATCCGCAGGTGTGTCCGGCGGGTGGAGGGTCAGACCGGGTGGACTCGTGGGCTTGGAGTGAGCACGCGTGCCTCCGCCGGGGAGGTGTTGGGGACCATCTCGGAGAGGTCAGCAGAGGCCAAAACCCAGGCCAGGGAGTTCAGCTGTGACCCCTGATGTTATTTTAAGGTGGTGGCTTTTTCATATTTAATTATGAATGAAATTGCATTTGAGGATCGCAGCTGATGACGGCGTGTGGTTATGCTGTGTGGGCTGCTTTCAAAATAGCTCACCCCAAACTTCATTAGTGATTAGTTCGAGGAAAGTGCAGCCTGACCCGCCAGCATTTTTCATGCTGTCTGTATCCGAGCTGTGGGAACTCAGGGAAGGGTAGATCGTGGCTTTGCAGGTCTCTGGTCCCAGGGCCTTGTGCTTGGATCCTAGTCCTGGGGACCTCCGCCTCTCTGTATGGCAGCCGGGTTGTGACTCCTTCGTAATTCTGCTTTGCCCCTCGAGTTCACCCCCTTTCCTGCTCTTGGAACTTGGACCCCTTGAAGGGAGATGGATGGAAACCCCTGCCTGTGGCTCTGCACAGCCTGGGAAGCCAGCGCTGGCATTGGACGCTCCCAGCCGGGCTGCTTGGCCCACGGAGTTGGGTCGCTGAGCCGAATGGCTGGCGCCCCCAGTTTCCCAACTTCTCCTAAATATGGTCAGTGTTTGTCGTAACTCCCACCCCCGTCTGCATGAACTGTAGATTTAGGCTTGGCCTTCCTCCTTTCTCTAGACTTAGTATAAACCCTCATTATAATCGAGATTAGCCTTAGTGAGAAGTACACATGGGTTGGCAGGAGCAGCAAATCCCAAACAGCATATCGAGCACTTTGATGAGCGCCACACACCAGCGCTTGTCCGCTTTCCTTTTCGGAAATCCTGTCCCGGATCCTGGCAGGAGGCATGCTGCAGCCCGGGATGGGTCCTCAACAGGAGCATGCCGGCCCCCCACTCTCCCCCCACTGCCGTTCCCTGGTGGATCTTCAGAAAGCTGCACATCTCTGAGCCTCATTTCCAGATACCTGTGTTTTGCGGATAAACTGAATAATAGAAATTAAATGTAATATTGCATTAAGACGAAAGAACTTAGCCAGCTCCCCGTGAGACTCCGTGTTTGCTGCCCTCATGCACCAGTGATGCCCGTGATGTCGGTGACAGACAGGGTGGCATTGTGGCGGGGGAAGGGAGCCAGACAGCCTGGCCTTGGCCTTGACTCCTGGTTCTCTCATGACCTGGTGACTTTGCCTGGGGCGAATTACGGGACCTTCCTTCCCCTGAGCATCCTCCTATCTGTTGAGGGCGGTGCCGATGGCATTACTGGGGCTGTGGTAGGGGTTCGAATCTAAGCCACACCAAGGGGAGCCGGCCCATGGTGATCGACATCCCAAGCCAGTGAGGATTAGCTATCGTGATTACCGTGTTATTTTAGCCACCGAGTGACCTGGAGCACGGGACCTCAGTTTCCCTATGATGAAGCGGGGACACAGCGTCCCCTGCAGAGCTCTGTGGACAGGTGTGGGGTGCAGGGCCCGGAGCCTGGGGCTCTCTGCCCAGCCCTGCCTTCCTCCCCCAGGCTGTGAAGTTCTGTAACTAAGTAACCCAGGCTGATGTGTGGCTTTTGACGGCCGTGCGCGCAGGAGAGACGCATGTGCCACCCCCTCCTTTGGGTGACAGCTGTTTCCAGGCAGATGCCTCCCCCATGTTCTGGAGCAGCGAAGAAAGGGGAGAGCGTCCCAGATTTAAATTTGGAATGCACGCAGAATCACGCCAACCCACGGGGCCCACCGCCTGGGTGAGCTTCGGGCCGCTGCAGCCACAGGCGCCGAGCCGGAGGGCACGTGGGGCGGTCCGGGGTCTGGCCGGGGGCTCGTGAAGCTCCAAGTGCTGTGGGGGTCCTGGAAGAGCTCGTGGGGCCGGGCACTCATTCCAGGGGGTGGGGGGTGTCTCTCTTGGTCACTGGTCTGCTGGGTGCGGTGCAAGTGACACTCCGGCAGGAGGAGGAGGCAGCATGTGTGTGGATTCAGGTCTGCTTCTCAAGGGTGCCCATCCTGCCAAGCAGTGCCCTCTGGCCTCAGGGTGTGGCACCCATAGGCCCTTGCTCAACCCTGGGCAGGGCTCTGCTCACGGATGTGCTGACCTCATCAGGGACCTGGGTGAGGGGCCCTCGCCCATGACAGGCTTCCCACTCTGACCCACAGAGCCACTCACAGAGATAGACAAGCCCACCTTCGGGTGAGGGTATGAGGCCTCTGCACTGTCAGGAGAAAGGAGGGGCAGTGTGGCCCTGGGGTGTGGAAGAGAGGTTGGAGAGGGAGACCGGGTCAGGGCAGCCATGTGGAGACAGGCTGTGGGTGGGTGGGAGCCATGGACTGGGAGGTGTTCTTCCCTGCATATCTGTTAAGGAGTCCCACGTTGGGGTACCCCACCGTTGCAAGCTAGATGACCGCATTGCAGGAGGTCTCATGTGCATTTGTCACCCCAGGAAAGGCAAGCAGACTCTCAGCTAAACCCTAGCCCCTGGCAGACCACTACCCATGCCATCCCAGCTCTGGAGATGTCTGCTGTCCTAAGGAGCAGCTGTGGGAATCGGGACATCTGGTCAAATTCTGAACCTCTCCTGGGGTGGAGGTCAGAGATCTCCCCAACCCCCACAGGCCCTAGTAGCTCCATCTCTGCGGGAACAAGGGGCAGCTTATCTGTCCAAGAAGCCCAAACCGTGTGTCCCTGTGGCTGTTATGCCTCAGATGTGGCCTCAGGGGACAAGGGCTAGGTGATCAGAGGGCCCCCAGAACACATCTGGGCAGTAGTCCGTCCCTGATGGGATACTACACTGAACCCAGCTTTTCCTTCCTCCTCAACTGCCCCTGGAGCAATATCATCAGAGCGCCAGGACTGGATTCCATGCACATTCTCTCTCAGCTCCCTCCCCTTCTCAACTTCCCAGTGCATCAGAGACCAATCTTCCAGGCCAAGGACGGTTTTCCTCTTGCATCTTTGAGGAGTCCTCCACCTGCCTGGGCAGCCCAGCATCCCCTTGGACCAGGGCTTGGAGCAGAGGGAAGACCGTAGTGTCTAAACTACCCAGTGTCATACCTGTGTATGTACACAGAGATAAGCCCAAATGCTTTTTCGTGGTGTGCAATTTGCCATCTATTTTTAACCTGTACATGCCAGGCTCCGAAGAAAATTCTGTGAGGAAGTAAGAGAACATTGAGGTCGCTGGTAGACCATCACCGAAAACCCCAAGGTAATGGCGGAAACGACATCCTTTAGAAAATACGAGTCTCTCAGAGAGAGGGTTCCTTCTGCAACAGGCACCCTGAGCGTCTGCCGTCCCTTGTCTCCTACCATTGCGCACTTCATTCCGTTCCAGCCATGTCAGGACGACTTGAGGAAAAAAAAAAAAAAAAATCCCACCATTAAAGACATGCTCTTTGTTTTTTCAATCTGTGACCCCAGAAATCTCTTTAGCAAGCCACGGTTCAGTGAACTGGCACACAGCAGCCGTTCAGCAGTGGAAAAATCATAAAACAGATGGAAGCTTTACATTTTTGTTTAGTTTTTAAGAGCACTTTTTATAACATCGCTTAAAACCATTCTGATGCATCACACTGTTTACACTCGAAGCTTTGTAGCTAAGATGTTTACAGTACGGAGAATGTTTTAAGATATTTTATAGTTATGATATTTGGATAATTGGCAAGGAAAAAAATAGTTTCTTGAGATTGCCGTGATGTTAGTAATCGTGGAGTAACTTATGAGTCTCAGTAAATATGTCCAGTTTGGTGGAAAGTACAAACTTAGTTAAAACAAAACAACACAAGAGGGAATATCTTTTTAGTGAAATCATTTCCTTTTCTTAATCAAAAGATGACAGGCAAGGCTTTAGAACTGCCATCTGCACGGCCCCGCGCCACGGCCCCAAGCAGGCTGCCTCTCTTTTTCGGGACTGATAGCTGTACCACGTCCAGTCATCGCCATCGCACATGAGTTTCATGCAAATACCCGAGGGACCAAGGTTCAGTTTCATCAGGCCACCTTAAAACAGCACCCCACCCCCCGCTCCATATCTCTGTGCCCTAGCATTTACAGACATTGTTTTCAATGTCAAAGAATTTATGCAGAGTTAGGGTTTGGAACTGCCTTTTTTTTTTTTTTTTAACTGCCCAAAATGGCATTAATCAAAAACAATAACTCCTTTTAACTTTTCTAAGTGCTCTAAAGGAAAGTATGAAATAATCTGTGTGTGGGCCGCAAATGTGGAGAATGCAAACATTTCACAATAAACATGTTTAAATGAAAGTCCCTGGCAAGATAGTCTGAGAGATAGTCCATGCTGGGTTAATTAATGCATGCTCATAAAAATAAACCTCACTTTTAAGATTTGACCAATAAAAATCATTAGCATATTTGGATCAGATGACTTTGTGTATACATTGAACTTCTCCACTGCAAATTGTCCTTGGAATGCCTGGAAACAGATTTCAGTTTAAAGTCTGAACTCCTGCTTCTATCTGCTGTTTGTGTTTCCAATACAGTGATACGATGATTTATTCAGGTTTTATCTGTTATACCTGCAATTGATCTACTGGTGATGGGATTAAATTTATCATTTTAGTTGTATAAATCATGGTTAGATGGCCAGAAAAATGTTTAGTTGCATAAAAATTCCTATTGTTTGCCTACAACACACTACGTTTGATTTTTGCTATAATCAAATTACGATAGCACATTATTTTTACTCCCAAGATGTCTCTCTCTTTTTCTTTCTTTCTTTCTTTCTTTTTTTTTTTTTTTGTGCCATCTTAAAAGTGAGTCATTTTGGCCTATCCACAAATGCTCCCTTTAAAACAAGCGCCTTCCTGAAATCATACATGCAAACCAGTGTTGACTTTCAGGGTGAGAATCAGGCTGTGTTCTGAGGTTCTGCTAAATTATAAATCACGTGATTTTTCTAAAGCCTAATTACACTATGGAAGGTTCTGGTGTTCTGTCGTGCTTTTGTACAGGAAAAGACAAAACGGCCACAGAGCCCTCTTGGTCTGAAGCGAACAGTAGAACGCAACTCATTTTAAAAGAACGGAGACTGGAATTCATAAAGCTGGGTAGGAGATTAAGTTGGGACCATCCAGACAGTGAAATTCTGAACCTCAGATAACACTTCACTTCAAATCCTTATGAAAATAAAAACAACCCCACACAAATTATTGCGGGAAAGACTCCAGTATGAGTTTAATTTTATCCAACTTTATTGGCAGCTGATTTTGAACTAATGCGCAATAAAATTGCCAAGCAGAACAATTCAAAGAAATGAGAAAATACATTTTTTTGTGGTTGTTGTTGGTTTCTTACACGGTTTGTTTTCATAAAGACTGTAGAGCAGTGAACACCTAAAGAAATGATTGGGGTTTTGTCAGCCATCCTGAGAGCTGCAGGGCTGGTCGGTCCTGGTGGGATGAGCTCGTTCACATGAGGACAGGGGCAGGTCCTCGGCTTCGGTGGGTCCCAGGGCTGCTTCCCTGGGTCTGTCCCCTTGGTGCCCCCCACCCCCGTGGGGACACACGTGGGCCCCTGGGGAGAACCTTCTATGGTAGCATCCCGCGAGCTTTCCTGGGATGAAGACAAGCACAGGCTCCTAAGAAAGTGCCTTTCACATGACTGTTTCTGGAAAAGGGTTCCCAAGTCCAAGGGATCCAGCAGATTGTAAACAGTGTCGGCTTTATACCCTCATTTTGTACCAGAGACTCAACATCGCCTATTTTAGAGAACATGTGTTTATGCCTCCAAAATGGGCCTCTGCCTGTGTCGTTCACCCGGAAGCCTACACCTAGGGATTCCGGGGGGTGGGTGAGCGCCTCTCTGTGATAATCATCAGAAGCACTACTGACTGATGTGGACGAGCTTTTTTTTTAGCACCTCCCTCTCCCGGTGTAAGGGACTGGCCTGGGGGAGGCTCTCACTTGGGGTGGGGGGGATGATGCCTGCAGGAAGGTCTTTACTCTGGGCAGGCCAGTGCCCATCTAGAGGCAAGGAGGGCGGGGGGTGATGGGCATCAGGGCTGCTGACTGGGGGTCCTAGGGGAGGCTCAGAGCCTCCAGACAATGGGAGAAACACTCTAACATGCAACCGTGAACTTGCCATGGCGAAGGCCCAAGGTTTCTACCAGATTCTTGAGGGTGTGCCTTTCTTGTTAATATCTGTAAAGCGGGTACACTTTTGTGGAGGGACGATTTGTTGTAAAAACTGGGAGATGGTGACCTATCCTTGGGGGACCCAGATGCTGCTCAGGACACAGATACATGCGTCTGCTCCTGAGAAAGTCTCACCCACGGATGCTGGGGTGGGTTGGGGAGGAGGCAGGAGGCTGATCACCCCCGAGGGTCCCTTATAAAGTCTGCCTCTTCGGGACTTCTTTAAGGTAATGTGTGGATGTGAATGGTCACAAAGCAGAAGACGTTTTGAGGAAGTGAGTCAAGGCCATGGGTGACCCTCGGAAAGCAGGCCAAGGGAGAGACCCAGCCTAGGGTGCTGTATCTTGGAGGTTGGGAGCTGTGCTGATGTGCACCCCTGTGCCAATTCTCAGTTCCCATCCCCCACACTCGAGGCCTTCCGCCAGTTAGGGGTCTCAGTCTGGGGACCCGACATGTGCCAACCCTGGGCCTTATTTCTCAGTTACTTCTTGCCCTTTTCTCCCCCCGCTCCCCTCACCAGTGCCTGCCACAGCCTGGAAGCTGGAGCAGAGTTGTTATTTAGCATGGCTGGGCTCATGCTGGGCTCAGGGACTTGACTTCCCCATGGCTAGAAGGTTCTTCAGGGACCTCTGAGTTTGATCCTCAAATTGAGGACCTGGGAGAGTCCAGGCTGTGTGCCTGGGATGGTACTCCAGAGGCTGCCAGTGGGCTAGCAGTGGGGCTGGGCGAGGACCAGGCTACCGATGCTTAGCCCCTGGCCTTGTCCCTGTGTCACTCAGCTTGTCTAGTTCAGTGTATGCAAGCCCACATTCTGGGGCAAACCCATGATAGATGGCCAGGTCTATGAGATTTTCCCCCTCCTCCTGCCTTATGGTTCAGTATAACAGCAACAACAACAGCCAACTACATGCCAGGCCTGTCACCTCAATTAATTAATCATTAATTAATTATCTCTCTTAATTCAATTTTTACAACAACCTTATAAGATTAGGTATGACTATCATCCCATTTCACAGACCAGGAAACTGGGACTTAGCCAGCTTTTCGGGTGCTCGAGTCAGGAATGTCGTGGCAGGGAGGGTTCATGGCCAAGCCCCTACCCCAAAGTTGGTGTGCCCCTTCCGTGCCCTGCACTGCCTGTCCTCTGCTGCTGGGAGATGACATCAGATTCAACATGGCCGAGCGTTTTCCTCTTTGATATGGTGGGACATTGGTTTTACCTATTAAATGAAGAATAAATACTTTTTTTTTTTTTTTCGGGCAGTATTGTACAAAATTTCCATCTGAAACAAATCAATGGAAGGAAACCTGTGAGTCGATTTCCAGAAGATTCATAACTAGGTAATGGCGCAAGTCTAAGCAGATGGGATAAGGAGAAGGTGGTGCGCAGGTAACGGAAATTGGGGCCAAAGTGTCTCTCCTCCTGTTAAGGTGAGAGGGAGGAATGAAGAAAATGCAGTCAGTCAGCTTTGAGACATTTCAGATGACTTCCTGTCTTCGTTCTGGGAGATGATCTCTGAGAGAGTCTCATGACCAGTCTGTTTAAAGGTGTTTCGCTCTCCTGACATGTGCCTAAGGAGCTGTAGACCTAAGAGACTATCGTCTTCCTTGGGACTCCTGCCTGGGTCTGAATCTGAGTGTCTGCCTCAGAGGGAGCTGGCTTGGAATGAACAGCAGAGCTGGATGCCAAAGAAAGGAGCTGGAGGCTAGTCAGAGCTGGGGGCATCTGTCTAGCTTCTGTGCCACCATGCAATACCAGGCGGACTGGGTGTTCAGGAGTGTCCTGCAGTGGGCATGAGGTCCAGCTGACTCCCAGGCATCCAGAACGTGTCTCCCCATGCAACTAACAGTCACAGTTTCCTGGCCATCCGGAAGTTGCCAGTCCAGTAGCTCTCAAACTGGCTTCCATGACACCCCAGAAGTTCCAAGGAGAGGTCATGAGAGCCACAGGGAGGGGAGAACTCAGGGCTCTTCTCTGCAGCTTTGACTGTAGTCTTCATCAGCTCGCATGTGGGAAGACCTCCTCGGAAAAAGACTAGGCACAGAGGTGCTGAAAACCCATGGTCTAGACCAAGTTCTTGGTTGTGTAGATAGGAAAGCAACTTCTACAGAAGAGCAAAGCATTACCAAGATGAACCCTGTGTAGTCATTTTAAGTAGAAAATATCTATGTTCAGGCAGGTCAGTGGAGCTGACATAAAATGGTGGAAGACATAAAATGTACACTTGAAGGGAGTCATGAGGGTTCCTACCAGCTAGTTCCCTGCTTTGGAGAGCCTGGCTGCCAATACATTTGGTAGAGCTGGATGTCTGCCTGGGAGCAAACCCTCCACAAGCAGGGGACCCAGAACCCACAGTGCAGAACTGCTCAACAGTTTGGACAACTATGGCTGGCTGGTGAGCAGTCCTTGGCGCCAGACACTCTTTGGGATGTTTTGTCCCCATTTGTTAGGTGGATCCATCGAGGCACGGGTGATGTGTGGCTCGTCTTTTCAGTGCCAGCATGTACTGGGCACTGGGTGAGGGTGTGTGCCCCTGACGACTGAGGCTCCTGCGTCCCGGGAAGATTCTGTCCGTGTCCAGCAGGTGCAGGATTGCACCGGGCCAACTGTCTCATGGTCAGACCCAGCTCACCAACCTCTGTCATCCTCCTGGTTCAGCCAGGGGGCGAGAATATTCGTCTCCTTCATGAGCCTGGGAGAGTTTGTGCAGAATCCTACAGGCTGGTCCACACGCTTATCTTGAGAGGTGGGAACGAAGCCAAGGACGGGCGACCAAACCCCATGACAAAGAGCAAGACCTTGCTTGCTCTTTCTTCTCTTATGTTGTCCATCAGCCCCCTGGGCGGGCCTGCAGGAGAACTGTGTGGATACCTGCTTGTTAAAAAGATACCAGTGGTTTTCTTTCATCCATTCCTGAGGCACTTTTCCTCTACGTATGCATTTTTGCATTTACACATTAATTCATGCATTTATTGCTTTTAAAAAACTCTTTCAGTCCTTATCTCTCCATCCATCCATTTATACGTGCCTTTCCGCATTCATTCACTTCTCCTATCTGTTCATGGATGCGTTAGTTCATTCATTCAACAGATGAAACACTTTGAAATGAATTCAAGGCTTTGGGGAAATGTGGGATAGTTTAACCGTGACCCCAGGTTGACCCTGGCAATCTCCCTCATCATCGGATGTGGAGGCACGTGAAGTTGGGTACCTAGTACCAGGGGCCCCCAAGAAGGAATCAGTAGCCCACGAGACACACCGTTAAACCTGTCGACCGTGACTGGGGTATCCAAATATCACTTTTGTGCTGGGGTCTTTTAGATCTTCCTTCCCAGGGCTTCCCTACTGCCTGAGAATTTATAGGGTCCCCCCAGGACTTCCTCAACAAGTCTTGTGACCCTGACCCATCCTTGGCCTCCTCCTAGATTGTGAGACCTGTCAGAATCCCCCATGGGGAAGCAGTAGACAGTCATGTCCAGGAACCAGAACTGCCGTGTGACAAGGAAGACAGGAGGGGCTGCCTGTCCAAATAAACTCACGAGGGGCATATGCGGAGTGGGTAGTGGATGTCAGGAAGGGCTCCATGGGATAAAAAAGATACCAAAGTGTCCTGTAGAATGAGCATTTCCTTTTCTTCCTCCACCAAGTTTCCACCTATTTTCTTTTGTAGAATATCACATTATCAATGAAAGATGGGGGAGATGAATGCCATGGTGCCTGGTTCACTGGTTGAGATTCTGTATTGAGAAGAAACCATAAAATGCAATGCAAAGATGAGATGTGATTTCTAGCAGTAGTAGTCATGTTGTCTGCAAGCCAGGCTAAGAGCGAGAGTATTTAACACTTGGACATGAAGTATTTGGGGACGGACCTGCCCCCACAAAATGGGTGAGGATTAGGCATACCTCTTGTGCCTGAGTTGGTGCCATGAATACAGGTTGATTGTTCCAGTGGCTTCGATGTGGACTTCTTTCGGTTTGCTGAATTTGTTATTCACTCTCCCACTCAACTTCCCTTACTGCGCATGACTCCAAATGTGTAGAGGTGTTTTCCCTGCTTTATAGACTGGGCTTCACGTGTCCAGCTACAAGGATCCTTTGGATAAGTAGAACACCAGCTCACGGATGGCTTCACCCATGTGGGCTTGGGTGGCATCTGTTGAGGGGCATCTGTTGGTCCCAGAAGATGTTTTCAGCCCTTCCCACTCTATGACTACTTCCCTCGCGGCACAGAAGGAGGCATGGGTGGCTAGTTCGAAACCGCCCCCACCCCCGGCCTCCCGTTAGACAGTACTTCACTCCCAAGGTACCGTCCTTCCCCTAGGTACTCAGGAAGCCTCATTCCAAGAAGCCAAGCCGTTCCCTACAAGGTGGCCGGGAGTACCTACTTACCAGAGCCCCACCCATCTGAATCTCAACTCATGGCCAATCAGAAGAGTTCTTGCAACAGCTGGTTCCCTAGGTAACCAAAGCGTCCCCTTGGGAAGAACTACCAGAAAAGGGAGACACAGGCCCACAGTTCCCCTGTGCCTTGCCTTCATCCTCTATCCTCCTCCCTCCCCAACCCTGCCCTCACGGACCAATCGTCCCTATGCTTCTCGCTCTTCTTGATTTAACATACACAGCCATGAACACTCAGGGCAGCTAGAAGCATGGCCGGATATAATATTAATTTCTTTTCTGGTGTATTTGTGAAGGAGTCAACCATATCAATCACTTTAAGCCACTAAGACAGAAAGTGAAATCACATCTTCAAATGGAGAAGTATAGTGTGTTACCATCAAAATCTAAGAAGAATATGTGATCAATTTGAGGTTCCTAATGTGGGTATAGTTTTGTTAACCTTGCTTTAGATTATGTGAAATGCTCATAAAGTTGGTTTTTTTTTTCCCCTTCTCCGTTTTAGTGGGAAGCGTTGGGTACCTACCAGCGGCATATCATTAGAAAGTCTGGTGTCTGCTGGACAGTCTCCTTGTAATGCCATTTTTCATGACTTGTTTAATTAACAACCATTTTTGACCTAGACTTGTTATAAAAGTGTTGCTATTCTCTCCTGCTAAATTATGTCTAATGAACATATTTGCATGTTATCAGATATAGCAATATATCATTTCAAATTTTGGCGTTTAAGCCTGCATCACTCAAAACAGCTTTTGTGGATTAGTAAGCAGGTGAAATAAAAAATCTCATTTCATATCTGACATTAATAACTTTCAGGGGGAATGAGCATTGGCATTTATGTCTGGACCAGAATCGAGCCCAATGTCCTAGAAACACAAGGGCAGCAGACAAACCTACTCACCAGATAGGAAAATAAATCATGCATAATGCAGAATTTCTACCTTACATGTTAATTAATGTGTGCAATCAATTACTGATGTTACAATATGAGAAAGAAACTGGTGGGGAATGGGGTAATAAAAAATACCTATAGATTTATCTGCTTCTTTTTTCTATTTAAACAAATAGTCTTCAAGCCTGTGAATGCTGTGTTGAGACATGCTCTGAATAATAAGCATCATAAAATCTAATCAGATTTATAAGAGGAATTGATTGTTGTGGCAGGAGGAGAGGGTGGAAAATAAGCCGAAATTTAAGTGTTAATTTTTATGCTAATCCACAGTGGCTTCATATGAAGCAATTTTGTTCTGCGCCACAAATATAAAATTGTCCCTTGCAGAGAAATGTCAGCTTGCTAGACCTGAAAGCAGTAATTTATTAGGTATGTTTCTATTAGTATGTGTCACAGTTGTTAGCAGGCTATACACACAATGGTGCTTCATACTTATCCTCCAAGTCTCAGAATGTTTCAGCTCAGTGGCTGGAACGTGGGGCATTAATACATTATCATATGCGGGGTGGTCTGTGCCCTGTGGACAAAAGGCTATTTAATACAATTTAATGTCATTCTGAGAAGAAGTGGAAAAATAAAGACGGGGAATAAAATGGCATCTGTGTGTTTCACAGTGCACTCATGCACAAACCCTCAGTTTAAGAGGTATGACATTTCTGCCAAGAAAAAGAATAAAACTGGGGCATTTTTTTTTTATAACCTGTTCCCCACTGCAGTATTTTCTAAATGCTATTAAGTGATCGATTTACACGGCCCCGTGATGATGTCATCCATAAGAAGGGGAATGCAGATGACAGCAAAATACTAGTGACAGTGACCTTGTTTCAGAATCCTTGGAACCCTGTCAGCTTTGCTTCCAGTATATGGTTTCAAAGAATGTACTTTTTGGACAATATCTAGTTACTGGGTAGTGAATTAATAGAGTTAAGGCTCTGATGCAATTCACATATAGGTCAATTACATGCGCCAACATCTGCTCTGTCACTATCATTTGCATATAGCATTCATATGTTAATGATGCCTCTTTTTACTCAAGTAATATATTTAAAAAACAAGATTTGCATATCAGTTTGGATCAGTATATTACAAGCAATTTATCATTTTCTCCTTCTTGTTATGATTTTAAGAACAATATCTTGAGTGATGGCTGCTATATTTGAGCACGGCTCTGATTTATACAAGAAACCCTTCAGTGGGAAAGCTTCCATTCTAAAGCTGCTTAAAGCCTTATAAATCAATAATGACACAGATGGACTGGTGATAATCTATTTAGAATGCCTGATAGCAAATATTGTTGTACAGATGATTAGAGTGGTAACTGTTTTAGCAGAAAGCCTCGCCTCTCTTTGTAAATGGTAAGTTTGAACAAAAAAGTGCTCGCACACAGACTTGGTGTCAGGAAATCTCCGCGCGCGGGCTCGGGCTCGGGTCTGGATTGCAAAGGGGAGAACATGGGGGGGAAGAACAAAGGGGCTTCCCGTGCTCCTGCCAATATAATCATATCAATCCCTGTTTCTTTAACAAAACAGGACCTCTTAATGGAATTGTGTCTTCAGGTGTAAATAGCATTAAAAGCTGCTTCTCCTCTCCTTCTTGCCCTGATACAGCACAAGGAGTGGGAAAATAAAGTGGAGGTTGTCAGAAGTGGCAGCTGCTTGGAATCCTGATAAATATAAGCTTTTATTGATCTGATGAAAATGAAAGATCCCAGTGCTACGCAGTATTTAGCTTCTTGTCTACAGCACGTCACCGGTGGCCTTGCTTTGGGATA
Organism: Mustela nivalis; assembly: GCF_964662115.1. Taxonomy (NCBI): domain Eukaryota; kingdom Metazoa; phylum Chordata; class Mammalia; order Carnivora; family Mustelidae; genus Mustela; species Mustela nivalis. The sequence goes on from NC_139037.1 coordinate 37,914,674, forward strand.
GATTTTCATTCTCCTACACCGGATTTGATTTCATCTTTAACCTTTTCAGTTGAATTTCCTTGACCTCTGCATATTGCTCTGATTTGGTGAATTTGTTACATTTCACTTTACATCATTTCTTTCTCTATTTCCTTTTGTGATAGGGAACCGGGACGCCCCTCTGGCGATCTGTCAGTGCCTGGATCAGCTACATCCTTTCTGGGGTATTTTGTTACCAGACTGACAGTCCTTAAGACAAGTATGCAGTTAAGCTGCTAAGGTAAGTCTTACGATATTAGAACGCTTTGCCCTGGACACACATCATTTCCTCCCGCTTTGTCGAGTTGACCTAACACAAATCCCAACCAAAGGGCCCTTCGTTTTTTTCTCTTGGCCCCGGGATTCCTCCCAGCCTCCCCCTCTCCCTCCACCACCCTGGAGGTAGGATCAGTCCACCTGGTGGGAAGCTCAGGGGGAGTGGTGGCTGGTGGGACTTCTCCCCAGGGGGTTGCGGGAGACCTTCCTTTGTGGTTTGGGCATGTCTGGGGAATGGGTGGGGAGGGGGAACAAAGGAATCAGGGAAAAAGGTGATTTTCCCCTCGATGGCTTAATTCCCTTCTCAAGTTTTCTTCTGGGATGAATCTGAGGTTTCAGTTCACAATCCTGAGGTGCCGCTAACATATTCTGGTTCCGAGAAAGGGCCCGCTGTTATTTTGAGTAGTTTTGATACAACCAAATCAAAGTGAAGATTTGAAATAGCTTTTCTGAAAGCCCAAGCTAAAGTCATAAATTATTCTGCACCATGATTCTTTCTGATAGTAAAACCATACCTCTTTGCCTGACATTGCTGAAATGTGGAAAAGTGAAAGTTAAAAATAAAATGAAACATTTAAATCTTGGCTGTTGAGAACCTCAGATAGACATCAAGGCCAGTCGATAAAGGCCCCTATCAATTAGGCTCCTACAGTTATCATCAGATTCGGTTTATTAGCCCTCGCCCAGGTACGGGGTTCCGGCATTACGGCTGGGAAGGGCCAGGTGGAACGCAGGGAAAGACCATAAACTGGAAATTGAGGGTGCGGGGTGCCTAGGCGTGCTCGGTGGCAGGGCCCAAGGCCGCCGTGGTGCCCCTGCCTTGCATGATCTTGTAGGAGAAAATATTTGCAGCAAAATGGTTGGAAGTTTTCCTTTTTTTTTTTTTTTTTAACCCCCTTTATTTGAGTTAGAAAGTGTTGATTTCACACCGTGGTGAGTGTTTTCCGTCAGCTTCTTGGTGGGTGTATTCCGTGTGAAGAACGAGGAGCGGTGAACACCAGCCGCTGTGGCTTCCTTCAGCGGCCAGGCAGGCCTCCCCTGGCAGCGGGGACGTCTGCTGAGCACAGGGCCTTCTGCAGCGATGGAGAAGCCCAAGGGCTTCCCGGCCCTGGGCTTCCAGACTGAGCTGTTTGGCTAGTTCCCTCCTCAGCATATCACAGGCAGAGCAATTTTTGGTTCCATAGCTGTTTGGTTGGGAAAACAAGCCTGTGATTGCCAGTAAGGTTTAGAATTTGCCTGCCAGATAAGGGAATGTCTGTGAAGACTATTTTCCCTCTTGGGAGGCAAAACACAGATGGGGGAGTTAGGAGTCTTACAATATTTAGCTGCTACATTGATGGTAGGAATTCTGCCGCGTGGATGCTTGCAGTTTCTGCGAGCCCCGTGGAGCATCACTGCCAAGGGCCTCAGGTCAGGCAGACGGGCGAGGCTGGCTTTCCCCGGGGTGCGGGGCGGGGTGTGAGCCTGTGTACCAGCTTCTTCTGGAACTTTCCATGCTCTGTGCTTCTTGAGTGGGAGAGGAAGCACTGTAAGGGTGCTGGCCATTTCCCTTGACCCGCCTTGGACAGGGAAGTAGAGAGAGGCCTGAGCCGCCGCGTCTGACCAGGTAGGGGGGACTGAGGGGGAGGCCCTGGATTGACTTCATTTCTCCTGTGACTGGACCCAGACCTTCTTCGGGTGGCTTCTCAGGCTCTGGAGAGTAGGCCACACACCAGCCTCACCAGGTTTGCTGCCTCGGAAGCCTGTATTTTAAAGAACTAATCATCTGGGCATGCTCTGGGCCTCTTAGAAGATAAGGAACAATGATACAATGTTCTTGGGATTGGCCGTGAGAAGGCAGGGAGCTCTTCTCTCATGGAAAAGGTAAATCTTGGAATGACTTCAAGGTCCTGTGCATCGGAAGTAGGATTTTCGGTCTTATATTCAAGAGCAAATTCTGGGCCCTGGAGACCAGGAAGGGCGACAGGTCTTCCAGACCAGCTCCTCTGTCCTGACTGCCCACCTCAGCACCTAGGACCCTTGGGCCCTGGAGTTGGACTCTCTCTAGGAGTAGCCTGGAGCCGTGATGTGCCGGCTGGGCCACTTCTGGACTCCTGAAGGGACCAGTCGGGACCCTTGCTTCTGTCCTCTCCACCGATGCCCTCCCCATCTTTCGAAATGGACACTTGACCTTCAAAATATTCTGTGAAATGCTGTACAAGGGCAGCTTTGGGACAACCCGACAGCCCCCACCAAGCGCCATTGCACAGAAACCTTAAGTGACCCGTCAGTAACCGAACCTGTCACACGCATCGGAGAACGATTTCCTAGCCCACCACAGCATGGGTTTCCTGATAAGCCCCAGAGAGGACCGGAGGCAGAGCCAGGAGCTGGGGCAACCCAGCCCTCCTTGGCGTCATCCTTTAGAAAGACCCCAGGGCGTGCGGAGGGCAGTGGGTCGCAGAGGACACAGGACCTTGCCCTACCTCTGACATATGCGGCAAGCCCCGGCCCTTGCCTTGCCGGGCGGCGGGGGCAGGGCCCAGGACTAGGGCGCTGGCCCTGCGGTGGCTTGGGCTGTCCCGAAGCGGCCCCGTTGTCCTGGCACAGCCGTGTGAGTCAACAGCCCTCCCGCGGCAGTAATTACTTCAGTTAAATGCTGTGGTAGCGGCACTCTGGGAGCACAGAGGAGGGAGTGAATAATTGTAATTTCTGTGTGATAATGATGATAAGCCCTGCATATGTGTGTGGGGCTTTGCGTCGTATTTGATCTTCACCAGGAGATCTCCAGGCTCATGGAGGTAAAGATCAAGATCCCCGCCAACGCCTCTGTAGCAGCTGAATGAGGTAGGAAGGTGAGGTCTCGTGACAGCCGCATAGCCCAAGAGAAAATGAAAATCAGAGATAATTCTGACTCTGGAGAACAGGAGCGGTGGGGCTGGTTCTGGCCCCAGAGTGTTTTGGGATTATCTTCATTGTCACCTTGTGCCTAGCAGGCAGCTGCTGATATTCGTCCCATTTTCCAGGTGTGGAAGCTGAGGTCAGAGAAGTTAAGTGGCCTCCCTCATGTCACACAGCCGATGGATGGTAAAGCCAAGGTTTGAGCAGGCTTCTTCCTGATCTTAGAGCCTGATCCCTTGGCCATGAAGCAGCCAGGGTACGACCTTAGCCAAGCTCCTTAAAGAGCTTCTATTGTGTAGCTAGGAGCCATGAACAAGGCAGCAGTGGATAAGCAGATGTCAGATAGTGATAAAGTACCATGAAGAAGGTCTGGGGTGAAAGAGAGGGAGCAGGAGAGCTCCACCTGAGAGGGGTACGTGGTGAGGATGGGCCTTCCTGAGAAAGGCACCTTGGAAGTGAGAGGGCTGAAGGACATGGAGGAGCCGGCCAGGTGATGGGCTGAAGGCAGAGCATTCCCCACAGAGGGAATGGCAAGTGCAAAGGCCCTGTGGTGGGGGAGAATTTGGCATATCTGAGTATAGGCAGGTGAGGGTAGAGAACCGTGAACTCTAGGGAGAGGGTACGGGGTTAGAGGGTTTGCATTGGACATGACTTTGTAGGCCATGGTGAGGAGTGCTGGCTTTGTTTTCTGTCTGTGCTGCTTGTGACCGGAGCTGTGTCTTGAGAAGCTCACCTTTCCGGGTATTGGGATGCTCCTAGGTGCCCAAAATTCTGTAAGTGACATGAACCCACTCTTGTTCACTCTTTGTTTTCTGCTAGAGGGATGTCCTGGTGACTTGTCTAAAGCTGGGAGTTACGGACTGTAGGCTCTGTGGGTGCAGGAAAGGGAGCTAGCTGCCCTTGGGGCCCTGCCCTCAGGGACAACATGGTGATTCACGATAGTGCCTCACAGCTGCTCATCTGGAGTTTCCTGTGCCCCCCAGCTGTGGGCATGGGCAGAATTGCAGGTAGAAGGCTCAGGGGTGGGGTGCTGAGGCCATGTGGGCCTCTGGGAGGTGCCTACCATACCCCTACTGATTCTGGGGCTGTCCAGGAAGAGGCAGACCAAGATCCAGAGTAAAGATTCTTGGTGATTCTAGAACCCCAGGTCTAGCAGAAACTTTTGCCATCAAAGCCACCTTTATTTTATAAGTTTAGAGACCAAGGCCCAAGGCGTGTTTGTGCCTACCCCGGGCTGCTGTGGGCAGCATGGGGGCTGCTCCTAGAGCCGCTGGAAGCTGTGGCAGGGACTGAGTCTGTCTTGTCTGCCCTGCTGCCCCCACAGCACCTAGAGCAGCTCCTGGTAGCCGGAGAGGTCATCAGGCATCTGGGGGCACTGATGGAGAGCCTCTCACCCCTGCAGTTTGTAACCATTAGAATCTGTTGCACCTGGCTTTAGGCAAACTCAGTTGACGTGTACCAAATCCACACTGCTCTCCAGATTTCCTGGAACATGAGCATTGCCAGGCCTGACGCCCCCTGGGTTTGACGTATTCAGGACACGGGGAGGCAGGGCCCTGGCTGAGGGGTCCTGATACATGTGCAGGTGGCTGAGGGCTGCCCCTTGGGTATTCAGATCAGCCCATTTTAGGGCTACAGAGCCCCGAGGGTTTTGAACAGCGATCATCAGTGCTGAAGCCAGCTCAGCTATCGGAGGGCTTGGGCTCTGCCCCAGAGTGAGTTCTTGAGGATGGGGACACCTAGGGAGGCTTTGGCCCGGCCTTTTACTGGGTGTCCTGGACAGGCCTCAGCTCTCTGTAAGCGTTGTCATAAACCCAAATGCAGGCTGGGTCTAGGTGGGAAATGCAGAGGCTGGGTGTGAACAGAGCAGGCTGGGGAGAGCAGACCCTACGGAAAACATCCCTTCAGCTCCCCTGACTGCAGCCACCTGCGGCCCTGGGCAGACCTTTTCCCAGGCCTTCAGAGTTTTTAAGGAAAGACGTTTAAAAAAATGTAGTTCTCTTTTCTTTTCTCTTTTCTTTTTCTCTTCTTGTCTCTTTTCTTTTTCTTTCTTTTTTTTCTTTTACGATTTTTAAAATTTATTTATCTGACAGATCACAAGTAGGCAGAGAGGCAGGCACAGAGAGAGGAGGAAGCAGGCTCCCCACCAAGCAGAGAGCCCGAAGCAGGGCTCTGATCCCAGGACCCTGGGACCATGACCTGAGCCGCAGGCAGAGGTTTTAACCCCCTGAGCCACCCAGGTGCCCCTCTTTTTCTTTTTCTTTCAGGCTAGCAACTAATTTAAGTTTTAAAAAGCCTTTCTGCAAATACCAAGGTCTGTAGACTGGGCCGAGCTCAGCCCCTGCTCTGTGAGGCCCACGCTCGGCACCCGACACAGTGGGTGCTCAGAAGCATGGCCTGCACTGCCCCCCCACCGCCACCCCACGCCCCAGGGGCTGTCCATAGGACAGTCTGGGCTCTAGGCAGGTTCTGCACATGGGACCCAGCACCTGCAAGTCCTCAGTCCTCTCTGTGTTCCCGTGTCGTCTTCCCACAAGAAGGTCTGGAGCAGCAACTCCTGGCTGCATAGGTCTGTTGGGTGCCCAGAGGAGAGGAGAATGTACCCATTTTCTGGGAAGCATGGTCAGGATGCCCCTTGCGAGCCTCTCTGCGTCCCATCTCACCGGGTTCCCCCGACCCCTGAGTTATAGGGTGCCCACCCACATCTCATAGGGGGACACGGTGATGGATGAGTTCGATTCGTGCCCTCCGGGAGCACGTGACAGAACCGCCCTCCCTTCCTCCTACCCGTCGAAGGTGAATGCCCCCGGCGTCCTGAGTCTTGACAGGCCCTTGTCCGGGGCTGATGCACCCCGTCGGCTCCCTTCTGTTTGGGGAGAGGCAGTCCTGACGCGGCACCAAGTTGACCGGAGGCTCTGGCCTGCAACTGGTTAGGGGTTGATCCTGGAATGTGGTGAAAGGACAAGATGCTTTCTCTCCCAGGAGGCCACCTGGTGTGAGAGAAAATGGCCAGGCTGCCCAGCCCGCCCATTGCTCGTCCCTTCCTTGTCCTGTGACTGTGCCCCTTCCGCCAGTGGGACCTACGTCCTCCGCTCCTTGAGAGGCAAGCGGTCTGCTGAGAGGGGCAGACTCCCCCCACAGCTGCTGGGCTCCCGTCAGGCTGCTGGGGCGTCAGCTTCCCCGTGGTCTCAAGGCTTAGGAAGAGGCTGGGCCGGTCTCCGGCCTCACTTCCTGTTGGCCCCTGCCAGTCTCCCTTCATCCCGTCCACATGCAACATGGAGTTTCTGTGTGTGTAATATTATTTGTTTTTATTTCTGTAATCCCTTTATTGTTTGCACAACTGCTGTCAGACTGTTGCCTGAAAGTATCACAGGATAATTGCAGAACGCCTGCATAAGTAATTTCTTATGAAATCGGGCCTTGTCTGCATATAAAATTGTTTTTCGTTGCTGCATACATGGACTTCATTATATGGAGGCTGTTTACCGGGCTCGCACCTTCCCCACAGGCCACAGAGACGGGAGGGCCTGACACGGGGAAATGGTGACATACTATTTTTATTCTTTTTTTCGGTCAGAAGACATTTCTGGAGGGGCCGACCTGGTCAGGAGGAGCCTGGCCCCGGAAGGAGCGGAGGCCCCGGGGCCAGGTGGGGGAGGTCCTGGGCCAGGTGGGGGAGGCTTGGGTCCAGGTGGGGGAGGCTTGGGTCCAGGTGGGGGAGGCTCGGGTCCAGGTGGGGGAGTTCCCGGTCCAGGTGGGGGAGGCTCCGGTCCAGGTGGGGCCTCCCAGGCCTCAGGGCAAGGCGAGCATGGCGGCTAATCCCATGCTCACCCAGCGGCTCTTCCGCCCGCATTTCTGTGATATTAATGGTGTGTGGTAGTGAAAGAAATGTGTTTTATTCTCGAGTCTAACCCTGCTGTTATCAAAGTAACTTCCAGCTTATTAGCGACAAAGGACTTTTCTCCTCTCGGCTGCCCTGTTCGCCAGGGCTTCCTGAATTAAACTGCTGCTTCCTGTCCTTGATATGCACGACCACATCTGGGCAGCCCGATCCCAGCCCCGCTGCCTAATAACAATCACCTTCCCCTTCAGTGTCTGTTGATTGTTTCTAATTCACTCTGACAGATAGTGCCTGACAACTCGCCGGCTCTTCCCTCCCTCCGTGACCTGGAGTTACTCACAGCACTTATAGAGTCTGTCATTTTTAATATTTGATTTCATTTTAAGTTATGTGTTTTACTGAGAAGATGAAACCAAAAAAAAAGGGGACTTGTAATGGAACATAAATTTAACCCTTCTTGCCACCCGGCACTAGCCCGAGCCAGCCTTCCCAACATCTGGGTGCCGCTTTCTCCTTCCACACAGTTCTACGGCTGGGGCTGCTTCTCCTCCCCTCTCCTCCCTTCCTTCCTTCCTTTCTTCCTTCCTTCTTCCTTTTTTCCCCTTTGGCTTTTCTTTCTTTTATTTCTGGAAACAAAAGCTTCGTGTCACATTCTTTCCCTTTAATGGCGCTGGATTCATTTATAGAGCTAATAATGGGCTCTTTCTGCTTTGCAACCAGGTTATCATTGAAAGACCTTTCTTGGCGGGGCGGGGGGGGGGGGCGCGAGGGGGGTCACTCCGGAGTGAGGGAGTCAGGGGAGAGGACCGGAGACGTCTGAGTGACCAGCTACAATTCCGGTGTCAAAAACGAGCACTGGATCTTTCTTTTTGGAGATGCTCCTCTTTGTGCGAGCTGGCGGGGCAGGGGAATGCCACCTCTCCCTGGGTTTGGGACCAGCTGCTCCGAGGGGGACAGGACGTGGGGTTGAGGCTGGACATGCGTTTCCTTCGGCCACGTCCCTGGGCATCCGCCCCAGCAAGTGGCCTGATAGGGCCGGCGTCCTCACGGGCAGGGCCGGAGTCCCAGGTCACTTTCGGGACCACTCCGCCATGACTTTGCCTTTGTTTGTCACTAGACAAAGGCTCCTGTGTCCCTCTTGGCCCTTCAGAGGTGGAGAGCTGTGAGGCCGAGCATTAGGTCAGCGTGGCAAATAGACACCAACAAAATTTTTTAAAAAAGAGGCACATTCACCCGTGGTACCTCACTTCTGCCCGGTGTGGATGTCTGTCCTTCCCTCACAGTGTGGTATGGGCGGCTATCGAATGTGATAAGAGGGATCTGGGTTGCATCTTGGCTAAAAATAAATAAATAAATAAATAAATACCAACTTCACCGTGACCCACGTGTGGCCTGGTCTCCTGATGACCACAGTTTATCCCGAGTGTGTGAGCTGTCACACTGTCAGGGCCCTGTTCTTTCAGAGCCTCGGGCCAACTGTCCCTTTGACTCTTCCAGCTCCCATTAGACAAGGAGCAGAGGTGTGCCAGTCTTCGGGATGAAGCAGGTGGGTTTCCTGGTGAGTGGAGGGGGATGAGAACCTGCTCTCCAGCATTCACTTGTAAAGACAACCAGCTGGGGACCACTCAACACAGGCTGGCTCTCCGGGAGGCCACTCTGCAGGGAGCATCAGGCTTGGCTGCCAGAGAAGCAGTTAGGGCTGGATCCTTTGCCCATAGGCAGACATTTTAGCTGCTTCCCTGCTGTTCTGCTGCTCCTGGTTCCAGGCCTCTGGACACAGGGCCAAGGTGGGCCAGCCATGTCCGTCTTGTCCCAGCGACTTCCGGGATGATTCTGTCACTTGGCGGTTTTCCTTCACCAGGCCTAACCCTTCTAGAACCTTCTAGAACCCCACTTCTCCCTCCCCCTCTGGGCACTGAGGGAAAACTCAGTGGAGACGCTTTTCCTCTCCCTGGTCCCAAGTATCCCAGCACCGTCTTCCCCTCCTCCTTCTGTAAGAGGTGAGGAAGGCAAGAACAACTCTATTTTGGATGGTTTTGCAGCGCTGCTAGTATATTTCGAAATCATTGTCTTTTGTTTCAGTCATGCTAATTAAAATGAAAAAGGAAGATGATGCACAGAACGTAAAGTGGACACAAAGCTTTTAACTTTATGTGGGAAACAGATCTGTGTTCACGCTGATGCGCTGTTCGTTAAATAAGGACAGGATGGCTTTTCCCTTTCGCTGACCCAGGTGGTCTTGATGGGTCTGGTAATGGGCCAGGTGGGCGAGAAAAGACGGAGAGAAAAGTATCTTGACTTTCCTTTTATCTCAGGCCTTCCCTGGTACTTATGCGTGTGTGAGAGAGACAGACAGACAGACAGACAGTCAGACAGACTGCCAGGAGTGGTTGGCAGTGATGAGATTCTCGCAGTCTGAGTTGGTCACCACGTCTGCCTCAGCTCAGGAAGTTGGGCTCAAAGGGTCTAGAGCCATGAAGAAGAATCCAGAGAGAGGCCCAGGACCACTGTGCCCTTCTGCTTTGACAACAGTTGAAAGGCAGTTTTATTTCTTAAAAAATTTTTAGAAGATTTTATTTATTTATTTGACAGAGAGAGACACAGTGAGAGAGGGAACACAAGCAGGGGGAGTGGGAGAGGGAGAGGGAGAAGCAGGCTCCCCACTGAGCAGAGAGCCTGATACGGGGTTCGATCTCAGGACCCTGAGATCATGACCTGAGCCAAAGGCAGATGCTTAACAACTGAGCCCCCAGGCGTCCCCGAAAGAGGATTTTAAAGAAGGTTCTGTATTTGAGGTTTTGCTTCAAGGCTAAGGCCAATTTATGCTTTTATTCCCTTCGAAACGGCCTGTTGGACTACTACTGGTTATTATTTTAGAGTCGGAGAGAAATTAAGAGCTGACATCAGCTGAAGGCTTTGAATCGGATTTTGTGCTACAAGGACCCACCTCCTCTCCGATGAGTTAGGTCAAGCCCCTAGAATTCCAGGTGGACAGGGAAGGACACATAGTGTTTCCCATCTTATCCCCCCAGTCCAGATTTTCTGTGGAGTTTGCATGGGGAACAGCATAGTCAGGTTCTAATCCTTGAAGGCCTCGAGAATACTGCCCGCCCAGGAGGTAGCGATCACCAGGCTGCAAATCAGCCTGGTGCCCCAGCATTCACTGACATAGAGCCTAGAAGGATCTGCCTACAGGGGAATAAGGCACATCATTCTTCTGTATAGTTTGAACCAACAGACATGGGCTACCCTCCAGAGCAAGGAGAGGGACAGGCACAGAAGGGAAAGATACCCAGAAAGCCATATCACAATGAGAACGTGACCAGTGCCACCTCCGAGATTAACCAGAGAGCCCCAGATTCCAACTGGAGAGGGAGTGATCCCTAAGTAAAAGCAGTGTAAGATGTTGACTGCTAAGGAAGGGGGCTCTTAACTGCCATGTGTGTGCTCCGGGCTCAGCACAGCAGGCCTTTTTCAGAAGGGAGAAGTCATACCCACTGGGAGGCTCAGGAAGAGCTTTAGGGAGAGCCAGTGTTAGAGCTGGACCTTGGGGCCCCAGAAGATTGTCAGATACAGAGATGAGGGGAAGGTCAGAGAGGAGTTTGCTTGCCCAAGACAGGAATTTTGCGGCTGGGGCAGGGGTAGGGGGAAGGGGGAGTGTTGAGCGCCATTCCGGGCAGAGGCAGTAGCAGGGGGAACTGGAAACAGACTGGGTTCGGGATTGGTGTTGGGGAATGACAGCTAACTCTGCTGGGTTGGAACTTAGGGTATAAGTTAGCGGGAGTGGAGGTGTGGGGAGAGCCTGCTGGTGAGAGAGGCTGCATGTCAGGTCAGGGAATTTTGTGGGGTACCCCAGAAGTGGGCCATGAAGACCGTTTGTGCTATCCGAGCTGACCTGGGCGGTAGAAGTGGGGCTGGGGAAAAGGAATATACCCATCAACCCGGTGCAGCCCTGGGTATTGTTCCTGTTCTCATGGTTGGGTGTGACAGTGACCTCAGAAGGACACGGGTAGAACAGGGACGGTGCTAGGTTCGGGGTGTCCAGACCGTGACAGCTGACCCGGCTTGCCAAGGTCCTCGGGTCCACAGTGAGCTGGCCTTTAAAAAAAATAATAATAAAAATAATAAAGAGAGGATTGCTTTTCAAAACCCCCACACTTGCATCCATCAGGCTCCTACACGGTTTTCTTTGCCTACGTGTACAAAAGGTACATTTTGGGTTGCATGGGGCGTGTGCCCGCGTCCGGAGCCGGGGTGAACAACGCAACAATTAGCAGATTCATCAGTTCTTCTGCTTATACTCGATTTCGAGAATAAGATGTTAGTTTGTTCAACTCTCTGCTCTATGCCTTGATCACAGTGTGAAAGTGTTGGCCAAGCTTAGCTTCCTGGTCAGAGGGTCAAGACCCACGGCTTTTCAACATGCTTATGAGAAACCCAAACATTTGTGACCACTGGTGATCTTGGAATCAAGGCTCAACTTATGAAACGAACACGTAATGATCTTGTTTATACAGGGTATAAATAGAGTTCATGCATTTAAAAATTTTTCTTCCTGATAAGGACTTTAGTCAGCATTTCTCCTTTCTCTGTCTCTCTGTTTTTCTCTTGTCTCTTCCTCCCTCTGTCTCTTCATCTTCTCCTTTAGAAGGGGAGGGATTTGCTCCTGTGGCTGCTCCTGGAAGAGGCAGGACCACCCTGTGGATTTCTTTCCTGGAGCACTTCTTGCTTCCCCTGTAGCTTTGGCTGAGTGGGGATGCATGCGTGGGGAGGGCCTGGTGCACTTGGACACATCCTTGCCTCTTCTGCAACCCCAGGGATGGGCTGTGAAGTCACATCTGCCCCTGAGAGCTCAGCTGGGGACCAGAGCCAGCAGAGCAAGGCCGCCTGTGGATGAGACCTTCCAGGCCCTTCAGGGCAGTGGGGGGCAGAATTTATACCGAGAATGACCCCTTGGGTCTAAGCCACATGCTTTCATCATTCATACCTCTCTTTGACTTTTTTTTTTTTTAAGATTTTATTTATTTATTTGACAGAGAGAGATCACAAGTAGGCAGAGAGGCAGGCAGAGAGAGAGGAGGAAGCAGGCTCCTTGTGGAGCAGAGAGCCCAATGTGGGGCTCGATCCCAGGACCCTGGGATCATGATCAGAGCCAAAGGCAGAGGCTTTAACCCACTGAGCCACCCAGGTGCCCCAATTGATTTTTATTTTTAAGATTTTATTTATTTGAGGGTGAGAAAGAGAGAGAGAGCCCGAGCAAGGGGAGGAGCAGAGGGAGAGGGACAAGTCGGCTCACCCTGATGTGGGACTCTGAGATCATGACCTGAGCTGAAATCAAGTCAAACACTTGATTGACTGAGCCACCCAGGTGCTCCTCTTTTGTGATTTTTTTACTATATCGAGTACAACCTGCTTGTAGACTTTGTAAGCTTCATGTATTTTTTTTGAAGGACATATTTCTTTTACTTAAATATTATATTTAGCTTTGTTCTAAATAATGACATCTATGAAATCTCTGGTTTGGTCTGTCGGTTATATATTTTTCATAGTAGGTATTGAAATGATTATATGTGTTAATTTTTTTAAAGGAGTTTTTCTGTGTGTCACCTGAAATCATCTTGCATTTGAGGGGTCCGTCGGCAAGCCTTTGGGAATCACTCTGTGGCCCTGTTTGGAATATTTGTGTCCAGCCAGGTTCTTAGGACCTACCTCAGATTCCTGCATGGAGCCATTGCCTCCCCTACTCTTAGGGAAGCCTTTTGCCAGTCTCTCCAATCCCCAGAGCAAGAGTCCCTCTGATCTCACGCCCTATCCTCAAGATCTCCAATTATCACTTAACTCTGGTCACATCTGATAATGCTGTGAGTGGCCATGCTTCCTTGCAGTCCCTTCCGGACTGCAAAAATCTTGGGAGTAGGCACCATGCTCTTCTGCGTCAGCCAAAGTGCCTGATCACTTAAGCTGGCTGGCTGTCTATCAGTCTATCTGTCCATCCATCCATCCATCGATCCATCCCTCCATCCATCCATCCATCCATCCACCCATCCATCTGTCCATCCATCCATCCAACCGTCCATCCATCCATCCATCCATCCATCCAACCATCCATCCATCCATCCATCCATCCATCCAACCGTCCATCCATCCACCCATCCATCTGTCCATCCATCCATCCAACCGTCCATCCATCCATCCATTGTCTATCCATCCATCAAGCCATCCATCATCTATTTCCTATCATCTGTCTATTCACCTCCACCCCTCCATTTCTATTTCTCCATCATCTGTGCCTATGAAGCTATCATCTGTCTATGTATCTATGATCTAATCTATCATCTATTAATTTTCCTCCCTCCCTCCTTCCTTTTATCCTGCTTGATGAGTCAGGCACGGTCTTAGGCCCTGGGAATATGGCAGAAAACAAAACAAAGTCCCTGCTTTTGTGTTGCAGTCATTCTAGATGGAAGAGGCAGGCAGCAAATAAACAAAGAGAAGAAGAAACCGGAAAAGGATCTGTGGCTACACATACCATGCAGGGTATTAAAAGAGCGGGCTGTGAGGCAAAGAGGACAGACCTAGCTGAGACTGAGAGGTCAGGGAAGGTTCCTCTGGGGAGGTGCCTTGGAGTCTGACCTCTGAAGAGCAGGTTAGAGCCTGTGAGGTGGGGGCTGCTCCTGGACAGGGGTCTAGCCTATGTCAAGTCTCAGAGGCAACTTTGACAAAGAAGAGTTTTTCCATTTCTCACTTCCTTGGGCAACAGCCCCTTTTCCACCTAAGAAAGTCCAACCCCTCACCTCCGGGAGCTACCGTGTCAAGTCCCTTGTGCGGGGGAAATTTGGGAACAGTGCGCTGTTATTCCCCTGCAGGGTTCGAGGGCAGAAGGGGAACACGCCACGGAGGAGGCTACAGCTGACATGCTAATATTTCATTTTAATCTTGAGTGCCAGGTTACTTTCCAAATGAAGTGTCTCAGGCAAGGCTCTAACTTACATGAAATAAAAGAGTTTAATGCTAATTAAATATCATCTGACTACTGAAGCCATATTTATTGATGGTCTAGAAGAACGTCATCGAGGTGGATGGACTTGGAATGTGTCTCTGCTAGAAACGCAGCCTCCCGTCCTGGGACTCCTCTGCAGTTCAGACTCGTGAGCCCCACACCAGGCACAGCCCGGGACTCGTGGAGGGTGCAACCCGGAGTCGCCCATCTCCTTTCTCTGTCAGGTGGACGTTTCTGCACCTTTAATGTGTATTTGATTCAGGAGGTCTGGGGTGTTGCCCAGACTCTCACTTCTGACCAGATCCCAGCACATGCACATAGGGCAGGACCTGCTGCATGGCAGATGGCGAGAGTCCGGAATAGACCAAGGATAAGTAAATTCTAAAGCAGACTCTGACGCTGGCACTGCCGAGTATGGGGTGTGCCAGCCAAGTGTGAAGTCTCCTACTTTGCTGATCTCACCTACTACCTCCACCTCTGTCATCTACTTCTTCCTTTGTCCTAGTCCTTCCTACCACTCCCTCTGGTCCCGGCGGCATTGTGGCCTCTCCCCAGGCTAAGAATCATGGTTCCCCGTGTGGGTAGTCGCCCACCATTTGCCTTGTCTCTGGGTGTGTGATCCTCATGGCTGGCTCCTCTACCCCAGCCTCCTACTTCCGTGCCTCCAAGATTGATAGATTCTCCTCACCACAATGGGGAAGGGGGCGGGACTTCCTAATCCTCTGCAAAGAGGGTCTTGCATTGGGACAGAGCTGGCTTGGGGGGCCACGTATTGGGGCCTGGAAGGTGAAGTCATGGGCTTCCGTTTCACCCTCCAGCTCTCCTTTGGAGAAGCCTGTCTTGACCGTGTTTCCCTTTCCTCCGAATGGCACAGACTAGGGCTGCCAAACTCTAATGTTGCAGGGACAAGAGAGTCCCCGTCCACGGAGGAGCTCGTGACTGCCTAGAGAATGAATGTGTGCTCTGCTGGTTGTCCACGGGAATGTGGGTCTGGTGCTGCTAGGCGTTGGGGTTTCTTAGGGGAAGTCAGAAATCCGAATTTCCATATGGAACTCCGTCATCATTTGTTAAGTTGGTAACTATTAGGTGATTGTCTCAAATCTCCCCAGGAGCCAAACCGAGCACATGTGTTGGTATTTGGCTAGTAGGCTTCAAGGTGGGGACTCTGTTGCTCGACTGTTTTGGGAGAGGGGTGGTGATTCCATGGGTCCTGCTGGGGAGAAGCCCCTGGGGGTCCAAGGAGGGAGCTGGTTGAAGTGAAGGTGGTCAAATGGACAGAGTTTCGAGGACTCAGAATCCGTTCTTAAAGAGTGGGCCCTGACGTGGCTCTCAGGCCTCAGGAAAACTCATTCTTCCGTATCAGCTTGTCTGCATTCACCTATAATTAGCGCCTGGAATTTCTAAATGAACTGCCTAATCAAGTAAATTTAGCAAACTTACTGTGAAGTGTTAGCATAGCCTCTCCCTCCAACTGTCCGCACAGACATCCGTACCACCTTGCTCGCCTTTGCTTTGTGCAGCCGAAGCCGCCGGCTTCTGTGTGCTGTCTGGCAGCCACGCAGACGTCCCATTTATGTGATCTATAATGAGTTTATTAGTGTTGTAGTGCCTCGTTGCTATTAAGTTTTATCAGTTTCGGCTTCAAGAGCACAAGGTTAAATTTTCAATAGAGTTTTCGCCAAGTTTAAGTGGGATTGTTAAAAATATGTCCAAACGGTGGAACCGAGTATTTTGTGTGAAGATGTTATTTCTGCCCACTAAAGGATTTTGATCTCTTTATTTATAAATTTAACACTTTTCGGATGCTCACAATGGCAGCACAGGGCTCGTGTTTTATCTTTGCAAACAAAACATGAAGGCATTCGACGTGGAGGGTCCAATGGAAGCTGTATGGAATGGAGTCTGACCCATCGTGACGGTGCAGACATCACACCCCCCCCCCCCCCCGGCCCATGCTGCTATCATGGTCCGGGCTGCGGTTGTGGCTGGCTGTGGCTTTGACCTGGTAAACAAACATTATGAAGGAAGGAGGTAAATTCACCCACCAGTTACAGAGGGATGGGATACGATAGCGTATTATCTCCCAGTACCAGAAGATAAGCAGGTTTTCCTCTGAAAATATGTGTGAGCATAATTGATTATTATTTACCTGGATCCCCTCTGTAATTCTTGATCAATTTTTATTTTTATTTATTTTTCTTTTTTAGAAAGTAACCGAAACCAATTCCAGAGTTTCTTCACTGGCTGTAATCAGAATAAAGTGCTTGCGCTTTTAGGTTAAGAGAAAAAAAACAAAACAAAACAGTCATAGGCTGAGCTGCTATTATGGAAAGTTTATTATTATTGGTATATAAGCTAGCTGGGGGCTTAAGCACAGAGCAGTTGGATAATTTAGCTAGCTCCTGGATCCAATTAAAAAAAATCTATGTTGTGTCCACAGTGGGGGATGGCCATAGCTGAGGAAGCACTCTGTCGCAGATAGGGACACACCTGTGGCATTCTCTCGGTTATACGCAGTTTGGGACGCAGAATGCTCTAAATCCTCTCATTACTGCCTTAGAGAAGACAGACACTTCAAGCAGTTCTCCATTTATCTGAGATTACCAGTTAAACTCGTTAAAAAGCAACTATGGCTTGTTCACTCAATTGGCTGTTGGGAAGATTTCGCGTTCTTGAGCAACAGTGTGGCTTTGATTAGTGGAGTGCTATACATTTTAGGGGAGACCTTTTCTAACTTAATTTATGACTCTGGTTGAATGGCGTCTGGGCTGGGGTATTACGTATTTCCCCAACTATTGTACCTGGTGTCAATAAAGGCGCATTTAGGGAAATCTGAAATAAAACTCCAGGGTGTTTTCGTTCTTTGGGGAAGCAAAATGCACCATAAACATTTTGGGCTTGAGCCAACAGCTTTCCCTGACCGTGATTGCAAATTACTGTAGTATGTATAGATTGCTGGTGGAACACTATTTGAGGAAACCTGTATTTTATAGAATGTCACTTTTATGCACAATCCAGGCAAAAGGAAAAAAAAAACTAATTTAGCCAGCAGACAGTATTCTTTTGAATGAGGATTCTGAAAAGAAATTTACCAAAAAAACATGAAAACAAAACAAAACAAAAAACCAGGCTCTAAATACGGCTTTTTATTTAATCATTATTACATCAATCATCGATATCAATACTTAATAGCAACCTGATAATGTAGCCAGTAGGTGAAACAGCTATTAAAAAGTGTAAAAAAATGATTAATCAGGTGCGGGGGGGTATTAATGCTCTCCAATTATTTAATGATAAGTACCTATTTTTGAAAGTGTTTGTTTTTAATAATCGACTGCAATATTAGTTTGCAAAAATGTAATTGCTGCTTAATTTTGCATCTTCGTTTCTTTGTGCCGGGCACAAAGGTAGTATATTTCTGTAGTTATTGTTCGCGGCACTCCGTGTAAAAAATCACGTTCATTTCAAGAAGCTGTTATGGTATTGATTCTGGTAAAGACTTCCATTAACTGACCAATCTAAATCTCATAAGTGATGTCAGGATAGTTATGCATTTGCTTGGTTCAAGTATTCAGCCATTATGTTAGAATGCAGGCCGTGTCTGAATATGGCTGTTAAATTATTTCTAAATACCGAACCAGAACAGCTTAACAGTTTTGCAGTTGGAGACTGACACAAAAATGACAATCTGCCACATCTTTGTTTTTTAAATATTAACGTTGTATTGGGATAGTATTTTTGGAGTAAAAACCTGTGGCACGAGAGGATAAGTGACATAAACAAAGGCAGCTGGGCTTCATGAAATAATGGAACAATAAGGCCCTTGCAGCCGCTCTCATCACTCCAGTATGTTAATTAGCATTCTGTTGTGGCCGCAACACTGAAAACATGTAATCTGTATTGGTGTACAGTACAGCTGTGAACACACATTCTTTTTTGTGAGTCCCTGGAGTTAGCCTTGCCATTGGCATATGCGTTTGGGCCAAAAGTCAAGCCATCACCACTAAAATAGCACACTATAGCAGCAAAATGTCATTTGTCTTTTCTTATTTTTTTTCTCCCCTCAATGCCACATGCTAGCCAGTGATGTAATCCAGTATCCCCGCATCTGTCTCCCTGCTCTGTGTTTGCAGGAGGGGATCTGGGGGGTTGGGGGTGGGGGGAGCCCAGAGACCAGCAAGCAGGAGCCTGTAAAAGGCACAGGGACCCAAGAGGGTCAAATGAAAACCTCAGTCCTTCCTCTTTGCAGTATTTTTTTTTTTAATGCATAGAATCTTCAGCATGGTGGGTCAGAATCTACTGCTTGTGCTTCTTTGGAGGGAGGCAGGGACGGGCAGCTAATTCATAAGGAAAAGGAATCTCAGCGAACTTTCCCATTGTTTAGCACCTGTATTCTGCACTTGAGACGCGGTCCTTCATGCATATAGTGTGCACTTGGGGAAGGGTGTATTCTTCCCATTTCAGAGCTGAAGATACTGAGGCTGAAGCGGGATCTGGAGGTGGCCTCTCTAACTCGTCATTTGAGGGAGGAGGGTTAGCTAGCACCAGAAAGCAGAGGCAGCTCGTGGATGGGAGCAAGAGCTCTGGCCTTCAAGGGCAGGACTCAAAGGCCCGGGTTCTGCGACCTCATTGCGCATGCGTGGCTGCCGGGAGCCGAACAACACTCCCCCCCCCCCCCTCCCGCCCCCGTGGTGCCGGGACACCGCTCTGGGGGCCTCCTGATGCCAGCTTTGGAGACAGTAGAAGAAGCTTCCGTATTGTCGCCATAGGAGCTGGACTGCGTGGCCAAAAGCTACTTGAGTTTTTACCTGATGGACTTTGGCTTGGAAAGCGAGAATGGTTCCATTTCGATTTCCCTGTTCGCAGAGTCATTTAGCTTACTTTGTGTGTGTGTGTATGTGCTGCCTCCCAGCACAGGACACTTAAACACACACACATATATTCACACACACACTCACACATGTACCCTTGTTCACACAGAGCAGAGCCCTTTGCAAGATAATTTTGGCATCAGAAATTGTATTTTCCAGTCCTTTAAATGTATTACACATTCAAATAAGGATGATCTAGTTATTAAAACTTTTCCGACATTTCAGCTTGACTCTGTCCATCTGCCCCAACCCCGGCATCTGACTAGAACCAAAAGCAATTTTTATAAGGCAACCAAACCAAACAAAAACAAGCAGATCAGAAACACCCCTCCTGTCGCTAAAGTAACTTTCAGATTCTTTGGGCAAAGCTTCATGTTGTCTTTCTGAAAAATGAGAATGAATACTTAGCTTCAGGTTTTTATTTTAATCTGCCTCAAATCTGATTGAAAAATAAGTCCCCGCCCCCACGTCCCCCCAAAAACACATAGCATCTGGGTCACCATGCTGATCCAATTTGGTTTTACTTTTGGACAGTGGAAGAATGAAATTGTTTAGCATTTAGTGACGTGAGCAAGTGTCCACCTGGGAACAGACGAGGTTAAAGGTTAATAGCACTTAGCTTTTTTTTTTTTTTTTTTTTAAATTCCAGCAGAACAGGACTCTTTCCCACTTGCCTGGTCCCCATCCTGAGCCCCACACCCGGGCTCACGGTGTCTTTCCCCAGACTTGCCTGGCTGAGGTAAAGCAGGGCTGACATTAAGATTTTGGGTCTGTTGTTTCTCTTTTCCTAGAAATTCACCCCCCTCCTTTGGTTAATGGCTCTTTAAATATTGAAATGCCTGGAAAAACAAAACAAAATAAAATAAAATGCAGGCTGTCAAAGAGATAAGAACAACAACAACAAAAATGTTGGTATCTTTTAGAATTTGTCTTCCTAGTGGTAAAAGTATATAATTAATAGGAGAATTTTCCTCCAGATGTGGTTATACTATAATAGAGCCTTATAAATGCTACAGAAAGAAAAATTGCTTGGAACGAAGGCGTCCTCAATGAGAGCACACCTGGGTCTGACAAAGATTGCATTTAGGGACTGCTGTGCTATCACAACGCAGAGAAAGACCAAGTCTCTGGGAGCAGCTGGAGAGAAAGCCCCGGCAAATCTGCATGCAAATAGCAGCACATTGTTAACTTAATCAGATGCCGAGAGGAAAAGATGTGCCAGAACCGGGAGGATGATCTACACACGGAGGGAGAGCGGCCTGGGCTGCCATGGGCCCAGGGCTAGGGTGGGCCCCGCGCAAGGTGCAGCCAGGCCCCAGCCCCAGCCCCAGCCCCAGCCCACCCACCGCCTGCCTGTTTGCCCCAGCCTGCAGTCAATTTATCACAGAATGCTTGATTTGCTCTTTGAAAAGATAGAAATGATGGAGTATATTTCAAGGGGAATGAAGCTTTTTTTTTTTCCCTTACTGTGAGATAGGTATGGGCATTATTTCGCCTGACTCTGTAACTCCAATTAAATAATATTTCTGCCTAAATATCTGGGTGCATTGAAGATAAGACATAGTGCCCCGGAGTGCATAAAGAAGGAAATTTTTTTTCATTTAAAAAGAAAAAAAAAAAAAGAAGAAGAAGAGTAGCTCTCTATAGATTGAAGTGCTGGGTATAAATTGTACCTTTAGAAGAAGTAGGAGACACCTGTTATTTATATTTTATATTAATATTAATGGAATATATATATTTTCAATCTCCACCATCTTTTAGTCTAGCACCATAAAAAATAAAAAGTAATACTATTTAATCACCCACAGCTTAATAGTGCCTTAGTTGTTTACTGCCATCACACTAATTGCTCTGTACTAATGTGTTTTTCTGTGATATCCAGTAGTGCTAAGAGAACAGAGATCCATAACCAATTAAATATAGTGTTTTTTATGTTAAAAATATATCTGGTGAGGCTAGAAAGGGAACAGAAGCCGCCCTTAAGAAAGGCGCGTTGGCACACCATCTCAGCGCCCAGCAGAAGGTGCCCGCCTTGCCTCTTTTGCGCAAAGACAAAGGGGGTAATTTTTTTTGGCAAGAAAACAAACCCAAGGAAAACACAACAAACTGAATGTTTCCTAATTTTCCCCCTCCTGCAACTCCTCGGGCTGCGTCTGTCCTCTCTCTCGCAGTGAGGGAGAGTTTGATTTGGGAGGTGGAGAGGGGGGCCTGGCCCCCCTGCGGGGCCCGCGCGCGCGGGAGGGAGCCCGCAGGTCGGCGGGGAGGAGCGGGGGCGCCCGCAGCCGGCAGAGCGCCCGTTCGCGCGGGCAGCCCTGGCACTGGGTTCGCGGAGGAGCCGCCGCGCAGCTTCCAGGAGGAGGGAAGCGCGGGGATCGGCGGTGCGGGCGCGGCCCTGGGAGGGAGGCGGTGCGGGTAGATGGGACACGGCAGCGCTGGGGGTGATCACTGAAGACGGTGGCAGGAACAGGGACGCGGGACGCAGGCGCCGCCTAGGCCTGGGGTGTTACCGTGCGCCACCACCGCGGTTCAGCCGCGAGAGCCAGCGGCGCGGCCGGCCGCCTGTGTTGGTGGGCGGCGCGCTGGGGGGCTGTGGCCGCCGCCTGCCCGCAGGGCCCGCCTTCCAGCGCCGCACTTCACTTGACTCAGGGGAGATAATGGGATCCGTTAGAGGCGCCGTCCCCGTGCTGCGACGCCTGCAGGTGCCCATAACCACTGGAGACCCCAGCGCCTTGGCCACCCCCGACCCACCCTCCGAACGCCAGCCCAGCCGCAACCTGCGTTCTCCATTCATGCTCCGAAGCGGGAGCTGCCCCCTGGAGGGCAGGGCCGCCCAGCCTAGCTGCGGGGGTGTCCTTGGGCCTGGGCTTCCTTGTGTCTGTACCTGGGGTATGGGCCAATGGCTGTGCATAGCCTCCCTGGCGTGTCTAGGTGGGAAAGTGGGCAAGCTGGAATGTGCATGTGTGTGTGTATGGGTGTGCATGAGTGTGGGAGCCCACATGTGTTCAAGAGTGCTTGCCTCCTGTGCCTGCATGTGTTTGTGTAAGTGCTCCTGATGGTGTAGTTAAACGTGCCTGTGTGTGAGAGCTCTGTGCATGTGTGTGTGTGTGTGTGTGTATGTGCCTGTGTGCAGCACATGTGTAAGGGCACACATGTGTGACTGTGTGCACATGCACCCGCGTGGCACGTGTGTTCGAGGTTTGTGTGCAGGTGTGCATCTGTGTGAGTGGCAAGTGTGTGTGGGTGTGTGAGTCCTCATGGGACTGTGGGCCCATGTGTCTGCCTGTACCTCAGGGGCTGGGGGTAGATGCCGTGGCCTTCCCTCCCTCAGTGCTCACCCTCCGGTGGCTCCCCAGAGGCTGAATTTTCTTTGTGGGCCCAGTGTCAGGGTCTGTGGTCCACTCCTTGGCATCCCTCCCACCATCATACGCACCTCTTCGTGGATGGCAATTATGGCTCTGGGCCTCCTGACTTCTGTCTGTGTGTCTTCTCCCCTGTGGATTTGTGTCTGTACACTGCATCCTGGTCAGCCACTTCAGAAGGGCCTGGTGCCAGAGGCAAGTGGGGGCCTCTGATCAGAGCACACATGTGCCTCCCCATCCCATATACCCCGTTACTGTCCGGCAGATAATTGAGCTGGGGTCCCCCAGGGCCAGGGCGGCACAGCCCCGTTTCATTGCAGCATGTCTGGAACACCTGGTGGGTGCTCTGTGCTGGGCACTTAGGGATCCTTTAGCCCTCCGAGGGTACTGGGCTGCGAAGTCTCCCTGCCACGCACAGTGGGTGAGGGCCTAGAGACCGGCAGGAGGGGCGTGTCATCCTGCTAACCATGCACTGTGAGCATTTCTTGTTCTCCTGCCTGGAATGGTCTTCCTTCCTGTGCCCATCAGCTCAAGTGTCCCCTCCTCAGAAAAGTCCTTCTTGACCCTTCTCCCGTCTTCTCCCCCTCCACGGTCCCTTTTCCATCCCTCTCCTGTTGTCCTGTTCTGTGTCCTCGTAGTGCGTCCTACTGAGCAAGCTGCCATCTTGAGCTGCCCCCTTGATGGCTGCCTGCCTGCCTCCCTCCGGCAAGCCCATGCTCCCTGAAGCCAGGGCCTTGTGGCCTGCTCACTGCTGGACTCAGCCCCTGGCGTCGTGTCGGGCACACCGTAGGTCCCGGGAAAGCAGGCCAACGGATTTGACTTGGCATCTGCTACTTGGCTGGCCTCGAGGTCCAGGGGCCTGCCCTGTGGGCTCATGTCCTTGGTTGCCCTGAGGTGGGGTTCCGGAAGGAGGGTTCTCTGAGATACGTTATGTGGCCGGAACGGGGGTGTGAAGAGAAGCTCCACGTGAGAGGGCATAGCAACAGCTCAGGGTTGGGGGGGAGGGGGACAGGCTCGTTTCTCCGGGGAAGCCAGCAGCTCCTCCAGTCCAGAAGTGAGAAGAGGCCTACCTGCTTCTTGGGTGCACCCCACTTTCAGAACGGATGGTGTGGATTCTGCTTCGTGTCTACACCCCTCCAGTGGCATCTTCAAGGGGCATGGGGAGAGCAGGAGAAAAGACCTCTAGAGTCGCACTTCAGCCCTCTCTCTGAACTTGATGTACCTTTGCACAAAGAATGTGACCCTCTGCGATCTGATCTCATCTTCGATCTGGCCTGACCGCACCTTTGTCCTTCTTTCTCTACATGGAAATGGAATTGTCGATTGGGGCAGACTTTGTAAAAAGAAGTAGAGCCGAGGTGCCTAGGTGGCTTTGTCAGCTGGGCATCAGACTCTTGGTGTCGGCTCCAGTCGTGATCTCAGGGTGGTGGGATCAAGCCCCATGTAGGGCTCTGCACTGGCTGTGGAGCCTGCTTAAGATTCTCTCTGTCCCTCCTCTCTCTCTCTCTCTTAATCAAAAAAAAAAAAAAAAAAAAAAAAAGGAGAAGTAGAACTCCCTGACCTTGTCATTATCCCCACCTTGACACCCGTTCTGATGTTCTGTGTCTTCTGACGGCCCCGACGTGACACTTTGGCACTGAATTGGGGCAGGTTGGCTTCTTCTGATGGGGCGGGAAACTCCCGAGTGGCTCTCTGAAGGTCTGCTTTAGGTCCGTGCCCCGTTCCTTCCTCTTCGCACCCCCTGCTCTGCCCCCGCCTCGGTTCCTTCTGCTCTCAGTGAGCAGCATGTTAAGCGGTGGACAGGAGGGGGCAGCTGAGAGGAGCCCACACGGATGAGCTTTCCTACCAGGAACCGAAAAAGGATCTCTCCAGGGCCTGTTCAGAGGCTGGGGAAGCCTTGTCCTTTGTCCTCCCACGAGGGCAGAGCTCCTGCTCTGAAGTCATTCAGGTCTTGCTTGCATTCTACCTTCCCTGATGTCCGGAGGGCCGAGTGTGTGAGAAGCTCTGTACCAGGGGCCAGAGGGGCACGGGCGGGCTGGGGCCAGGGTCTCGTCCATCTCAAGGGGCCTTGGCAGCTGTCTGGACTTCTGGATCTGGGGAGCGAGGAGTGCATCTGGGAGGGGTAGGACTCCAGCCCCGTCAAATGCCTGGCTTGCAGGAAGCACCGGTTGGAAATGATGTATGTGTAGTTACTTTTAAACACCCAATCAATGTGATTTGAGATATTACGACTGTTGCTTTTTTTTTTTTTTTTTTCTTTCCCAAACACCAGTTGTTTTGAAGTTTGCGTATTCTCTTGCCTGGAGTTGACACAAAAATACTGTGGGAAGATACGGATGAAACGTGCCCACTGCTCCTTTGTCAGCTGGTCGTGGGTCTACCTTGTACAGGTTCCCTGTGCGGGGAGCTCCGGGACTGGAGGGAGGGCTAGCCTGCGCTTACGCCGGGTGGCATTATCAGAGGCATGTGGGTCCCGAGCCCCCCAGGGAAGGCCCCCAAGTCTGGTGAAATGGACTCCCGGGCTTTTGGCTTCTCCCCGGAGCCCTCTCCAACCTGAGCAGGACGTGCTATTTTAATTAAAGACACTGTCCAGTACTTCCTGTTGAGTGGATTCTTGTTTGAGTGACATGGAAGGAGGAGGGGGCAGGGGTATGTCCTCATTGCCAGGAGGGCCCAAGAGTTAGAAAGGGTGAAGGGTGGAGGGGTTTGGGGTGAGGGTGGGTTTGAGGGGCGGCAGGGACACAGCAGGTGGGAAGAGACCCACCTGGCCGCCTGGGGTCTGGGTGGCGGGGGTGGGGGGTGGGGTAAAGGAGCAGGGGTGGGGGTGGTCACCGCAGTGGGGCAGCGGATAAGCAACGGAGTGGGGACAATGAAGGGACATTGAATTCAACTCCACTGGGCTGTCGTGGAGACACTTGGGACTAGCTGTGACTAGGTAACGGAGTACTTTTCCCCGTGGTAGGCATCTTTCTTTCCTTGTCGAGAGGTTCATCCCCACAGCAGCTCTGAGAAAGGACCCGAAGGGCTCCGACCCAGAGCAGGGAAAAGTTCGTCCAATGTCACCGAGCTGGGTCCGCAGAGCGAGGCCCATGCTATGGAGGCCCCGGCACTCCGTGCCTCCCGCATGTGCAGCTCTGGCAGGGGTCTGTGCCCAAGACCCCTAATGCAGGAGTAAACACAAAATGTAGCCCCAGGTATGAAGGCATTCTTTGGGGAGGGTCTTTTTCCTAAAACAGAATTTTTTTTTTTGCCAGCAGTCAGCCTTTTGTCCCATCTTTACGGTGGCCCAATTAGGCAATTGTACCCCTAATTAGCCAGCCTAAGGCACTCCTTGTTGCCTGCATAGAAATTAGCACATGGGCTTGAACGCTGGCAGGAAACTGTCCATTACTTTGGAGGCATGGCAGAAGCATTGGAGATGGGCCCGCCTGGGATGGGTGGCATGGAGGGCGTGGTCACCCCAGCCAGGCCTTTGCACTCCCCCCCCCCACCGCCTCTCCAAGGAACATGTGACTCAGCTCTTGCTTTGAGGCCCAATGAGTCTGAGTTTTGAGTGGCCAAAAAAAGGTGAGACGTTGAGAAGTCATAAATATTAATTTTCTTAGCGCTCTATAATTCACAAGTGACTCAACTGATTTGTCTCAAACTGCAGGAAAACTCATCTGTGGCCTCCCGACGTGTGTGCTCTCAGACCAGAAGGAATCTTGTGTCCACTGAGGCTTAGCTTTAAGACACCCGGAGTGGGCCTCACAGAGCTCTGGCTTCCCGTGGAAGTACGGCTCCAAGAGGGCGGAGTGTGGGCTGTTTTCCAGAAGAATGATGTCTGGCTGCTTCTCAGCAGACACTTGCCCTGTGTCCACCCAGGTGTTCAACACCTGTTTTTGAATAACTGGCACCAATCGTGCCCCTCAAAGTGATTCCGTTTCTTTTGATGAGATTAATACTTCTTTGTCCCTGCTATGTGCCAGGCACTGTGCTAGGGACTGGATGCCAGTTGAGGTCTTTGTTTAAATTCTGGGAAGGAAGAGGAGTAGAGGGTCAGAAGTTACTTAGCCTATAAATATACGAACATCAGCAAAGGTGGCAGGGAGGGGTGCCTAACTTAGATGGTGTAGTCTTGGGAGGCCTCCTGGAGGAGGTGAGGTTTGACTGGAATCTTGCAGAATAAGATGGAGCCAGGTGTCCAGACACAGAGAAGCCCACAGGGGCTTCTGTCCCCAGGTGGGAACAGGACTGACATGCTGGAGGGACTGCGCCAGAGTGTCAGGGACAGGAAGGAGAGACCCAGTGAGGTGGGGCCACAGTGAAGGGAGGTCACAGTCCTATGGGTTTTGCAGATGGGGTCAAGGTGCCCATTCCCAGGGCAGTGGAAGTCTTGAAGGGTTTGGGCAAGGTGGTGGTGTTATCTGATCTGCATTTTGAACAGTGTGATGCGGAGTGGGCGAGAGAGGATGAGACTGGGGACCGGGAGAGGCATAGACACGGTCTGGGTCTGTGGGGAGGTAGAGCTGACCTGACAGATATATACAACCCCTTGTTTCATCGCTTGGCCCCTCCACCCCCATCCGGAGAGCTTTAAGGTATCAAAGCCTCGCTAACTAAATTCCCACAGAGTGTTCTACGGTGGAAACCAGCAAATATTTCCCTGCTAAGTTCTTTTGTGAGAGGATAGCAGGCAGGGAGAGGAGAATGCTTTTCATTTCCCGGTTTCAGTCTCATCCAAGTGACCATGTGAGTCATTTTGAGTCAAAGGGACCTTCTTTTGTTCACATTCTGGCCGATGTGCTTACTCACTCCCAACAGGCTCTTATCTTCCCTCGCCCTCCGCCCACAGAGACGGCTCCACGCTCCAGGCCCTGTCCCCGTTAGGGCTCCTAACACCGTTGTCCTGTCTGATGGCAGCTTGGTGGGCCCGACCCCGTGTAATCCCTTACACAGCACGTGTGCAAAACTCTTCTTGCCCGCTTTGACGAAGTTTCGGCAGCCGCACTGGCCCGGGATTAGCCATTCATTTCCTCTGAGACATTTGGGTGGAAAATCTACAAAACAATAATAGATCAATACATTTAAATTAGAACTTTCAAAAATTCAATAATGGTATTTACAAATTAATAAAGCACTGTAAAGAAAATATCTGCACTTCTTTATTTAGGGATACAGTTAATTTTTTCATTGATTAAACATTCTTTTGGTGGATGGGATGTGGGTAGGGAATTTTTTTTTTTTTTTCCCCTAAGAAGGAAGTCCTGAGTGAAAGCTAGGAGTGTCAGTGCGTTTCTGGTCATGGCACACATGGTTAGTGCATCGCTCAGGCAGGGATTGGCAGAAGGAGGAGGAAGTGTGGTCTGGTTTGGCAGGAACTGCAGGGATGGGGGTGGGAGGGCGCGGGGTCACATGCAATCTGAGTGGTTTCTGTCGGGTTGGGGACCCCATACTGTGCATGGATGGGGCATGGCGGTGAACGGAGGGGGGGCCAGGCCAGGACCTCCCAACAACGCACCATCCTAGTGGATGGCTCAGGATGGGTGCCTGCTGCCTTCTCTGTCCAGTGGTCTCGTGGGCCGGATGGACATCAGGGGAGGAAGAATGGGGGTCCTGATGGTGTTTAGAAAAGGTGAGCTCCCAGCTGGAGGCACAAGAAGAAGGAAAGGGCCCCCAAAGGGCTGGAACAGCCAGGAGGCCAGGGGACAGCAGAAGGGAAGGGAAGGTGTTTGAGTTTGGTGACCCCTTGACAGCGGAGGGGAGCCATTATACTGGGGTCATAGTGGTCGTGGTGACTAGAGCCGGTAGGGGCCCTCCTGCCTGGGGTACCACCTGCCCTGGGAAGAAGGGCCAGTTCCGGGAAGGGGGCAGTCGGCTGCTGGGTGCCCAGATGGGTGTTTGCTATGGGCAGGGAAAGCAGGCCCGTACGCTGGCCGTGAAGCTGGGTTCCTCCTCTGGCTGTTTTTGGCTTTGTTCTGTTGGGCTGTCATCAGTCTCCCCACTTCCACTGCCAGCTGTTTGCTGTGCCTAGTGCAGCGGTGGTTCCTCGTTACCTGCAAAGCAGAGCTCTCCTGTGTGAACTTGGCATCCAAGGGCTCTCTCTGTGCACCGAGCCTCACTAAGCCTCCTTTGCCTCCTGATATGACCTACCATGGCAAGCTGCCTTCTTCCCGGGTAGAAGCAAGCCACGCATTGTCCCCCTCACCTGTGGGCTTACATAACTCTTTCTGCTGCTCGGACACCCACTTCTCCCCTGCCTTCCGGACTCAGGTCCACCATGAGCCTCCCCTGTCGCCTGAACTCAACTTTGTACAGGTGCCTTGGGACACCTTTTGTGTTGTTGCTTTCTATGCCTGGCTGGGTGGAGCCATGGGCCCTGTAGAGCGGTGTGTCCTTGCGAGCCTTCATGGAAATGCCCCAAAGAAGGAAGGAATGAATGGTAGTCCTGCCAGGTGATGGAACTGGCAGGTGGTTTTCGGAGATCACATGCAGCTGAGGGCCCCCCACTGCCTGCCTTCCCAGCTTCATCTCATGTGACATTCTTCCCGCCCTTGCCCATCCCCCTCCTCGGGGACACCTCTTGTCTCTGTCCTGGAGCACCTTGCCATTCCTCAGCTAACCAGACCCTTGAGTTCTCACTGTCTTAGAAAGCCAGCCACTTGTCCTTCCACTCTGCTCCAGAAAACCCCTCTCCATCCTCCCCAGTCCCACTGCAAAGTCATCGCCCGGTGGAAGCTCTTTCTTTCGTCCCTGAGGGGAGTTAGCTGTCCCTTAGCTGACCATGCTCTAGTCTGCCTAACATCTGTCTTGCCTGCCTCTTGTGGCTCCTGACACACAGTCGGTCCCCAGTCCATGTCTGTATAGACACCGAGAACAGTGTCTGGCACACAACCGGGGCCATAGGCGTGAGGTATTTATTTTGAGGCTCTTGGAAACCGGTTTGGTAGAAGACACGTGGAAACTCCTTCTGCAGCTCAGGGAGGAGTTGTGTCCCAGAGGGGCAGTGATGGAACTTGCCGCAGGTCCGGGGTGTGTACAGCAGGGGACCGGACCCGAGGGCTTGTCCGGAGTCACACGCCATCAACAATTTTTAGGATCGCATGTTGACATCGGCTTGTTAAGACTGTGACGAAACGATGCTAGAGGAAGCGGGAGTCGGTCCATGGGATTTGTGACGGAGGCCTCCGCGGAGACCGAGGAGGCGGCGCGTCGAAGGGACAGTGCTGGTTTTCTGGGGACTGCCCGCTCAGGGCACAAGTCCTGCCCTCGGACACGGGCTCCAGTGCTCCTGCTCAGAACCGGTCTGGGCCCTGGGATGGTGTCAGAGGGAAGCCCTGAGCATAGCCTGAACGTGGGGTAAGGCAGGGGCTTAGCTGTGACCTGCCGAAAGGAATGGAGCTGGACAAGCCCAGAAGGGACTATCTCTGGCCTGGCTGTGGGAGGGGGGGTGGCAGGGGGGGTGGCAGGGGGGGCGTGACTTGGATTCACACCCTGCAGGGTCAAGGCTGAGGTCCATGGCCCCCTGGTTGGAGGGCGGTGCTTCAGAGATGCCTGCTCCCTGCCCTCCCGTGGCTGATGGCAGTGAGGGACCCACTGCTTCTTTCCAAACCATTTATTGCCACTTACCACAGGCTTGGTTTACATCTGCTGCGGAGAGCAGAGCGCTCCCAATTTGGAAGCCGTGGAGGCCGTTTTTCACCCACACTGACATAAGCCATGACTCTCGAAGCTGATGACACACTCCAGATAAGGTCAAATGCTCACAGAAAGGGACATTTGTTGCCTCTGTGGCTTAATCCCTGTTTGCAGAGAAGCTGCAGACGCTAGTGGCTGGTGGGCTGTGTCGTGCTTGTCCCCGGGAGCCCTGGCTGGAGGGCAGGGCCCCCTCCACCTTCTGCTCACATGGACCCTCCTTTCTGCCTATCTGGGACCCAGGCCAGTGGCCCCACACGTCCGGCCTAGAGGAGGGGTGTGGGTCCAGGAGGGGCGGGCTGGTCAATAGGCCATACCCCGTGGGTCCCTATTCATCCTCCTGAGTCTTCCCCGACCCCTGCACCGTGGCCCTCCGATTCCAAGGCCTCCGAGTCTTCGAGAAGGCTCTTTTGGCCAGGAAGTAGTGGCTGTGAGAAGTGGGAGGTGGGGAGATGAGGACAGGGAAGCAGCTGTAAGACTTCTGGTAGAGGACGTGGGGTGTGAACTAGAGCCCAGTGTCGTGGCCTTTTTTGTTGTACCCGAGTACATGCAAGACAGCAGACCTCGGCACCCAGGGACCTTGGTGCAAATGCATGTGTGGCTTTCCTCTCCGAGGATTGGGGGTGGAAAACACCATGTGACTTTGCATGTCGAGTGAAAACTGCCTACAGTTGTGGGTGCTTGGTGGGGACAGTCAGGTGTCCTGGGGCACCCACCAGAAGCCTTGACTGGGGGGGCATTCCTGGTGTTCCAGCCACGGTGACCACCCTGCCGTGCTTCTGCCAAGCCCACATGGCCCACTGGCAGCTGCAGTTTCCAGTATCTGGGTGTCTGATTGTGGCCTCCAGCTGTGGCCTCTCGTGGGTTTTGCCACCTAGGGTGTGCCATGAGGGTGGGCATTGCTCCTGACCCCCTCGGGCTCCTCCCAGATTCCTCCCTCCCTGGTGACCTGTAAACGGGCTGCTCCACCTCCTTTGCTGCAGGGAATAATCCGGCTAAATGAGTCTGAACATGGACAGTGAGGGTGCTGTCCTGCGAGACCAGTGCTTTAAAATCCCAGTGCCGTGCTTGTCAGGGTCTTCCAGGGTTGGGATGGAGCAGAAGCTATGTTCTTCCCCCCTGGCTCATCCGTTGTTGCTCTTGCGAAGACAGACCTTCATCTGTGGACTTCTGCTGCCACCCAGGACTACAGTCTTGTAACGGGCCCTGCAGCCCCTACTAGGACAGCTGGACAATTATGCAGGACTGACTGACTGCAGGGGGTCCAAGTCCTGGAATTCACCCCTTGGAAGCAGCAGCAACCCCTTCGGGAGGCCTGAGGGCTGGATGGGGTGGTCCTGTGGAGAGGAGGGAGTCCCCCAGCCCCTCCCACCGGGAAGCTCGAACCCAAGACCATGTGCAGGCCCCTCCATCTCCTTCCTCCAGGGTGGGACCACCTAGCGTGGGCTCCCACTCTGCACATGTGGCTTGTGCCTCTGCAGAGTCTCGGGCTGCCTTTATGACTGCCAAGTGGAAGGTGGGCTTATACAGCCTTTCCATGCATAGGCAATTTTCAGAAGGTCACCGTGCGGTTGGGGATGTGTGAAACCTTTGGGGAAGGGCTTCCTTGGAGGGCAGCATCCGCTCAGAGGGTGATCCCAGTGCCCATGCTGGATCTGGCTATCATGGGTTGGGGTCCTGCCCTTCCCCTGGGCACAAGATCATTGAAAAGAAAATTACCTTTGGCCCAAGATGCATGTTTCTCACAGGTGGTCTTTTATTTCCTCCATACTTCCCAGTTCAGAAATCTTGTACCCATCCAGTACAGATAAGATGAATTATGATTTGTCCCCAGGGACTATATTAGGTGGACATTCATCATGGACCAGGTCTATGCCTTTCTTACCAATGGAGGAATTCCAGACTGGGCAAGGCGGGCATAGGACTAGACCCGTTGAAGGTACTGGCTCGGTAAATGTCCTTTGGGTAAATAAGTGATGATGCCCTTGGCTGCTGAATCCTGGTGGGCCCACTCCCCCACTGCCCAGGGGTTCCTGCTAGCCCACAGAGAGATCGGATAGCTGCTCTGGGCTCCTCCAGCTTCTGTCTTCTAGAAGGATGATTTGGCCGCTGAGTGCATTGTTGTGACATTTTCCAAGTTGGGCTGTAAAGGTCTCTGAAAAAAAAGATGTTTCCAGCAGAACTGGAGAGGAAACAAGGCTGGCCAGGCCCCGTGGCACACAGCGATGCTATGTTTTCCCTGAAATTTCCCAAATGTCTGCTAAGGTCCCCACGCCCCTGTGTGTACTGCCTCCTTCCCTGGGATGTATCCCCAGACATCCCGCTCAGAACCTCAGAGCCGTTGAAGGACAGACCTACGTCACTGGGGCACCTGCTCTGTAGGGGAAAGTTTACTCATCACTAAGTGTTTACTGTCCCCTGACTCCATTTCCTCTGGGCTCCTGAGCTGCTGCTGAGACCATCAAGCAGCAAGAAGAAAATCCTGCTAATTCTCTTTTCTCTTTACTTTAATCTTCAGTTCAGCTGTCCTCAGTGTACGTTGGAACTTATAAAATAAAAACTGCTAGGGACTGCCCTTCTCTCCCCTTTAATAAGCTCTCAAACCAAAAAGGGTTTGGGAAAGAAGAAAGGCAGCGTGAGCCAGTAAGAGCGAGGGCGGGAAGCAAAACTTCGAGGGGCGCAAGTCACGGCGGCCGCTGGAATCTCCCACAGCCCCTGACAGGGTGCCTCCCTGGTTGTTCCCAAGTCACCAGCCAGGCTTATCGAGATGATCCTATATCCTGCTGCAGAGCTGAGGTCGGCAGGGGCTCAAGCTTCCAAACCCCCTGGGCTTGCGGGCTCCTTCCTGGCTTTTAAAAACACCCTTGGATGCCTAGCCAGAGAGCCTCATGGGTAGGACAGGTGGCAGGCAGATCTGTGCATTTTCCAGAGGATTCTGATTGAGGCCTAGGGAAACTGCCTGTCCTTCCCCGACCCCATGCTTACCTCTGACCTCCTTTAGCACCGGTGTGTGTCCAACTCCATGTCAGAAGAAACAGAAATCCTGGCTTGTGAGATAAGTCAAACTCTCAACAGAGCACTTTATAGACCTCAGTCCCTGCCTGCCCTTGAGCTCTGGCAATATGAATGTTTATTCACTAGCGACTGAGTTTTGCCTCTAGAAGTATATTAAATACTCTGCTCCTGGAGCCCCCCTCCACATCAGCCAGAAGCAGAGGTTTAGCCACTGTCTGTGCACGTACCTGGACAGTACATACCTGGAACCCTGCCCCTGAGAGCTGGAGGGATTACAGATCTCGTGGCCCGGAGCAGCCACTGTCTCTGATCCCAGAGGCAGAGGAGGGCCCCTGGCCCCGCATTTCTGTCCCGGGAGTCTCCACTCAGACATGCTTGTGCCTGGGTGCCGCTTGTCTTGGTGCTTAAGGTAAAGACGAGAAAACCCAGCTTCAGACCAGATCTGAAGATCAAAAGAAAGAGGGGAAAATGCTAAAGGAACTTGGGGGGGAAAAAACCCAAAAACAAAACAAAACCAAAAAACCCCCAAAAACAAGCAAACAAAAAAACAAAAAACCAACAAACAAAAAAAAACCACACTTTCTAATTCACTCAGGCACTGAAACTTTGGCCAAATTTTCTCTTGCTCTGGTTTCAACTCTGTTACCCCTCTTGGAACTGTCTTAGAATGTAATTGTCTCTCAAAGTGCTGGCACTATAACCTTAAACCTTGTCATTGTGCCCCGGGACAGATCAGGATGAATTCAGCTGATGTGACATACCTTCTAAATTCCGTGTTTCCCTCTGGCCTCTGCTTGGTTAAGGGTCTCCCAAAACGGGGTCTGCCAGGAGAGACAGGGAAGCATGCCTCGGTTCTGTCGGAGGTTCTTGGCTGTCAGAAAGCTGGGGAGGGAGGCTCCAGCTCCCAGCCCTCGTGGGGAGTTGGGGGCGGGGTGCGATGTTCCCACTTTCTTAGTCCTTGGCCACCCCCACGCTCTTGGGAATGTGAGTTTTCCTTTGGGCAGTCCCTGGGCCCCAATGGGTGTCATCCTGAATTTGCAAGGAAACCAGATAGAAACCACAAATCCACAGAGGAGGGGGTAGAAGGATTTTGCGGTCAAATCTAAAATACAAATGGAGGGTAGAAGCAGCCACCACAGGGATTTCATTAAGGAGACCACAGAATTTCGCCTTAAGAAGTTCACCCCCATGTGGAAACCGGGCAAGGTCCCATCGCAAGGGGTGCAGAGAAGTTTGGGAGGCTCCAGATCTAAAATTCCTCCCTGAAGCCACGGCCACCTGGAATTAGCTGTGTTATTTGGTTACTCTGTTGCTAACACCCAGACCCTGTGCTTCCCAGGAGAGCCCACCTAACATGACGTTCCCCAGCCAGACTTCCATGCTGTGTGATTTCCCTTTTTTCTAGGTGTCTCTGTTCTTACAAGAGCATCAGATAACGGCTCTCACGTGAGTTAAAATTAAGCTCTCAGAGAGTTGTAAGTGCTGTTTTCTTTCTAGTGATGGAAACTGTACCATAGTGACTTCCTTTGATGACATCACATGATGGCAGAAGGACAAGGGGAGGGGACTCTGGGGCAAAATCGTAATGACCTCTTTTTCCTCCGTCCTGAAAATTAGTGCATGGGTAGATCAAAATACGACAGGGTAGATGCTCATTTAATTCATAAATTGCTTGGTAACGTGGAATCCAACCAGTGGAGTGGTTATTTAAGACTGTGAGAATGCTGAACCCCAAGGGCATTTGGAAACCACTTTTACATTATCCACATGGCCCAATGTGGTGCGCCAATCCATTTATGTAGTCGGCAGGTGCATAGGACACCTACTGTGGAAAGCTGTCCCGGGGAGAAGCGGTGTGTGGGGGTGTGAGAGGAAGTCATGTCAGGCGTACATGCTGAGTAAGGGGGACAGAGCTGGGGGTCACCCAGCCCACCATTCGCTCCCTCCTTCAGTCAACAACCGTATATGGAACTTCGTCACTAGGCCCAGGTTCCTGCTACTACCACGTTCACAGTGTATTAGGGAGGAAACTGTGAGCACAACTTTCCTGGTAAATACACAGGTGGGACATGAGGAGCACAAGCAATAGTATCAAGGAAGAGGGTTCATGTCTTTCTTTCATTCATTCATTCATTTATTCATTCAAATGCCCTTTCAGTAATTCATTCATCCCCAAGGCTTTTATTGGAGACTTAACTATCCACAGGGGATATGATGATGAGCAAAAAGAGTCCACTCCTATCTCTGTGGGCCTTTAGTCTGGAGGGAGGAACAGATATTCATTAGAAAATCACATGAACACTTACAAAATCACAACTCTGACAAGTGCCTTAGGGAGAGGTACCCGGAGCTCTCAGAACCTTTGGCAAAAGTGTAATCTCAGCACTCTTGGGTGGGGGTTGGATAGGCACAGCATAGGGAAGAACACAGCAAGTGCAAAGGCCCCGCGGCAGAGGGGCCTTGGTGAATCTGAGGACTGGAAGGTGGGCGGTGGGGCTGGGAGCAGAGAGGAAGGGGACGTTGTGAGCTGGGTGGGAGAGAGAGGTGTGGCCAGACCTTAGAGGCCTTGTGAGTGTGTTAGGGGCTTCAGCCTCTGTCTGAAAAGCAATTGGTGGCTGTTACGCAGTGGCAAGAATAGATTAAGGGCTCATGTGGGAGGACGGATGCAGGGAAACCAGGAGAAGAATGTGTGGCGGTGGTTTTAATGGGGTGATCGTAAAAGAGATGGAGAGAAAGCAGATAGAAACCCCATGTGGGGAGAAAAGCTTTTGGTTCCGAGGGAGAGTCCGAGGAGGAGCCTGCCGGGAGAGCTGGCCGGGGCAGGAGAGCCAGGCCGGGGAAGCACACGTGTAGATGGGAACACGACAGATAGCTTAGCTCAGCCGGCGGCCCCCGGTGACCCTGGCTGGAGGTCAGACACGGAGCAAGGAACTTCTAGACACCAGACCCCCTCGGTTATGGATCTCTTTGGTGGCCCAGACCTTCCCTTAAAGGACTTCAATTTCCTCCTTTGTGTATTAGAGGATTATTTATATTTTCTGAAGCTGGTCCAACAGGTGTGCCCACCTATCGCCTACTTCTCCAGTATGAACCTGTACAAATTGGGTAATTGTGTGTGCAAATGGGTAGTTAGGTGTCTAACTACCAATAGGTGTGTGTGTGGGTGTGTAATTACTGGATTTGCATTTGTAAACCCTCATTTCCTTAAACAACCCTCTCCCCACCCCTGCTTCTCTGCCACCTCCCTGCCCCCCAGTGCACATGTTCCCAGGTGTATGGCACGGCCTGGTGTACCCCTCCCATGTGCTCCAGGGCGGCGGAGGAAGCCTCCCCAGAGACCCTCCTCTGTGCCCCCGTACCCCTGTGCACCCCCACCTCCTCCCCACAAATAGAGAGGAAAATGACATCATCTCCCCTTCTTCTGTATCGGGGGGTGATTGTTTGCTCTGCTTGTAAACACTACAGTCTGCAAGGTTCCCCTGGGAAGTTGCTTCTGGACCTCCCCAAGTGAGATTCACCACCTGTGAACGGCCCGGGCTTGCGCACGGTGGTGCTGGAGAGACCATGGCTTGGGGAAAGGCACTGGCTTTGGTATCGCACCCATCTGGGGCTTAACTCGGCTGCTCACAGGCCCCGCTGCCCCTGCGGATAAAGGTAAAGCACATAAAGAACTTAGTGCCTGCTTGCAAAGTTGGTCGACATGTGTTGCTGCATCGTCGAACCAAGGGCAGAGCTCGTCCTAGGGCCTTCTGCAGTGTACGGAAGGGACAAACCTTAGGCCAACCTTAATTGCTGCCAATTTTCATGTCATCGGTGGTATAATATTAATAAAAATGATTTTTTTTTTTTTAAAAAGCTAACATGGGACAGGTACTTTATGACCCTACAATCATGTAGTTTACAAAGCCAACAAATTGTCACTTTGGGACACCATAAAGGGAATATCAAGTAACTGAGACATAAAAGTGGCAATTTTTTCCTCAGTTTGCAACCTTCTACAGTAAAATACCTGAGATGCACATTTGGTTTGGGATGGGGCAGGTTGTGGTTTAAGGCTGAGACCCAATCCTGCCCGTGGATGCAGAGCATTGACTCTGACCTGCCACAGTTGCTGGTCACGATTTGTCCTGTGGGGGGCGCCTGAGGGGGTCTTCAGCTGGGTCATGATCTCAGGGTCCTGGGATTGAGCCCTGTGTTGAGGGCTTCCTGCTTCTCCCTCTCCCTCTGCCCCTCCCCAAACTAGAACGCTCTCTGTCTCCTTCAAATAAATAAATAAAATCTTTAAAAAAAGTAAAAATAAAAAAGAATTTGCCCTGTGGGAAGATGGCCCAGGGTCACCCAGACCTTTGGTTGATCTGCCTGAGGAGATCCGCTCCTTCCCAGGACCCTCTGCCGGGACGATCCCCTGTGTCCCCCTCAGTGCCGCTGGCCATCAGGATTTAGCACCATGTTCTTTCTTGATGTCAGACTTCGTCTTTGCCATGATGAAATGCCTCAGCCATTTGTGGAGTCTCTTTTCCTTTTCTGTGGAAGAGGGGTTTCTTATTGTTTTAATGCAAGTTAAGTCATGTTTGGAGTGTAAGATTTACAATAACTAGATCACTTACATTTTTGTTTTCAGGTTTTTTTTTTTAATAAAATTAGTTTTTTTAGAGAGAGTCTAGGTTCACAGAAAAATGGGGCAGAAAGTAAAGAGATTTCCCATATACCCCCCTGTCCCCCCCATACGGACAGCCTCCCCCACTTTGGAACACCTGCAGCACAGAGTGTATTTGGTACAACTGATGAACTCACAACGGACATGTCACTATCACCTGAAGTCCATCGCCACATTAAGGTTCACTCTTGGTGCCGCCTATGGGTTTGGACAAACGTGTGATGACACATAACCACCATTGTAGAGTCTGTATATCGTGTACATTATAAACTATGGTACGATAATTTAAAATGCTTCTCTGCTCTATTTCATTATGTTTTTAAATATTAACTTCTCATCAAACAAAAAATGCCAATTACAAAAACAAACAAACAAACAAACAATCAAACAAAAAAAACCCCACCATCCTTTTCTTCAGTTGGAGAGAAACTGGTTAATTCCCTCCAT
Organism: Mustela nivalis; assembly: GCF_964662115.1. NCBI lineage: Eukaryota > Metazoa > Chordata > Mammalia > Carnivora > Mustelidae > Mustela > Mustela nivalis. The sequence goes on from NC_139037.1 coordinate 37,952,712, forward strand.
TCCCATGCCCGAGAGGATGATTCTGTCTTTGGGGGCTATTTGGACTGGTGGATTTCTTCCAAATAAGGGATCACATGCCCTGTGTTCCAGGGTCTGTAAAATAAGCAGTTGGAAAGGAAATGTCCAATTTGACTTACATTTTCTGGATCAATTTGAAGTTTTAGAAATTTGTGGTTTACTTTTTCTTTTTTTTTTGGCAGTTTCTTCAGATTGGTCTCCCCCATCCATTTTTTGTTTACACACTCAGTGTAGATTGCCAATAGTCCCAGAGCAGCACTTTCCAGGAGGAGAATCTGCAAGTGGCTCTAGGGGAGAGGGGAGCTTTTCTAGGGGAGACAGGAGTCCTGTCTCCTTTTTGTGATGTGTGAGCAGTCTTTCCAGGGCTTCCTGACCCTCCTGTCCCATAAAGACCTTGACCTTGCTACACACCTGCTTCTCCCTCCCCCAGAGGCCAGAGCCCAGAGTCCCTGGTTGGCTTTCTCAGGGCCCTAAGGTCGAAAACCTGTTGGAACATGTGACTTGAGGGCTTGGATTACAGAGACCGAAAGGACACCATGGTTTGTGACTAGGGGGTAAAAGAGAAGGTCCCTGTCCCCGAGTTTGCCTCCTAAATCTCAAGGCTCACAAACACATCATGCACACAGTGTCCAAATCCACACTTTGCACCATAAATGGAGCGTTTCGCTGCAAAGAAGCCTCGCTGGCTTGGGGCTCTCCAGCTAGCCTCTTCTCTTGTCTGTTTTTCCAAACAAAACAACACATGGTAAAACTGCATAGGACTAAACACACACACACACACACACACACACACACACACACACGTATAAACCTGGTGAAATGTGAACAAAGCTCATGGATTCTGTCAATGTTAGTTGCTGCCAGATAATGTACTGTGGTTATATACAGTGTTACCATTGACAGGTGAAGAGTATCCCTCAACATTGGATAAGCGCCTGTGAATTTACAACTGTCTCAAAACAAAAAGTTTAAAAGAAAAAGCCGCTTTTGGTTCTTTGTTTTATGTTGTCATTTCCATCCTGCCCTTGAGCGTTTGGGTTCCGTGTATTCTTCACAGATCTGTCTCATTTATTTAAATGGTAATTTGGCTTCAATGTGAGGAGCCGAACTCAACAGTGAGACCTCTTGGTGATTATCAGGTATGAGCTTGTGGAGAAGGGGATCTGGGAAGACCCTCGTTCTTACAAGAGGGTAACCTGTGCTTTGAAATACGTGGATGCGAGAGAGAAGAATCCTCCAGTGGAGAGAGGAGAGTATTGGCTCTCCACATGGAGTTAAGAGCTTACGAAAGAGACCAGGTCTAGGATATTAGAAAGCACAACACAGAAAACAGCGCGTGGTTTCCACATTTCATTTCTTCCTTCTCTTTCTAACTCTTAAAATTTTGAACTAATTCCAGATTAACAGGAAGTTGCAAAGACGGTACGGGGAGGACCCACGGACCCGTGACCTCGTTTCATTCCCCTTCCTTATATCCTATGTACTGTCAAATGCTGTTGCACTTTGAACAATGTGGGTGTGAACTGCACAGGTCCATGGATCTGCAGATTCTGGGGGGCTAACTACAGTGCTGCCAATGTGTTTTTTTTTTTTTTATTCTATGGTTTCCTTAACATTTTCTTTTCTCTAGCTCACTTTATTATAAGAATACAGCATATACTACATATAATATGCAAAATACGTGTTCATCGACTTGTTATGGCTTTCAATCCATAGTAAGTGATCTGTAGTTAAGTTTTCAGTGAATCAGAGATTATCTACAGTTTTTCAGCTGCATGAGGAGTGGGGTCGCGCCTTTAACCCCCGCCTTGTTCCGGGGTCAAGTGTCATAGCAAAACCAGGAAATTGACGTTGCTATGGCGTGCGCATAGTTCTGTGTTATCTGATCACATCTTGTGGATTCCCTAAGTACCACCGCAGTTGAGATACAGAACTCTTCTCTCCACCACAAAGACGTCCCTCACGCTGCCTATCTTCGCTTTTACTCCCCCCGCCCCGGCCCCATTATTCTAGCCCCTGGCGATCACGAATCTATACTCTCATCCCTATGACTTCGTCCATTTGAAAATGTGAGATAAATGGAATCATGCGTTCTATGACCTTCTGGCCTTGGCTTTTTCACTCAGCATACCGCCCTTGAGATCCATCCACGTGACCGCATGTCCCCACATGCTGTGTCACCCTCCTGGCCCCCTGCGTGGATGGACCACAGTTTGCTTGACGTTCATCTCTCGTGAAGCACTGGGGCTCTTGCCAGCTTTCAGCCATCACAGATCACAGGGAAGTGTACAAGTTTTTGCGTGAAACTAGGTTTTTGCTTCTGTAAGATAAATGCTCAGAAGTGCGGTTACTGGGTCGTATGGTGTCTGTTTTGCTTTGTAAGAAACTACCAAGGTTTGTAAGAAGCTACCAAGCTTCAAGAGTGTCTGTATCCATTTTCCATCAGGCTCAGCGATGTAGGAGAGGACCGATTTCTTTGGATCCTGGTCAGCACTGGGTATTCTCACTATTTCTGATTTTTAATTGGCCTGGTAGGTGGATCGTGGTGGACCACTGTGGTTTTAATTTGTTTTTCCCCAATTGCTAGTGAGTATCTCTTTCAGTTTTTTGAACATCTTTCCATGCATTTATGTGAACATCCTTTATATCATTTTGGTGAAATATTTGATCATGTCTTTGGCCCATTTTTTAAATGATGTTTTTGTCTTTTTACTGTTAGGTTTGAGAGTTCTTTGTATATATTAGATTTAGTCCTATGTCAGGCACGTTGTTTGCAAATATTTTCTCCTGGTCTGTGGCTTGTCTTTTCATCTTCCGAAAGGGTCTTCTGCAGAGCAAAATTTTTTATTTTGATGAGATCCAGTTCATTAATTTTACCTTCTATGGGTGGTGCTTTGGGTGCTTATCTGAGAGCTATTTGCTGGCGTCCTGATGACTTTTTTCCTGTGTTATCTTCGAAAAGTTTTATAGTCTTATGTTTTACCTTGAAATCTACGATGCATTTCAAGTTAATTTTTGTGTAAGATGTGCGGTTTAGGTAGAGGCACTTCTTTTCACTCAGCCCCTTTGTCGAGAAAACTATCCTTCCTTCATTAAATTACTTGTACATCTTTGTAAAAAATGCAAAATGTAGGGGCTGCTTGTGGTTTGTGTATACTCTTCCACTGACATATGCGTCTTGATCTTTGAGAGTAAGAAAAAGGGACTAGGATCCAGGCTGGGGGCAATAATCAGCGTGGCCCCAGGAGTGGGCGTGGCCTGGGGTGGGCAAGGCCCCAGGAATGGGCGTGGCGCCCTCTCTAGGGTTTGTTCTGCAAAAGAGCACCAGTAAGGGATTTCCCAGCCAGTTTCTCCCCTGCGCACCCCAGACACTGCTGTTTTTGCCCTCCCTTCCCTTCCTTTTCTTGCTTACGCATGTTCTCAGATTAAAGTGGGATTTTCTAAAACAGACTTTTCTATCATGGGGTAAAAACCGTAAGTAAACAGAATTATCATAACAATTTAAATAGTAATAAAATATGTTTTTCTGTTTCTATTCAAAGAAGGGAAAGGTAACTAGAGGAGATGAAAGGAAGATCTGGATTTGTGGGTGGTAGGTGTGTGGGGTTTTTTCTTTTCTTCTTCAATAATAGGTACAGAGTTTTCGGAAGGGACTTCAAGGCAAAAGGAAAAAAATAGCATATACTGTTATGGGGTTATTTTTATCTTTCATTTTTATGACAACTTATTTGTACTTAAGAGAATCTTTCCAAAGAGTTAGAAGCATCATTAAATAAAGACTGTGAAATGTGCAATATGGCTTATTTATTTAAATGTTAATTGGTCCAACGAACACTTCTAATTAGCTCTATATTTGCTTAGCAAAAAGTTTTACAAATTCCAATTGTGAAAAGCAGCTATTTTGAGCTGGTAAGCATGTTGCAGCCTCAGCTATGATTTTTCTATAGTTCTCAGCCCTTGAAGGCACAATTTAATTTTTCATGTATGCATACTAGCAACGGTAAACACTTGCGAGTGTAAAGAACCTTCTTTAATTAGCCGCACAACAATTAAAGGATTCACAAACTAAATTGAACCCTGTCTCGGTGCTTACTAGCTGAATTCCACCACCTGTCACAACAGCGCTTTGTTCAATCTGTTATGCAAAATCATTATAGCAATATAGCGGAGGGGGAAAAAAAGAGAAAACAGCAATTATTTCTTACTTTTCTCTTGAATGGGTTATTTTGGGTTATACTGATGTCAGGTTCATTGAAGCTAACCTTTTGAAATCTGTAACAGCATAATACTTCTAAGGCAGTCTCACGATGGGTAGAAGAGTATTTCGTTTTACCCTTTCGGGAGGAAGCCGTGCTCATCCTTAAAGTGTGTGAGGTCTCTGATCATTTGGAACAACCTGTTCTCACTGTCCCAGGCATCTCTTATTCCCCCTTCTCACATGGAACCCTTGGCAGGCTCCTGTGTTACAAGAAAACACACAAACCATCAGGGATGTTCAAGATGCAGTTCTCAAACTGCCTTTCCTCAAAGCATACCAGGTCTTATTATCTCACTGGTTCTCCTCACTATTAAAAGATATGTGCGCGTCCATGTATGTGTGTGTGCGCGCACATGCGTGTGCTTTTTAATTTTTGAACGTTAAAAGAATCCCTTTAAAAATAAAGGTTTAACAATTTGATTTAAACTGACCTGCCCTCCTGCAGATTGGGTTGGAGGGGAGGGCTCACCCCTTTGCTGTTTGCACAGACAAAGGCTTTATTGTAAGGCCCAAACCCCAGGCCTGACACGGCAGACTTCTCCTCGTAGTCGAGGAATAAATGTTTACATTCGGTGTTGCCATCCTCCGGCCTCTGGCAAGAATGCCGACAGCTCCACGCGCGTTCACGGGCAGAAAGGAGGGGAAGGGGTCCTTGGCGGGCGGGAGCCCACCTCCACTGTCAAGCTGCACTATGAGATGCTCGTTGGCCATTGCTTAAAACGGCATCAAGAACGTATTGTTAGTCCCAGCCTCTGAAGCATATGTGATCTGGGCATTTCAGACGTTGGAGTGATTATAGACAAACAGCCGGGCTCATTCAGGGGGCCCGCGTTTTCCGGCATCACTATATTTTTTAGAAGTCTCCTCTTGACGTCATTTTATGAAAATGTGCAGCGAAGACAAGGGAGCCCTTTGAAAACCCAGACTCTTTCCCAAAAAATGCCGCAAGAAGGAAAGTGAGAGCCAAAGGTCAAAGGCTGAGCAAGAATGTGTTTCTCTATTTTTCCTGTTTCTCAAGCAGAGAGGAAACGCTTAAGGTTACGACATTTGGGTCAGCGAGACCCTCTTCAGCCAGGTCCGGGAGGGAGGCGTGCTTCCCTCGGCTTGCAGCTGAGGACTCGGCTCTTGGGCTGGTCCCAGGTCGGCACGTGTAACTTCAAGGGAGTGGTCGTCCATTCCCTTGAAGTCTGGGAAATGCCTGCCTGATTGGAAGTTGCAGCCCTGGAGGGGAGACTCCTGGCTCTCTCCCCCAGCCCGGGCTGCTGCTGAGCTGGCGGCCCTTCTCCTGGTTGTGGGTCCAGCTGCTCTCTGATTGTGCCTGGCTCCTGCTGCTCTCCTGCCTGCAAGGGGCGGCGCCAGGCCTGTGATGGGAGCCTGCTGGCGCCTCCGGGGACAGGATGGTCACCTAGTAGGCTCTCAGCGAACATCTGCTGCTCAGCGTACATGGAATCTCCACTTGGCTGCAGAATTCATGGGAATTTAAGGGTGAATTCAGGCAACTGAATCCTTTTAGCTTTTCCTTCCGCTGTCCCAGGGTTCGACTGTCCTTCCTTCTTCCTTCCTTCTTCCTTCCCTTTCTTTCTCTCTGTCTCTCTTCTTCATCTCAAATCTCCTTACCACAATGTACTGTTTATTCTTACCCGTGTTCCTCGCTGCCAGTCCTGCAAAGACAAATGGCGCAGAGAATGAATGGCCTTTGGGTCAGCGCTGCCTTGCTTACGCAGCTTACCATGCACACAAACCTGGGTCTGGGCCCTCAAGAAGCCGCCCTGCCTTTTAGGGACCTCCAGTCTGTTCAGGGGAGCCCAGTTTCCCCGAGGAAACTTGCAGACAAGCTCCTTGTGGTGGGCTGGCAGAAGCCACCGGCTTCCTCTGTTCCAGCGTCCCAGGAATTTCAGCTGTGTTCACTGAAGGCAACCGAAGGGAGTGTGGGCTTAGCGGGTAGATGCACGCACAGCACACGGAGAAAGTTCCAGCAATTCCATTTATCAGTGGCTGACTTTGGGCAAGTGATTTAAGTTCTCCATACCTATTTCCTCAATTACGGGCTCGGTGATAGTAAAGCTGTTTTTATGGAATTGCTGTGGGAACCAGGTGAAGGGACTCAGCACAGGAGGAAGTGCACGTGGAGGGTTGCTGGTCGCCCTTGCTACTGTCCCTCTTACTGTCATCCTCAGCACCACTCCCCAAAGTTAAAGGTTTTCTAGCATGTGGACTCTGAAGGGTGAGGCACTGAAAGCAACTACAGGAATCCCTGCCCCAGCTCCTGACCTCAGGCTGCACAGGCTTGTGAACTCATAGGCTGGTACCTTCCAGAAAGATTCTCGAAGGACATGGAACCACTGAAAGGGCTCCTGTGTCTTTGTCCTCTGGATACAGTCGTCTCATCTGGGAGTCAGATGTTCGGAACCAGCCTCCTCAGAAGGTGCATCCCACGTGTTCCTGCCTGGGCTTCCTGCCTGTTGGAAATCGGAGAATTCGAGGATATCCTCCATCCAAGAGGCAGCACTTCCAGCAGATTCCTGGAGAATCTCCATCCGAGTCAGGAGTTACTGCACATTGGCTGCAGGAGAAATGTGTGCGATGTGCCGGGCACACAAGAGGGCTACAAACACATCTAGCAGAGGGATTTTAACTTCATGGGGGTGTGTAGGAAAGGCAATGACTGATCAAATGTGGTGAATGCTGGGAGAGAAGCAGCCCAAGGAGGGAGAGGGGAGGCAGGAGAGTTTCACCTAGTTTTGGGATCCAGAAATGTCCAGGCAGCAGGTACCAGGGGCACTAGTCATCCCTGGGCTGCTGGGACCGGGATGGCCTCTGGCATGGGGTTTCCTCTGAAATCCACACCCCTTTGCTCTGGGTCAGGAGATGTCAGAGCGATGGACGAAGGCTCTGCTCTTTGGGGAAAGATCATTTGCAGGGCTATAAAAACCTGAGATAGGAAATGCATATTTTTAGCTCTGAGCATTGAGGAAGCTTGGGTGATCTGGCAGAGGTTGGAGTCCATTTCATAGCTGTTCCCACCCTGAGAAACCAGACGGCCAGTTTTTCTTTAAAGGACTGAACGATGTACCTGGCCCAGTGCACCCTAAGGGTTGACACAATGACCCTTGGTAAATGTCCTTGACGTGATCCCATGACCCCATGACTGCCTCCAGCGAATTTGGGTTCTGTCGTGTATGTGCTCATTTAAAACAGGGACCTCATCTTGCTGTTTCCCCATAAATCACTACCATGAGAAAGTTCCTCATGATGATAAACTTTGAAAAAGCATGCACCTCCCGAACTATCGAGAGAGATCTGCAAGCCAAGGGGAGGTCAATGAAGAAGAATGAGGGTCTTTGACAAGCCCTATGGCTCCATCACGTCAGACCTGCCTCGCCTGTAAGAGAAAGGATCTGGTGTTGGCCCAAGCTGTGGCTTCTCTTGCGACTGTCCCTTCGCTTGCTAGCCTAGCTTGCAGCAGGTGTCTGGATAGGAGAGAGCCAGCTGACATCTCCATCCGCTCCTTCCTGTTTTAACCTGTCCCATGTGACCAGCAGATGGATTCTAGGGGACCCTGGATGCCAAAGAACCTACAAGAGAGTGTTTTCTTTCTTCTCACTTCTATATACTTACATTTGACTAATTCGTCTGTCATTACAGACAGGCTTATTTTGAAAACTCAGAAAACAGAGAGGAACAGCTAGAAGGAAAGAGACGTCCCTTAGTGATCACCAACGTTGGGTCTTTGCTGTGTATCCTTCCAGACGATTTTACGCGTTTGTTTTCCTTTGTTGTTGTTGTTGTTTTATATAAAGTGGGATTGTACTTCACATGCCATTTTATAATCAAGGGCTTAATTTAATGTATTCTTCTGTATCCTTTTTGATGAGTGCAAAACAATTGTAGAACTCTACTATGATTTTTTTATTCAGTTGAGTCCTGGGGGTGGCTATTTAGATGTGTGTGTGTGTGTGTGTGTGTGTGTGTGTGTGTTCGTTCCTCTCTCTCTCTTCTGATGTGGGGACGAGACTCGTTGTCTTTGGCTCATAGAAGGTGACCAGAGTTCTCTTTCTGGGAAGGAAAGTGACTGTCTTGGAATCAGTGACATTGTTTCCTCAGACCTAGTAGGCACCAGGAATGTCTGCCTTGGTTAAACTCCTCACCACCCCCAAAGACGTCTCAGGGACATGCATGGGTCGGAGGTGGGGACAGGACAAAGGTGGACTGTGTCCCTTCACTTGTGCGTGGGCCCTTGTCCGTATGCACGTGAACCTGTGTGGACAGACGTCTAGGGGAAGTTCCACGGTTCTTCATCCAGATTTCCAGTGACTGAATCCAGACCATCCAGACGTCCAGAAGAGGGTGAAAATCCAGTATAATTGGCCTCTTCCGGCACTGCCCCAGCTTTTGCGGGGGGGTCCCCTATGGGTGTCACACATCCTTCTGTGCCATTTTCGACGACTGCATGGGATCCCGTTGGGAGTGTGCCCATGCGGCCGTCCTCCCTGTTTTCTGCTCCCTCCCGCCTTCATCCCATCACACCTTCCTCCTTTTCATTCATCCCTTCAGTGCTTCCTCCGTAATCCTCTCCTAGGCTGTGGCCCCTTTTCCTGGAACTACAAAGTCAACCGTTCTAAGGCCATCAGAAGCTTCTTGACCTCTGATGTGATCTGGGAACTGCTCACCCCTCTACTGATTTCAGCAGCTGACAGGGGTGCTGGGGGAGGCCGTGGAAGGAAAAGGGGGAAGGTCATCAGGTGGTCTCACTCCTGAGTTGCAGTCTGCTTTTTTTTTTTTTTCTGTTATTCGTTACTTATCGGTCCATCCATCTGTCAGTCCGTCCATCCATCCATCCATCCATCCATCTGTAATACTCTGTGTATCCATACTCTGTCTGTGTATCCATCCCTGTCATCTAGAATGATGTCTGCATAGTGTAGTTGTTCATTAAATACTCATTGAATGGATGCATGAGTGAATGCATGAATAAAAAAAACAAGAGGTCTTGAGTTTGGAGAGTTTACTTCCTATCAACAGCCCACGGGGCAGGACTCCCCGGGAGATATCCCCTGCTGGCATTCTTCGTAGACCTTATTCTGCTAAAATGGCGTCTCGGGACCTCCTCATCGCTCAGAGCTCTCTTTCCTAATGGGGTTAACATCCGGCCTCACTTTCTCCATTGGGATCCCTGTCTCCCCATCCCATTGACCCCAGCCCATGGCCGCAGGCAAGGAAGAGGGCCATCTAGTTACACTTCTGTTAATGACACCTGGATGGACATCATTTTAGAAAAATCTTTGTACACGTTCTTAATTATTTCTTTTGGTTTAGTTGCTAGATGTGGCATTGCGGGTTAAAGGAAGGTGCATGTTCACGAGGTTGTTGCCAAGTTGCCCCATCCTTCGGGCTTATCATGTCCCATTATTACCTCCCCAACACACACAAGTGATAACCGTGCCCCTTTCCTTATATTCTACCAATACTGAGTATTATTTAGCAAAGTGATATCAATTTGATATGGAAAGTGTCTCATTTTGCTTTTCATTTCTTGAGCTTAACCGAGATGTATATCTGTATTTTATATGGTTCTCAATCTCTATCTTTTCTCTCTCTATCTCTCTATATATCTTGAATGGAATGTCTATAGTTCTTCTTTGGTGAGTTGCTAGTTTATGCCCTCTGTGCGGTGTCTTTTTGAGTATTTGAATTTTTCTTTTGAATTGTAGGGTCTCTTCATACATCAAAGATATTAACTCTTTGTCTTATACATATCTTGTAATTGTTTCTTCCAAGTTTTTCACTTGCCTTTTAATTTTGTACATGGCGTTTTTTAATGAGATAAAGGGATTTATGTGATCAAATCTTTTAATCTATTCCTTTGCTGTCTTTGGTGTCATGTTTTGAAAATAATTTCTTACCCCATTATTGTATTAATATACTCCTAAATTCACCTTCTTATGTATTTATGGTCTATTTTTAAGTATAAATATTTAATCCATCAAGCCTGTATTTTGATATATATTATCAGGGCAAATTTTTGTATACATACATTACACACATATATACATATTCATAATTTGCTATTATGAAAGAGATTTTAATTAGCAATAATCGCGCCTCGGATAAACCTCATTGGCTACAACACTGCCCCTGCGCAAAGCTTGTGAAAGAGATTTTAAAGTTGTACTTTCCAGCTGATACACAGAATACATAGGAGAACTATTTTTTATATAAATAAAACGAGTTTTGAAAGTCACATCAGAGAAATAGAGAATGAAGAGTGAAGGTTGTATTTATCCTCCCACCGTCACCCAAATTCTAGTGCCTTCCAAAGAGGTAAGGATTTTCAGCACATTGGTGTATCTCTATCTATATATATGTAAATGCATAAGGATATAGGAGTGTGTGTGGTTTTGTTTTGGTTTGTTTTTTGTTTTTGGTTTGTTTTTCACAAATGCAGGGAAATCTTGTATGTGCTGATTTGCTAGTAGCCTTTGTACATTTAAGAATATAGAAAACTATTAATTCTCTTACACCTCTACAAGATACTGTGACATGAATATAGCATAACTTATTTCAGTATTTCCCAGCTGATGAATGATTGTATCATGCCCACACTTCCTCTAGTTAGAAAAATGTTGCGGTAAATATTCTGGAACATACCTATGTATTTCTAGGATACAGAGACCTATAAGTAGCATTGTTAGGTTGGAGGGTATACACGTTTGAAATTGTCATGGCTATTGCTGAAATGTTTTTTCTCCTCATTGTGCTTATTTGATTTTTAACATTAATTTATTTTTTTTTAAATTTTTATTATTGAAGTACGGTTGACATACAATGTTAGGTTAGTTTCAGGTGTAAACATAGTGATTTGACAATTCTGTACACTGTTCAGGGCTCACCACAGTAACTGTAACCACCCAGAGAAAAAGAAAGCAGTAATCTGAAAAGATATATGCACTTCCATGTTTATTGCAGTATTTTGTACAATAGCCAAGATAGGGAAGATGGAGGTTTTGTAGTTTTTATTTTTTTTTTAAACGGGGTACTAGTTTACATATCCACAGACAGTATGTGAGAGTGGCCACTCTCTCACACCTTTGCCAGCAGTGTGGAAGTAAAGATATAGTTTTTAGCAATCCAAGACACTGAAAGTATTTTAATTTTATGTACATTTCCCTTAGCATTTTCACAAAGGTATTCTTTTCACTTACATGACTTCCTCCTTAAATGTCTTCTTCATATTTTTGCACATTTTGCCCTATAATTTGTTTCATGCCCCCATGACGTGAAGGAGGTCTTTATATATTAATGTCCATATTTTTTTGTGGCAGAAAAACTTCAAAAACTTTTCTATATTTTGGCTAATGGTATTGGAATCTTCTAAGGACTATGAAAAAAATCTCCTACCTTTTCATCAATAATCTGGTAGGGTGGTTTTTTGTTGTTGTGGTGGTGGTGGTTTAGATTTATTTATTCATTTGAGAGAGAGAGGGAAGAAGGGAGAGAGAGAGAGAATAGAGAAAGAGCAGGGGGAAAGGCAGAGGGAGAGAATCTCAAACAGACTCCCTGCTGAGTGGGGCTCAATTCTACAACCTGTGAAATCATGTCCTGAGCAGAAACCAAGAGTCAGACCTCAAATGACTAAGCCACCCAAGTAAGTGCCCCAATGGTCTCTCTCTTTTTTTTTTTTTAATTTTTAGATTTTATTTATTTATTTGACACACACAGAGAGAGAAAGAGATCACAAGTAGGCAGAGAGGCAGGCAGAGAGAGAGGGAGGAGGAAGCAGGCTCCCTGTTGAGCAGAGAGCCCGATGCGGGGCTTGATCCCAGGACCCTGAGATCATGACCTGAGCCGAAGGCAGAGGCTTAACCCACTGAGCCACCCAGGCAACCCCCGCAATGGCCTTTTAATATTAAAACATTTTTGTGTGAAAAAATTTTGAGCGAAGTATTTTTCTCAATGATGACCTATTGTCCCAATATGTTTACTGGCCCGTCTCTTATTTCACCGTGTATTTGAATTATCTCTATTGAAACCATGTGTCTCTTTGGTGGTTCTCTCTGGCCCTTTGACTTATTTGTCTACTTTTGTGCACTGCCCACTATTTCAGTCCTATTATTTGACTATATTTTGATTTGATAGTGTGCATGCTATCTTTTTATTCTCCTTTCGCAAAACTTATTTGACAACTATCACATTTTTTCAGATAAATTTTAGAGTTCCCTTGCTAAATTTGAGATCACTGGCAAGTTGACTTGGATTTATAGATTAATTTACAGAATCATCTGTCCATCTATGAACACGGTATGCCTCTTCATTTTTTTCAGGTTTTATTTTATGCCCGTCTATAAAGTTTTTGTCTTTTATTTCATATTTATATTCATTATTCATAACATTTCTTATTATATTTACTTCTGGGTATTTAAAATTTCCTCTGATAATTTATAATTTTTTTTAGTGTATAAGAAAATCATTTTCAGTATATTGATTTTTAATCTTTGACTGCACATTTATTAGTACCAACAGTTTTGCGTTTTATACTTGGAATTTTTTATGTATAGTCAGTTCTGGCTGCTCTTCATGGAAGTTTTGTCTGTTCCTTGCCAATAATTATATCTCATGTTTTCTTTTTCTTTTTTTAAAAATCACATTGTTTGCTTTGGCTAAACCTTCCAGGACAGAGTTCTTCTTGCTAGCTTTGACAGAAATGCTTTTGATATTTTGACATCAAACGTAATGTGTGATGAAGGCCATTTATATTTTTGTAAATTAGGGGAAAAAATGCTGAGTTTTGTCATGTGCTTTTGGGATACTGTTGATTTAATATGGTTATTCTCTTGGAAGATACTACTATAGTGAATTTTCAGATTTCCTGTTGTTGAATGATTCTTGAATTATTGGAGTAAACTCTAGTTGTTCTTTTGTGAATGGTTAATATACTGCAAGGGTCATTTTACTAATAGCTTATTTCAGATGTTTACATTGATGTTAATAAATAATATGTCCTATAGCTTCTGTAGGTAGTAGCTCTAGTAGTAGTAGTAGTAGTAGTAGTAATTATTACTAGTAGTAGTATTACTATTAGGAGTAGTAGTAATAGTAATAGTGATATCTATTGCTCCTCCCAACTCCCCCAGGGCCCCCCTCCTCTTCTTTTTCCTCCTGCTCTTTCTTTTCCTCTCCCTCCTTCTTCCGTCCCCTCCTTGCCCATCTCCGACCACCCCCCCTTCCTCCATGTCCCTGAGTGCCCGAGTAAGCCGGAGGTCTGCTCCTCCTGCTTCTCTTCCTCCTCCTCTCCCTCTGTTTTCCACTGTGCTGTTCCTACTACCACTATCCCAGTCCCAGAGAATCCGAGGGGTTTTCTGTGCTCTGGGACCGTTTATAAACACAGAGATAATCTATTCCTTTGAAGGTCTGGTAAACTATGAGCATAAAACTGACTGGGACTTTTTTTTTTTTAATGTAACTGTTTATTATCTTTTAAATTTCTGCTACAGTTACTATTTTATTTAACTTTTCATTGAGTCATGTCTGATCCTTTTTTCTAGATAGTTACTCATTTTGATATAGATTTTTAAGTCAATAGTATGAAGTCATTCCATGTTCCATTCTGATTTTCAAGTCTCCTTTGTACCTGAAATTGTTTCCCCTTCTTCAATCCTAATATTGTTTGCATTTTCTCTATTCTTATCCATATTGCCTAATTTCTTTATTTATTCTTTTTTGGTCTTTTCAAAGAGCCAGCTTCTCTGTGTCCTTTTTTTTTTTTTTTCCCCTCAGAAGTTTAGAGGAGGAGGGTGTTCTGTGTAATTAGTTTCTGCTGTTATTTATTTAATTTCTTTAGTTTTATTTATTTTAGAAAGGGAGAGAGAGCAGGAGTGAGGGGGAGGGGCAGAGGGAAAGGGAGACAGAATTTTGAGCAGACTCCACATTGAGCTCAGAGACTGACAAAGAGCTCAATCCTAGGATCCTGAGATCATGACCTGACCCGAAATCAAGAGTCAGACACTTAACTGACTGAACCACCCAGGTGCCCTTCCGCTATTATTTTTATTAATCCCTTCCTTCTCCTTTCTTTAGGTTTATTTTTATGTCTCTCCCCAGCTTCCTGAATTGGAGGCTTTGTTCATTTGTTTTCAGGTCTATTCACTTTCTAATCTTTGCATTTCGGGGTATAAAGTTCCTTTGGAGTACTATTTTGGCCCTTTCCTGGAAAGTATGTCTTCTATCACTTTAATTTTAATTTGAACATGTGTGTAATATGACTTCTGTGTTTTGGAATTTATTTTTGTACGTGTGGCCTACAACAGGTGACATTTCTGAAATGTTGCATGGGTTTGTGGGAAGATTTTGAATTTTTGTGAAATATGGAGTTCTGTCACTGTATTCTTACTCTAAAATTTATTTTCAGAATCTCCTTTTCCTGTGATTATTTGAGGTAAGATGTAATAGTTTCCTGATGGATTTTTCAATTTTGCATTTTACATTATCTTGGGTTTTGCATTATTTTTTATATTTTATTTATTTATTTTTAAAGATTTTATTTATTTATTTGATAGAGATCACAAGTAGGCAGAGAGGCAGGCAGGGAGAGAGAAGAGAAAGCAGGCCCCCCACTGAGCAAGGAGCCCAATGTGGGGCCCGATCCCAGGACCCTGGGATCATGACCCGAGCTGAAGGCAGAGGCTTTAACCCACTGAGCCACCCAGGTGCCCGGGTTGTGCATTATTATATATCTTAAGCTTTGTTATGACATTCACTGAAACTCGTGACTATGCTGATTTCTTGTGTGTGTGTGTTTTTTTTAGTAGATTGCAGCCTTTTTATGGATATAAAAATGCCTCTTACTTATTTAATATTTTTGCCTTAGATTATATTTTTTCTGATGCTCATACCGTAATACCTACTTTTGTTTTGCTAACATTGTCTTTTCTATCTCTGTATCTTCAGCCTTCATGTGTAAACTGACTCTCACAAAAACAGTATAAAACCGGGGGATTGTGTACATATCTTTAGCCTAATCAAACATCTGATATTCTCTCTCTTTTAGACATGATTTTAAGCCATTAATGTTTATTAAGTTTACTGACATGTTTGGTTTTATTCCTGCTATTTTATGTTGTCTCATTACCATGTTATATCGTTTTGTTTATTCTTTTCACTCTTTTATTGTATGAATTAAGTTTTCTCTTTTTTTTAATTTAGAAATTATATACCTGGGATCTAATCATATGGTGGTAGCCTTTAATTTCTAACATATACATTTAAATTTGTGTGTGTGCACATATGCATGCTTGTGTGTGTGTGTGTGTATGAATGCACATAGACACTCAGAATCCATTTCCTCCCTTCAACAAAACAAGAATCTGAACATGTTTCACTTTTTATCTTATCTGTCATCTCACCCCAGTCCACCCCCTTTCCTCTTCCTTTTATGTTAAAATGATCCGTGATTTTAATTCCAGACTTTTTCTTAACATTATGCACTATGCATTATTTAGATTTAAATATAAATTTTAACTGACATTTTGTTCACCCCTATTTTAAAATCTTGTTTCCTCTCTTATATTAAATCTTTCAGGGAGAGAGTCTGACGCCTTTCATGTCTGAAAATATGTGGTTTTTAAGAAATCTTGCACTTTGCCTGGGTGACTCAGTTGGTTCAACATCTGACTTTTGATTTTGGCTCAGGTCACGATCTCAGGGTCATAAGATAACGCTCCCACAGGGGCTCTCTGAGCTCAGTAGGGAGTCTCCTGGAGATTCTCTCCCTCTGCCCTTCCCCCACTTCCACACTTCCCCACTCTCTCCCACTTGTACTCTCTCCAATAAATAAATCGTAAATAAATAAATAAATAAAACCTTGCACTTGATGCTATGTATAGGAGTCTAGGTTCAAAATCACTTCTCTCAGCCCTGTGACAATATATTCCTTAATTGTTTTGAAACATCCAATGTTGATGAGAAGTCCTACAACAAACCCATTCTGACTCCTTTGTGGGCAAGCTATTTCTTTTTTCTTCTCTCTTTTCGTTTCTTTCTTCTTTCTCTTTCTTTTTCACACCCTTCTTCTTCTTCTTCTTCCCTTCCTCCTCCTCCTCCTTCTTCTCTGATTGCTCTATCTCCATGTAGTCATTTCCCTCTTAGGGGGACAATATTCTCTTTATTCTTTCTAAAGATACTAGTTAGAATTTTTAATTAAATTGTCCATTTCTAAATTACTTTTTGTTTCTTTTGGTTTCATCTTGGTTCTTCTTTTTTATGTGTGTTATTAACTTCCCTCACATTTCTAATGAGGGTTTTCGGTCATGAGTGAGGGCAGCTGACTGGTTTTCCTCCTTGCCTCTGTAGTTGTGTTAGGCCATGGGCTTCCGCCATGTTTGTGACTCCTCACTGAGTGGCGCTCTAGGACAGTCAGACTCCAATTTTCAATGTGCATGATGGGTGAGGCAGGCAGGAGGGTAGGCAGGCTGGACTCACCTGCCCCCCCGCCCATCTCCACCACAAGGGCAAGAGAACAAGAGAGCAGGCCTTCCCACTGGCAGTGGGAGACTGGAGTCCCTGCCTCTTTACCAAGGCTACCCTTCTATTTTGTTCTCCACTCTCTCAGAAAGTACTTTCAGCTCTTCTCTGCTTCATTTCAGGCCCCCGTTCTCATTCTAGGACACTATTCAGGTCAGGAGTTTCATGCCCTTACAGGATTGTATTTGGGGCCTGGCTTTGGGGATGAGGTTCTCTTCTGCCACCATGTTTTTATTCTGAGTCGAGTTTCTCTGGATCATCTCATTTCTTCCAAGTTGTTTCTCTGGAGTATATTCGAAGCTGTGTTTTTGCTCTACTCCTGTTTATTTGATCCAGTCTATTTTCCATCTTCTGGAAATACCTCAAAATTTCTGGCATGCTGGTAGCCCCCTTCTTGTTTTTTAATGCCATTAGGGAATTATCCTGCATGGGGGGGAAAAAAAAAGCTTTTGTGTCATTTTCCGGGTGTTGGGTGGCAGAGAAGGAGAGTAGACATGGCCTTGTTTGCTGCCCGGATACAATCAATTCACTGCTGATTTTTTTTTTTAAAGATTTTTATTTATTTATTTGACAGAGAGAGATCACAAGCAGGCAGAGAGGCAGGCAGAGAGAGAGGAAGGGAAGCAGCCTCCCCACTGAGCAGAGAGCCTGATGCGGGGCTGGATCCCAGGACCCCGGGATCATGACCTGAGCTGAAGGCAGAGGCTTAACCCACTGAGCGACCCAGGTGCCCCCAATTCACTGCTGATTTTATTTAAACTTTGATGCTCCGGGTTTTAAGAGTCAGTGGGATTTATTCAGGTGATCAAATACATCATAAGAAAGTAATGATAGTATTTTCTTATTTCTCATATTTGTGGTTCTTATTTGATTTTCTTTGGTCATCACATTGGCTAGAACTTCTGTACCAATATTTCGAATTGTAGTGACAGCATCTTGACACCTTTATTTTGTTTTTAATTTTGATGAAAACATCCCTAGTATTTTATCACCAGCCATTTTTAATTAAGCCTTTTATTTTAATAAAAAATAAATATTTTTAAATAAAAAATAGAAATAAAAATAATAATAATTATTTTTTAAAGTTCTTATTTATTTATTTGACAGAGATCACAAGTAGGCAGAGAGACAGGCAGAGAGAGAGGGGGAAGCAGGCTCTCTGCTGAGCAGAGAGCTTGATGCGGGGCTCGATCCCAGGATCCTGGGATCATGACCTGAGCTGAAGGCAGAGGCTTAACCCACTGAGCTACCCAGGCGCCCCCCAAAAAATAAAAATTATTTTAAGTATAGTTAACATCCAGTGTCCTATTTGTTCTAGGTATACAATGTAGTGATTCAACCACCCTATACATGACTCAGAGCTCATCAAGACAATCCCCTTCTCCTGTATCTTCCATCCCTCTCCCCTCCCCTCTGGTGACCACCAGTTTGTTCTCTATAGTTAAGTGTCTGTTTCTTGGTTTGTCTCTGTGTTTTCATTCTGGGTTGTTCTGAAATAGAAATTTTGATGATCTTGTTCTTATATCACTAGGTATTTTTTTTAAACAATCAGAAATGAACATTCAATTTTGTTAAAGACTTTTGTTTTTTTTTAAACAATCTGTCAAAATGATCTCATGGATTTGGTTCTCTGGCCTAAGGGTGACTAATTGCCATACCTTCACACATCCATGAAGCATTCCTTGTAGCAAGGGCACCATTCCCAGTCTACTCACCATGTAGCGCCTTCTCTCCCCCTGGAGACGGCGGCCTTAGCCAGGTGACGCTCCTTCCTTATTCTCCCAGAGCTGGGAGTAGAGTGTAGGTGAGAAGAAATAACTTAATGGCCTTTACTCCATTGAATCTAAACGGTAGGCGCTCAGTAAATGATTGTTGAACTTAAGGGAACTATTTATTTAGTCTTGCAGGGTTTGTTGTAAAAATTTAAATATCCCAGGAGAGAAGCTACCTTGGGTTTGTGTCCATTTCCTCATGAGAAAACACCTGGATTTGTCCAGGTCCATGATACTTTGGAACATCTACTGTAGCCTAGGCATGGAGCCAAGGGGATTGGCAAAGACAAGACATGGGTGGCTCCTCTGAAGCTGTCAGGCCGGCTCGGGTGGGAATGGCTTTCAGTGACAGTGGACCAACTCGGTAGGTCCTGACTCCTTCATTCAGTCATCCCTGAAGTGCCACTTGCTGGGAATCGCATTTTAATGAACATTACTCCATTAAAACATTTCATCATTCTCAAGCTCATTATTTTAGAATCTTATTTATTTCATCCCAATCCAAACTTTTTTGTTACCTAATTAAAAAAATTATTTCCTTATTTGGGGAGGAGAGGGGCAGAGGGAAAGAATCTGAAGCAGACTCCATGCAGAAGGTGGAGCCCAAGGCAGGGCTTGATCCCACCACCCTGAGATCATGACCTGAGTCGAAATCAAGAGTTAGACACAACTGACTGAGCTACCCGGGTGCCCTGCTAGTTACCCAATTAAAAAAAAAAATAAAGAAAGAAGTGTTGAAGAGGGCGCCTGGGTGGCTCAGTGGGTTCAGCCGCTGCCTTCGGCTCAGGTCATGATCTCAGGGTCCTGGGATCGAGTCCCACATGGGGCTCTCTGCTCGGCAGGGAGCCTGCTTCCTCCTCTCTCTCTGCCTGCCTCTCTGCCTGCTTGTGATCTCTCTCTGTCAAATAAATAAATAAAATCTTTAAAAAAAAAAAAGAAGTGTTGAAGATTGATCCCTGCCATGTGGAGGTGGGTTTTCTTTAATTCTAGCTTTCTTTTCAAAGGTAAGTTTTCTTTTCTTTCTTTCTTTCTTTCTTTCTTTTTTTTTTTTTATCTTAGAAAAACAAGGCATGCCCGTGAAATAATTTGGAAAATACACTAATAGTGTTCAGAAGATGTTCCATTCCACCCTCCCTCAGAGATAACAGTTTATTAACATTTTGTTATATTTTCTCACATTGTCTTCTCTAGCTCTAGCTCTCTCTCTTTCTCTCTCTCTCTCCTTTTTTTTTTTTGTTTCAGAATTGGAATTAGACTGTAATTATAGTTTTATGTTTCACTTAAAATTGTATTATGAGCATCTTTCCCTCTTCTGAACTATCTTTCAAAAGCCTGGTCAGAATACCGAGCCTCTGTAGAGCATTGATTTACCCGTCCCTTTGCGCGCGCACGGACATTTAGGTCGGTTCTGACTTTTGTTACTGTAAGTAGCGTTTTGTCTTCATCCTGGTAGTGTTGTAGGTTTGTGAGAGGGCTGGAAAACCCACTCATAGGTCATACGTATTTTTGAGACTTTTGATATACGATGCCAAGCTGATTTCAGGGAAATAGTACCAGTTTATGCCCTTCCAATGCCCCGTGTCAGGATGTCCCTTACCTGTTCCGGCCTCAGATACTGTCCTTAAGCACACGCATGTGTGCATGTGCCTACTTTACAGGCGATAAAGATCATTTCTGCTGTTTTAAATCAGATTGCATCCAAGACAGGGTACATAAAGTACACTTGGGCGGTGAACAAGAAGGGAGCTGGTGATGTCAATGATCCAGCAGCGTGGGGACAGGCAGGAGGCGGGCAGGGGCATAGTGGAGAAGCCACGGGTTGGCCTGCGTCCGAGAAGAGGCAGCGCGTTTCCTCCCCTAGTGTGCTCACATCTGGGGAGGCTTCCGCGTGAGGTCCCGCTCACCGCAGCTCGCCCCATCCAAGTAGGACTCCCGACGTGTCCCTGCTCCTCGGTGTCCTTGCCAGGCACGGAGAAGCTATCAGCGACCCCAGGGAGCTCAGTGAAGAGGAAAGAAAGCGGAGCAGAGTGGGGGCAGAGTTCTCCAGCAGGCACTTCTGGGGAGTGGAGCAGAGGCCAGCCGGGGATGCTGGCCCCAAGATGAGTCACGGCCTGGTGCTTGCAGGAGCTGGGCACCAAGTGTGCTGGGCATCTGTGGGGCCCGGCCTGCACATGACACTCCCAGGGATGTCACGGGGAACTGCTTGCGAGTGGTTGAGAACAGAATGTGGCTTAATGCTTTTAACAAGTTAATGTTTGTGCTCATGGGTTCTGTGCACATTTAAGAATTAATTAAATCCTTTAAGGAAGTCATTTATGTTTGAGACGAAAGAAGACAGTCAGGGGCCAAAACACCCCCAAGAAGACGGTCCAATCGCCGCTCGAGCGCCTTGGCATGGCCCCGCAAGGCCAACTTTCCTGCACCCCTATCCACGGTATTCTCCAATATCCTTAACCCGTTCTTCCGTGAGGCTCCCGGGGAGGCATATTAGACTCGAGTTATTTCCAATTTTGTCTAAGGTATCTCTATCCAATGCAGTTTCTTCAAAGTCTGCAGCGTGGGATTCAAAATCTCTGAGCATCATCAAAGTCTTAGGAAAATATATTACCAGGAAGTAGAGCTGCTACTTGTGTGTTAATTACAACAAGCCCGGCTGCTGCACTGATAATCTCCGGCGTCAGAAGCACCAGCTCAGGCAATAGCAGGAAAAACAAAATCTTCCTTAAAAACATCCTAAATTCTCATTTGCACCCTTTGAGGAGAAGGTACAGTTCGTTGTGAAGCTAAATCCCATCTATTTAGTTGTTCTTACACAGATTTCACCGATATTGGAAAGGTTCCTCTCTTGAAAAAGAAAAACAAGGTGGATTTTCAGGACCCAGGCTCAGACGGCTGTGCTGTTTTCTGAGGCTTTATGTTTCGGAGAGAACTCTATGGCTGACCTATTGGGGACAGGCTCTGGATGTAGGGAGAACTTGACCGTGCTTAATGCAAATGTGCCGGTTATACGTGTTTGGTTTTTGGTGGATTTCACTGTTTTTCCTTCACTTGCAACCTGAATCAGTGTTTTGCCCCAGATGGGAGTCTTCTCTCCTATGAACATCAAGGCGAGCAGAGGCCTCTCATCATTGGCTCCTCAGGTACTGAGGTCCTCGGGGAAAGGCAGCCACCCGCCCGGCCTCAAGGGCTAGGAGGGGCGAGGGTACCTGGTCCTCCCTGAAAAACGAAGCAAGCTTCTGACCCAAACAGCATCTTACGGGCTTTGGATGGGGATAAAGGTCAGAGACAGGTAGGCGGAGGACCCAAGAGGCAGAGAAGGGAGGAGTAGGTCTATTTTCAAATCAAGGCTTTCCTTTAATGGGGTGGAAAGGTCCATTAATTCCTATTTGTTCAGAACTTGTTAAGGAGATCCTTACCCACGGTGATCTGAAGGTCCTTGCCGTTAAAGGAGGGGCTGTTCTGACCTGGAAGAAGCCGGCTCCTATGGGTGGTGTGAGGACCCCCATGTAAAAATTACCTGGGTCCCAGAGTGGAGACAACCATGTGGTGTGCCTCAGCTCTCCAGGAAGAAGCCCCGTTGGTGTGTGTGTGTGTGTGTGTGTAGTGCCCTGTGCCTTAGTCAGCCTTCCTCTGTAAGAGAGAGCAGGCCTTAGGCCAGCGCCTGCGGCAGGCAGCAGGATCAGCCAGAATTTAATAACATTGTTCTCATTTTATTTATTTTTATAATTACCTTTAATTTAGAGCAAGTGATACAAATTTCCATTTAGGGTAATGATATAGTTTCCTTTTAAATGCATTAAAGTAAAAAATAGTGAATTAATTAAAAAAATATTAGCAGGGGTACGAAAACATGGCAAAAACCTGAAGGTGGTTTATGACAGAAAGCTCCCTGGCAACGAGAGTCAGGCAGGCGATCCGGGGACGCCTACGCCTGGGACGACGGTCTGGAAGGCCCTCTTAAGCGACTTTTATTTTACTTCTTTCCTGAGACGCTCCTGGAAAGTTTAGGATTTGGGAGATGCAGGGGGCTCTGCAGGAAACCCCCAGAAGACGGGGGTACATTGATTCTGGAGGTTTAACATTGATTCAAATCTCAGGAAAGTTCAGAAAGATCCCCAGATAGGGTCACCTTTCTCCTCATTAGGACTGTTAGTTTTTTAGTGTTTTTTTTTTTTTTTAAGATTTTTATTTATTTAACAGAGAGAGACCTAGTGAGAGACGGAACACAAGCAGGGGGAGTAGGAGAGGGAGAGGCAGGTGTCCTGCTGAGCAGGGAGCCCGATGCAGGGCTCCTTTCCAGGACCCTGGGATCATGACCTGAGCCGATGGCAGATGCCCAACAACTGAGCCACCCAGGCGCCCCTGTTATTTTCTTTAGAAAGGACTAAGGACATCTGACAAACCTAAAGACCCCACTATCCGAGTGAAAGTTTACCAGGTACTACCCAATGTTATGATGGACCCTAATTTTTTTTTTTCCTCTCCCCTCTCTCAATTCAGAGACCTTCTTGCAGGACTGTATTCTTTGAGGAACCCTTACTGCACTCTCTGCTCTCATTTTTGGAATCAGGCCAAGGCGTGTTCCCTTCTAGAAGAGACCAGTGCAGGCTCATCTCCACCGGCCTCATAGTAGCTAACACGGAGGGGACACTCACACACTCATCCACATACACATCTGTCCATCCCTCCATCCACTCCTCCACACATCATTGGTGCATCCGCCCACACATCCATCTGACTCTCCGTCTGTCCATATGTCCCAACACACATCTGTCCACCGCAACATCTATCCACCCCTCATTCTGTCCACACCTTCATTTATCTCTGCATCCCAACTGCTTACTATTTATGAGAACTATTCTGTATACTTCGTTATTTTTTTAAAGATTTTACTTATTTATTTGAGGGGGGGAGACACAAGCAGGGGGAGTGGGAGAGGAAGAAGCAGGCTTCCCACCGAGCAGGGAGCCTGGTGCGGGGCTCGATCCCAGGACCCTGGGACCACGACCTGAGCCGAAGGCAGACACTTAAGGACTGAGCCACCCGGGTGCCCAGGACTATTCTGTATATTTCATAATAAGAAAGTTAAAGAAAAACAAAATCTCCTGGGCAACCCAGCCCTCGGGGTGGGCTTCAGGGATGTAACTGTGTCATGGGGAGGCTCTCACTGTGAGTTTATGGCTAAAAGGGAGGCAGAAATTGGACCACGGGCTCTTTCACAGTGGGTTAAATGGAGGAGTGAGTGGATCTGTGCACTGCTGCTCTCCATCACTGCTGGGTGTTGGGGCCCGTGGTGTCCGGAGGATGCTGCGGGGGTGACGAGCAGTTTCATAGATCAGAGGTTGCGCGTGCCTGTGCCTGGCCAGCTGGGTTTCTGGAGTGAGATGACAGGCGTTGCAGAGCCTGCTCAGTCTGTCCCCTGCCACTGAGGGCCTGCCCAGCCTGTGCGAAGGGCACGCAAGGGCAGGGCTCCCTCCCGGGGGCTCCCACAGGAGCAAGGCCGGCAGACCCGGCAGCTGTGGCAGGGCAGGGGGCAGGGGGGTGGTCGTAGCAAAGGGCGCAGGGAGGTGGGGACCGCTGGATGGGTGACAAGCAGTAACATGACCGGGATCCTGGGGAGGCCAGGCGCAGGCGGTCTCGGGCTCCCTGCCAGAGTGAGCGTGAAGAAGAAGAGACACAGGGCTGACTTTCCAGGATCTGGACGACACATTGTCTGCCCAGTCCCAAGTGCTTTGCCGGTGGGGTGGGGGGGGCGGTGGGGGGTGGCGGGTGTTTGCTTGCTTGCTGTGAGTACTGTGGCGGCAGCGGAGGGGGGAGACTGTGTGCTCCGGGGATCACTCTAAAGCTGAGCTAAGGCCAGCCCAGGGACACTGGGGTGTCATGGGGGTGACTGCTCAGCTCAGTTCCATTCTGCCCTTATAGCCGCCTGCTGAGTACCCCGTTTGCAGCCCCACGTGTCCGGATGCCCTCACACTCCCTGGCTGGCTCTGGAGGGGCCCGCACTCAGGTGGGAGCCCTGGGCTGGAGCTCAGACACTCCAGCGGCACTCTATACACTGAACACGAGGCCCGAGGAGACTGGGTGGCTTAGGTGTTAAGTGTCTGCCTTCGGCTTAGGTCATGATCCCGGGGGTCCTGGGATCAAGCCCTGCGTCAGGCTCCCGGCTCAGCAGGAAGATTGCTTCTCTCTCTCCTCCCGGCCCATGCTCTCTTTCTCAAATAAATAAATAAAATCTTGAAAAAAAGGAAAAAAAGGAATGAAAAGGAGGCCAGGAGTTCTTGCAGTGGGGGGTGGGGGGCTTGCAGAGAGAGCAGAGGGAATGGTGGGTGAAGGTTAGCTCTGTAGCATGTAGCATGTGCATGCCTTTGCTGTAGCATGAAGCCTGTGCAACAGTGAGGGCTCCCGGGCCTCACTTTCCTTCATCAGCCATCAGATGTCTGTACTGAGTTCAGCTAATAATTGGCTGGACGCTGGGGCTTGAGTGCGGGTAATAGGGAAAGTGACATTTGGCTCTAGATCTGAAGGAGAAGGCACCCAAGGAGGGGTCGGAGGGGGGGTCGGTACAGAAGGATTGGCAAGCTTCTCTAAATCCACACAAACCCGCTGAAGACTTCTGGACTATCATGACTACACTCGGGTACAATCCCTTTTCCTTGAAGCAAACAAGAAAAGCCTTATGGGAAAGAACCAATGGTGAAATTCCAGATCCCTTGGCAAATGGCAATCGGACAGCTGGGCGGGGAGAGAGATGCGTTCTTGGTGCCCACTGCAGAGTGCTTCTTCTGTGTCCAGGGCCTGCCTTCTCCACTTCACACCAGACACTTCCAGAAGAGCCAAGCCAGAGTGGGGCTCGGCACCCTAGGGCGTGCATGGTGTGCCTGGCCTGGATTCCAGTGAGATCAGTGGAAGAGAACAAAGATGGGAAGGAGTTGGCTTGACCGTCAAGCAGGCAGGAGGCTGGCTGAGCAGAGTAGAAGCAGAAAGGCGCAGGGAGTGTCTGGAAGGGAGGCTGTGGTCTTTTATGAGCCAAGACTCCTTTGGTTTCAAGCGACGGGAAATCCAACCCAAACCAGCTTAAAGCCCTGGGAGATTGTATGGGCTCATGTCATTGCAAAGTATTTAAAGCGTTCAGGTTCAGGTACCATTTGATCCAGGAGCTCAGTGTGTGTCCCTGAATAGCAGACTGCTCTCCTCTGTCTCCTTTACCCCGGCCTGCGACAGCCCCGCCCCTAGCAGCTTCCAAATCTTGGTGGCAAAATAGCTGCCAAAGCTCCAGACCTCACAGGAGAGAGTCTGAAACATCTGTAGCTCACGGGCAAGCCCCGGCCGTCACTCTCATTGGCTTGATTAAGTCGTGTGCTGAGCCTTGAACTTAGCACCAACGCCAGGGAATGGGATATGCTGATTGGCTCAAATGAACTGCACAGTCAGGGTCTGGGGGGGGTCCTTTAGGCCCACCTAAGCCCCTAGGCTGAGTAGGAAGAGGAGGGTCCCCCTGTGCAGGGCCTGTCGTGGGCCTGGGTGGAGGAAAATGGGTGTCTGCTCAAACTTCTGCCTTTGGTGGAGGGGTCTGAGCCTGGTAAACTTGGCTTTCCAGAGGTGTGGGCAGGAAACCGTCCCCATGAGTATGCAGGAAGTCCGCGATCCTACTAACAGTCTTGAGCTCCTGCGGGGTGGAGTTTTTAGGGAGACCTGCCCCAGACAGCAGCTGGCTACCCACCAGTTTCCCCTCCCCAGCAGAGCAGGCATGGGGCAGGGGCTGGCACCACACCCCAGCCAGACCTGGCCGCGGGGGCCTCTCTAGAGGTGGTCTAACTCGCAAGATCTTTGCAGCCCTCGAGGGAGCTACAAACAGGTAATGCTTGGCTTCCTCGGCCCTGTGTTATGAAAAGCTTGAGTCACAAAACGCTTTGGCTATTAAAAACCTGCTACTGACCAACGGCAATAAAATATCTGCTGTTTATGAGTAATTAGCCACTTCTGGAAAAGAGCTCTATTCCTTTAAATTTATGGGGTGTCTTGATTTATGCATTTCATGGGGGGGATGTCATGTTACATCACATCAACCTGATGTAATTTGATGCAAATCAAACACATGAGTGAGGGAATGGAAACATTCTATCCTGCCTCCTGAAGTGTGTTTCCAAATGGGGGGCATCTTTGGCCTCGACCCCAATTCTGCTCTTCTGCCTGCTTTCTTAGGGAAGACTTGGGAGAATCTTTATCTTCAATGTCTTGAGTCCTGAAAGCCCTTGCCACAGCCTCAGACTACCCCACAGGTGCCCCCTGGGAGGGATTCACGTCCCTGTGGTGAGGGCAGCGGCTTAGACCTCAACAACTAGTTCATGGGCATCACACCCTGTACGGAGCTCTACTGAAGGTTGAGGAAGTAGCAGGTGAGCAGGTTACCTGATTTTGAGGCCGGTCAGAAAGCCCAAGATATGACGTCATCAAGAGTCTAATTTTATGTTGTCTAATTGAAGAAGGAATTATGGGGGTGAGACTGGGGTCCAGCAGGGAAGATAGATTATTGAAGCCTTTTTGTAATGGCTGTTCTTCATTTGGCTGCCAAGTAAGTAGAAGCAAGCGCATTCCAGAATTGGTTGGTTGGACGGTCCATCTTTGTATTTGTGCATTTCTTTTTCTTCTGTCTCCCTGCTCATGCATTCAGCCAGCTGGGGAGCAGTAACTTAGCGTCTCCAATTTTTTTGAGTGCTTAGGAAGTACCCAAGGCACAGATAGGCACAAACCCTTGTAATCTTAGAAGGATCATCACCCAGATCCTGGCCTCTGTATACCTATCAATAAAATGGGCACATCAGACTTCTCCGGCTTTGCACCACTCTACCATCCTCTGTGCCTCCTTGCCCTCGAGTAGCATCCCTGGGCAAAGAGAGAAGTTGTGCGCAGATCTCCCTCATGGGGTGGAGAAGTGCTTCCCAAGCAGTCCAGGAGAATGTGGAGGAGAGTGGTGGTGAGGGAGACTGGATGGGGGATGGGGATGGCCGTTTGTGGAAGTCTCTGGCAGGAGCTCCGGTTAGCTGTGCTGCGGTGAGACCGTGACATTTGTTCCGTGCACAACCTGCTGCCCAGGGAGGCTCGCTTCCTTGGCAGGACTGTTGGAGGTTTTCTAAGAGGGTTCTCTGGGTAAAGCAGAAATCACAGGCTACCTCTTTTAACACCAGGGCCTTTTTCTCTTCCTTTAGTTCCCAGCACAGGTGTGAGAGTGCTGTCTAGAATGCTCCCTTTCCTGGCTTGGCTTCTTTCGAGAGCTCTGCATGGTAGCTCTGGGCGTCCGACTTCGGCAGGGGAGCTGTGCTCGGAACAAGGACATGTTCCCTTCTCCCATGCCCCACTTTGCGGGGGTGCCATGATTCTGTGGAGGAAATTTAGGGTTCTCACAAGGTCTGGATATCATCTGTAATAGAATTATTTTCAAATGGGACCTTGCTATTGTCTGGAGTCTTCTTGTTGTCCCATGAGGAGTGACA
Source organism: Mustela nivalis (assembly GCF_964662115.1). Lineage (NCBI taxonomy): Eukaryota > Metazoa > Chordata > Mammalia > Carnivora > Mustelidae > Mustela > Mustela nivalis. Next base: position 37,980,767 of record NC_139037.1, read on the forward strand.
TTTCTGTGGTCATCAGCCAATTCCATTTCTTCCATGAACTGCCTTCGCAGGCCTTTTGTCCAGATTTCAAGTGGGGGGTGTTTGCCGTTTCCTCCTGAGCTGCAGACGCTTGTAAAAATAAGAAAGGTGAGGTTATTAACCCCTTGGCAACCACACAGGCCCTGGGAGTGTTTGGCTTCTAGGGGGCCTTGCAGTGGGACTGACCAGGACCAGGAGAGGCAGGTGTGTGGACGGCCCAACAGTGCATGGTGAGCACAAAGTCACTGTGGTCACAGAAGAGGGGACAGTGCAGGAACCTCTACGGAGGGCTTGCTCTGTGCTGGGCGCAGCTGCAGGCCCCTGGCCCAAAGGACCTCACTATTGCTCTCCATCCCAGACCCATCAATGAGGAAATACCACCTTGCAGCTTCTGGGCTTCCTGTTCATTGGGTTAAGACACAGTTCACCTCTGGTGGCAGCCACCATTTTTCATTTGTCACATGGCATCCCAGAAAAGAGGCCCCTGGGGGGACCCCAAAGAGTAACACTAGCCACCCCCGCTGTGGACCAGTGTCCCTTCTAGATGCCATTTGCTGCTCATGGAGCTCCTACCCCCACACTAAGAATGCCCTGGGCTTCTGGAAAGCTTCCCCCGAGAAAAGACCTCTTGTCCAGGTCCCTTGTTGTCATGATCGTGACAATAAAGTGCAGCCTGTCCAGGGCAGGGTGGACCGACCCCATGCCGATGGCCCCAGACCAGCCCATGGATGGCATTTCCTCCCTCGTCAGAAGAGAAACGTTAATTGCTTCATTTTTAATGTTTCCCCGGTGTTCAGCATCGGTGAAGTTCAACTCCAGCCGTTCTCTGTGATTGGTGATGGTTCAGGATCAGGGCTTGGCTGGGACGCCTCTTCCTGTCAGGTGGGCCACAGAAGCATAAATCAGGAGGCAGGAGGAGAGTCTGAGGGCAGCGATGAGCCCGGCAGCCCGCTCATGTTGTAGATGCGAAGCTGTGACTCAGAGACGGGCCGCGCACCCGAGGGCACACGGCTGGCCGTCTGGGCTGGGCTGGGAGTTGGTTCCAGGGTGGGATGGAGAGCAGCCTGTGGGAGGGGTTGCAGACCTACTGGTGTAGGTGTGGGGGGCAGCCAGTTTTCTGGGACGCACAGGCCCGCTGCTATTCCAGGCACAAGGAACCCTGTTCCCTGGAGGGCACTGTCAGAGGGAGAGGGCATTCTGTTCTTCAAGGACCTGGATTTCGGAGTGACGTGATCTGGGGTTGGGGGGGAGAAATCAGCCAGGATTCAGAGTGTATGAGGCTTCAGAGGCAGTGTCATGCTGACAACAGACCCGTCCCCAAGCCCTCCCCTCCCCCGCTCCCCCCCCTTTGCTGGGCACTCAGAGACAGCAGGACAAGGTATGATAGCTACCCTCAAAGCTGCTAGTTCCCTGACCCTTTGTGAGTAAACAGCCCTCGAACGTTATCATGATCTCTGGGCTGATGTTCCGGCTCCGTCTGCCCTTTCTGATGGTGAGGTTTGGAAGAGTAGGCTACTTCCGATTCTTTTCTCTGCAGAGCCCAGCACAGTGCCTGGCACACAGGGGATGGTCAGGAAATGCAGGGGAAATGAACGAACGAATGTCTCTGTGGGCAAGTGCAAAAGTGCCGAAGGGAGCACAGGCGTCAGAAAAGGAGTGTGGGGTTTGCGAAGGGCAGGTGCGGGGTGGTGGAGGGGGGGGGAGGGATGAATCAGAATTCACCCAGCCAGAATTTGTAGGTTCATATTGCATGCAAAGCATTGGGTTTGGGTTAGATACAGGTCCACGGAGGTCCCAGCTGGAGACAGGGACCCAGGTTATCCATCATGAGATGGAGTGGGATTCACCCTTCATGGGGGGGGGTGTAAAGTGTGGGGGACTGGGAGAGGTACGTGGATAGGGTGACACTTGAGATCAGGCACTATCAGGCCAACCCCTCACCTGGTTTGTGTCTTGAGGAGCAGAGAGCAGGGTCCGTCCCCACGGTGCAGGTGTGGGCTGTGGTCTGTCTTCCTCCCCGGCCATCGCCTCTCTTCTCTCAGCCTGCACCCTTTCTGGATTGCTCTGTTCCTTGTTCCTTCACTTCCTCGTTCAATCATTTATCCGTGTGCTTGCTCCTTCCTGCACGCATTCAGCAGATATTAACTGAGTGCCTCCTCTGGGCCTGGCTCAGTGCCCCTGCTGGAGGCACCCAGAGAAGCAGTGCTCATGGCCTTCCCCCACAGGGAGCTTCTGGACCCTCATACAGAGAAACCCAGCCCAGGATGAAAGCCATTGTGAGGGGCAGGACAGACAGACAGGAGAGCTCCTGCCCTCCCCTTGGGTATCTTGGATGGCTTCCTGGATGAGGGGGCGTTTAATCTTCACCAGATGACGGAGCATAGGGATCAAGGGGTTGGGGGTGTGGGTTGCAGGGAGAGTGCTCCAGACAGAGACAGCGACGTGCACCAAAGCCAAGTTCCCTCATCAGCTCCCCAAGAATAGAGGGTCCTCTTCTCAAATACTCATAGGCTTAAATAAGATAGGGCACAGGGTGCTGCTCCCTCCTTAAGCACGTGTGAGCTGGGGAGTCTGTCTTTGCTCCCTCTTTTCTCCTAATAGTGGTCAGAAATCCGTGTCTGTCCCTGGAGTCCGTCTCTGTGGGATAGCAACACCCACTGCTGGCAAAGTCGCTCCCAGCAGCCCCCTGTGAGGGCATTTGGCCAATGTGCTGCCCTTCCCCATGGCAGATGTTCCCGCTGCTTCGGTCAGGGACTGGTGGGCTGGTCTTCCCTCCCCTCCTGAGAGTCTGGCCCAGCAGAGGCCAGGCGAGGCCAGTCTGGTGACCTGCCCAGGACCCGGAGATGCTGAACTGCGGACCCCAAGAGGCAAAAAGGACCAAAGTCCCAGCCTGGCCTGGAGAGGCCCCATCGGTTGGCCTGAGCCCGAGAACTGCGGGCGGCAGGGGTTCCACTCGTGGGCCTCGATTCTGTGCTCAGTTAATGATTGTGTGTACTCAGGAGACGATGTGTGTCTGAGCTGCTGTCTTCGACAGGTGCCCCTGTGAACGAATCTCCCTGGGCCGACTTCTATGAATATTTCACAATCAGGCCCTCTTTGATCACTCTTGCATATGTGCATTCTACATTATACTTAGTTTTGCTCCGAATCAAATCTGAGGCTTCTGTGGAGTGAAAATCAAGTGTTCGACACAATATCCTCGTCCAGAAGTGCTCAAATGTAAATGGCTCTAATCGGGGTGAAAGGTGGGGACGGGGAGCTGGGCCCCGCACCCCATTTTTGCTGCTGCTCTCCGGGAGGGAGGCGCTGCCGGGAGTCCTGGGGGTGCCGGGCCCCCGGTTTTGTTCTAGGGCAGCGGTTGTGTGCTGAGGCTGAGCAGGGAGCCAGGGCGGGTTAATAGGGGATTAAATATCTAACTTCCTGCCATGACCAAGTCTGGTTAAAAAGAGAGAGAGAAAGGCAGCGGGAGAAAGAATCAATACACTTCATGACAACTGCTGGTATCTTTTTCAGGTTTGTGATATTTTAAAGGTAGGTCATTCATTAAAAGCACGCACGCGCGCGCGTGTGTGTGTGTGCATGCGTATGTGTGTGTGGACAGTGTGTTGCTTTCCCTGATGAGGTGGACACAGTTCAGATAAATCAATTACAACAAATTAGGGGGCCATTTCCTTCCCAAATCATCGCATCTGGGAGACAGGGACGTACCACTCGGTGGCCTGCATTCTGCGGGGAGAGCCCTGGGGCTTTGCTCACAAAAGGCCGACCATTCTTAGGAGGCTTCCGGCTACCTCCCTTCCCTGCCTTGTGATCCTCAGAGGCTTAAAGGACCATTTTTTCGTGGGACTATTGCCCCAGGTGCTACAGACAGGGGCTCCTAGGATCCTTGTTGTCCCAAAGCTCCAGCCTAGGAAAAGAAATGCCGTGACCTCCTTATTGGCGCGCTTCCAAGTGCATTATGAATGTGTCCTAACGGTTCTAGAGAAACTGCATGACAACTTTGGAGACAGAGTCTCACCTCCAGCCTGGGGCAATTCCAGGAAGGCTTCCTGGAATAGGCGACCCCAGGATGGCGCATGAAGGACAAATCTGGGTGTCCGCATGTGGAGAGGTGGGGGTGAGCTGCCAGGAGATAGGGGGAGCAGTCCTTCTTTCACTTATTTTTTTTTGCTGTTACAAAGAAGAGAGGAGCTCAATGTCTGCTTCCAAACTCTGAGCGGTCTTTCCTCTTGGGCGCAGGGAGCACTCCCTCGCCACAGCGAGAACTTTAGCCTTCGGATGTTGGGGTTGTGTTCGGGAGTTTATTTTCACCCTCTGTTTTCCTTCATCTCCTCTGATCCAAAGTAGTAGGAAACTACTAGTGTGTCACAATGGCGGTAGAGCATGTGTTCTCTAACAACTCTCACAGAAGCTTCCTGAACCCCCCATTATGCCGCAAATATGAATTCCATGGACTGATGTTCAGGTGTGCACCTGGCCTGCCATGTCCACCCTATCTCCTATCATCCCCTAGAACATTCCATGCTTAGGTCTCCATTTTGCACATTCTCTTCCCTCCGTCCTCTAAGCCCTTCCATCTTTCTGTGTCGAGTGACCTCCTCCAAGCTCAGGCAAGGACTGACCTCTTCCTGGTTGTTCTCCTCACAGGTGTCCCTTCCCTGGTCCCCGCTGCACCCTCCCGCCTGCACCCAGTCCCACGGCATGTTGTAGATGTCCCCCTCTAGCACCTGCCCCCAGTCTGTGCTCCTCGTGGGGGTAACTCTCTCCCCTTCCCTGAGTCAGCTTTCCAAGGCAAGAATCTGGTCTTGCTGGTGGCTGGTCCGCTTCTTGTCACATGCAGGCATTGACAAATGTCACTAAATGATCTAAGTCCCACTTCACGCTGCACCAGTGAAGTCGGCAGTAAGTGAGGTTTTTATCACTGCGTTTATAGGCTTTGATTGTGCCTTGGTTGTGTCCTTCTCCTCTTAGGATTTATTCTAGCCCCAGATAAAAGGTCTTTTCGGCTCCAGAAGCCTGGGCTGAAGATGTGGCCAGCACATGAGAAAGATCCTTGGACAGGCACAATCTTCTATAATTTAAGCTCCATGTTTTCTCTCCCATAATCCCATTCACCTTCTCCAAACCTTGTCAAGTGTGCAGGACAGCTAACATCAGCTCATTTTAGAGACAGTGAAGTTGGGACTCAGACAGGTAGCCACGGTCCACTACCTGTGGAAGAGTTTGTGCAATTGGATGCATGTTCATGGCCCTTCAGGTGCCATTCTCTTTCCGGTCTGGCTGGGGAATAACCCATCTGACCCAGGACAGGAGAACGTGGAATAAGAAATAGATCCACCTTCTGGACACTAAGACAATAAGATCAGATAAAGAAATTCTTGTGACACCCTCCCCAGCAGGTGAGCAACAGACTCTTCCCATTTCTGGATCTGTGGTGCCTTCGTGTACCCCACCCCCACCCATGCTAGCACCCTGGGTGGTTTTCTCTGGAGTATACTGCACGTTTCCATTTCCTAGCACACGAGTTTGTGAGGGCTCTGGCTGCTTGGCCTCCTTTAAGCTTTTCCTGAACTGTGTGGCTTCCTGTTTCTACACAGTTTGCCAATGAGGGGGCTGGCATCTGTCAGCATTCAGGTCAGCACGACTAATGTGGTATGGACATGGGAAGCCAGCCTGCCCACCAACATGTCTTCTTTGGGCTCTGGAGTCAGACTCTCCAGTCATGTGGCCTTGTTGGCTTTAAATTTCCTGAGCCTCTTTTCCTGAGTTTCCTCTTTTTTAGTATGGGGGTAGTTGAATACCTAGCATTCGAAGGTTGTACATGGTTAAATGCGATAATCATGTGAAGTACGTAGCACAGTGTTGTGCTGGCACGTGGTATTGTGATGTGGAAGAGGAGGAGGACACTGTTGCTGATGTGGATGGTAGTAATGGTGATGATGGCTACAGTAAAGAGGATGACAGTGGTGATGATGGTGATGGTGAAGATGATGAAGGTAACAATGGGGTGATGGTGATGTGATAGCTGTCATAAAGGTGATGACAGTGGTGACAATGGTGAAGGTGATGATGATGAAGATGATGGTGATGATGAAGGTGATGAAGAGGACAGTGGTGATGATGGGGTGATGGTGAAGGTGATGATGATGAAGATGGGGTAGCTATGATGAAGATGATGGTGACAGTAGTGGTGGTGAAAGCAATGATTATGGTGACAGTGATGACAGTGTGACAGTGGTGGTGATGAAGGCAATGGCAATGGTGATGATGGTGATGGTAATGTGATGACAGTTGGGCAATGTGGTGGTGGTGATGGTGATGATGATGGTGATGTGATATCTATGACAAAGAAGATGATGATGGGGACAATGATGGTGGTGATGATGATGGTGTTGATGGTGATGGTGAAGCTGATGACAGTGAAGACAGTGGTGGTGGTGGTGAAAGTGATAATGATGGTGATGGTGATGACAGTGGTCATGGTGGTGGTAAAGATGATGATGGTGAAGGTGATGACAGTGGTGGTGAAGGTGATGATGTTGATGGTCATGGTCATGATGATGCCAGTTGTGACAATGTGGTGGAGGTGATGGTGATGGATGATGGTGATGGTGATGACAGTAGTGGCAGTGGTGGTGGTGAAGGTGATGATGATGTGATAAATATGATGAAGATGATGATGGTGAAGGTGATGGAAATGACAATCGTGATGATGGTGGTGATGGTGAAAGTGATGATGATGATGTGATAGCTATGATTAAGAAGATGCTGATGGGAACAGTGGTGGTGAAGGTGATGATGATGGATGGGTGGCTGTGGTGAAGGTGATGACACTGGTGACAGTGGTGGTAAAGGTGATGATGATGATGGTTCTGCCTAACACATCCATGGTCTTCACAACCACCCTTTGTCCAGATTCCATCCCAGTATCTGTTTGCCTGTGGGACAGAGAGTGGGCCAGGAACTCAGACTGGAAGTCTTCTATACCATGAAAATATGACCAGGGGTACACTTTGTGAGTATTTTCCTTTCCTGTCTGTTATGCTCACAGACAATTCAATTCTGGCTATAGTTTCAACCCAGTCTGCAAAAGCCAGCATGCATTCAACCTTGAGAATTTTGAAATCATCTGAAGTCTTCCAAGAGAGGATACTTTTGGTTTTTTTCTTCTTCTAAGTCCTCCAACTCCCATCCCCCAGTGGGGAAGCTGCTGGGGACTCTATGGGGCCATACATGAAGCTGGTCCGGCAGGGTCCCACTCCCCATCCAAGGCTGCTAAGGCCCTGAATTTGACCCCCATTCCATGCCCAAGGGGAAGTTGGTGAGTTCAACCATAATCTCCAGCTCTGCTCTTCTGGTCACACAATCACCATTCTCCACGGCCCTATTTGAATATCGTCTTTTCATTAATAAATTCAGCAAGGATTTAACTGTTTCTGGCCCTGTATGTAGCATGGTCTACACATCAGTCAAAACAGAACAGGTCACCCGAACTGCCCTCCTGTTTATCTATTAATCATCTGGCAAATAAACCACTCAGTATCCTGCCCACCTCAGTAATGTTTGTGATGTAATTTGTTTGGATGCCCAAATGTCACCAGCGTTGATTGTAAGAGATGAAAAAATGTACTTGCTCAGCATAGCAAGCTCTAGGCCAAAATGTAAGCATGAAATCTCTGGTTTATTTTTGTAATAATGTTTACAGCTGTTTAATGACCCTGAAAAGGTTCAGTAGTCTGGTGTTCTGTATTTCAGAACAGGAGTGTATTATGCTTATAACAACCTTGGTTAAACAGTTTGAGCTACAACAATTGGAAAATAGGATTTAATAAGAAGCCATTGTATTCTAGGTGAAGTTGTCTTAATTACTGCTTACCCAAAGTGTAAGAAAGCAAGATGGGTTGTGGGGAAGGGTGGAGGGTCACTTAAGTCTGAAGAGAGGGGGTCCACCTACTACCAGAACAGCGTGTCACGAGCCCTACGGTGGCGTTTGGATCCCTCTCTGGGAACCCACATCTCTCCTCTGCCCGGCAGTTGGGAGCGGTAGGACTCGTACTTTTTCCAAGGCAGCGCTTTTACCCACATTGATAAAAAAGGGAATATTTAGTTGTGCTTGGCTAGACAACAATATTTGATTTTTAAAAACCCAGTTGAAATGGTTATTTTGAAAGTCATTTCATTTCCCAACTATTCTTTTTCATGGTATAAGGATAAAACTCGTTCATGCAACTTACTGGCAAGATCTATATTTTTTGGACTATTCATAAGATTACTTTCTTTTTTCTGTGCTAGCAAAATGAAACTGTGTTTTTGTGTAAAATTTATTTAGACTCGTAGCAGCTGGCATCTCTGGTGTCCTGATAGTTTTAAATTTCATTTTGAGTGAAAGATACAATTAGGTTCTCTATTGGAAGAGTTAAGTGAAAACTTTTGTCATTGATATCACAGGAAATAGTTTTGAAGGCAGAAATACAAAATCAAAATAACCATTAGCACCATCAAAGGCAGCTGAATGGCTCACTGTACCTGCAATGATGGGAATGATGAGAGAGAATGTATTTTGATAATCTGTGCACCCAATGGTGGATTCCCTGGGCTGAGAATACGCTGGTATGAAATGCGAAGTTGCCCAGCTCGTGGAGAAAACCTCTAGCCTTCTGAAGCTTTCAACGGGGGTCCTGCCCGTGCTCAGACGTAGGGCCCAGGCATTTCCACAGGGTGGTGAGGAAAATACCATCGTGGCTGGGACTTACGCCCATGCCTGGTTCTTTGTCAATATTGACAGTCACCTTGAGGACCAGCGGTGCCCCACCGTGACCCTGGGGAGCAGGCAAGATCAGGACGGGGGTGGAACGTTGGAGTGTTCCCATGGTGGGGGTGGGGGTTGGTGTACCTGATTCAGCCATTTACAGTGGCCTCCAACTGTCCAGACTTGGCTGCCTTTCTTTCCCCATTTAGGTAAATTACCTACGCATTGATTCCTTTCATGAGTCAACCAAGGTGTACTGATCTTCCCATCATGCTTTGGGCTGGAGCCCTGAGCTGAAAGGCCAGGGGCCAGCTGTTCTCAGAGTTTGGGGGTTTGTTTACTTGTTTTTAATTGTACCAAGGGTTTTCCTATCAGGGTGGGAGAGTCCAAGGAGTTACTGTATAGGTTCCTCAGAAGGAATTGGCCTTAAGCCCAGGATGATGGCCAGCCCTCTCCTAGGTCCTGGCATCCTTGTGTGGGTCCCTCAGGTGCTGGGTGTTGGGATAATGAGGCCAGAGCCCAGGCCAGGGAGAGAAGGATAGGTTGGGCACATGGGAGTAAGTGCTCCCTGGAACTGTGAGCAAGGAAGCGGGGGTGGGGTGGGGTGGGGGGATGTAGGGGTGTGCTGCATGTGGATTTCATCTATTCAAGCTATCAGGAGAGAGGGAGTGTCTTGTGCCAGGAGACCCGGCCTGAGACACTAACAGCCATTCGCTGCAGGGCCTGGGAGGGAACAGTGTGGTCCCAAAGGGAAGGCAACTCTCCCTATGCTTGCTCCCTGAGGTCTGGGGGGAAAGGACTAATGCTTCCTTCCATCAGAATGGTGAGCCCCCACAGAGAAACTCACCTCCCTGGCCCCATGAGCTCTTAGGGCTGTGGTGAGATCCAATCCCTTAACAGGGGGATTGATGATCCCTGAGTTTCCCAGGGTGTGCATTTGTGTAAGTTTCTAGAGCACTGCTACTTAGGGAATCCCTGCCTTTCCCCCAACACAGACATACTTGTGCACACACATATACACATGTACATGTGTGCGCGCGTGCACACACACACACACACACACACACACACACACTTATGTGCCAAAGCTGTCGTGGTTACTCCTTTGTTTAAACTGTGTGTTCAGCCTCTCTGAGCCTTTTCATTGCTTCCTGTTATATTGGTGGCCTTGCCTGTACTGGCCCCTTGGACCCCAGAGGCCCTCGACGGCAGGTACATAGAAGGGCCCTGGCAAGTATTTACTAAAAGACTGACATAAGGGGTAAATGAATCCCGGATGGGTGAAGTGTCAAGGCTGGAGAAATTGGGGCCGACCCAGGTTTTGTGAGTCCCAGGCCGGGCCTGGGGCCAGCTCATCCTGCCTGGGCTGCTTTGGCCCAGGGACAGCACACCAATTACCCCGCGCTCTTTCCAAGAACTCACTCTCCCCTTTCTTGCTCTGAGTCTGGCGACTGGCATTGATTACGACTGACCCATCACAGTGTCTGCACCTGCTCACAGAATCATGGGGTGCTGGGTCTGACCAAACATTTGAGGGTAATTGTCTGGCCAGGCCATTCTTCAGGGTGGGGTTCTGTGTGGACTTCACCTGGGTTCACTCCAGGGCCAAGGGCTGTAATTCTCAGAGCATCTTCTTGGGAGCCGGCCAGCTCTGCCAAAATTTCGAGTTCTCCCGTGGGCCCCCCCAATGAGTGGTCAAGTTCTCAGGGGGGATTGCTGCTCAGTGGAGGTCCAGGCCTGGGATGGTCACTGTGAGCATATATAATAGAAAGAGCTAGTGGTGCGATTCTCCCTTAGTGGTTTTAGAACCCCTAGGTTCTAAGTCAGCCAGAGACCCTTCCAAATCTGACATTCTGAAAGTGAATGTTCACGGATGTGCAAAAGCTGAGTTTGGGTCACATGAGGTTGGGAGGAGAGTGTTTTCCCTACAGGGCTAGCTTTTTTTTAATGGGCTGTATTTATAGGGTATCTTTCTTCATTCATCCTTTTGGCCAGAAAATGCTGAACTTACAGTGGGCTAGCTCTGTCCTGGGCCTGGAGGCTGCCACTGTGATCTTGCCTTCATGGAAAAGAAGCACATTTGTAAAAGGTCAATGACAAAACGTTGCCCTAGTGATAAGTGTTGTGAAGAAGGAAATAAAGTGATGGGTAAAGAGAGGCTGGGGGGGGCAGCCTCCGACAAGGGAAGCATGGTGGTTTTTGTGAGGAGGGGTTATGTGAGACCTTGTTGAGGGAACGAGGAGCCAACTGTACCTTTGCACATTCTAGAACATTCTTCCTCCTATCAGCTGAGGCTTCAGCATGGCACCTGAAGACAAGTTCCTTAAAAAAGCTTTCTTGACTGGAAAAAAAAAAAAAATTGACAGAATAAAAAAATTCTATATCCAAACCTAACTTACAAATTCCCCATGTTCATTATTTAACAACTTGAGTTGATACTTACCCAGCACAAATGGGGGTGGGGGATGGTCTTCAACTTGACGCCCCTTATCCAGCCTGATTTGTAGTCTCGCCGTATTGCACATTCAGCCTCCTCTCCCTCCTGCTGAATTGGCGTCAGCTCATCAGCAGCAACCTGAAAATAGCCTGTCTTTCTGGATTCATGTCTTCAGAGAAGGCCAACTGGGCAGCCATTGGACGTGGGCCAGCCATGTTGGCTTTGGACTTTCCAAACTTCCCCAGAGCTGTTGGGTGGAATTCTGAGCACTCCCAAGTGGCTTCAGGGTCATGATCCATGTTTGCTTGGGAGAGGAGCCAGCACAGCTGGATGGAGCTTGAAGGTGAAGAAGGAGCTCCAGACAGGGCTCTGGGGGCTGTGAGCATCCCTGCATGGGGTCTTCCAGGCTCCAGTCCTGCCCTAGCAACTTCTACACACTGGGCCTGCTCCTTCCTCCTGCTCAGTGGGTGCCATGAGCCCTGGGGCTGGCCACTCTTGTCCACCATGGTGTCCTAAGCACCAGGGACAGGGCCTGGCATACAGTGGGAACTCAGCAATTTTGATGAATGAATGCAAGAATCTCCATGACAAAGTACTCCTTTCTGACCAGTCTCCAAAATGGACTTTTTTTTTTTTTAATTTGCATATAGACCGCCATCAGAAACAAGAAGGAAAGATGGCGAATTAGAAGCCTTTTTCTACTGCAAGTGACCATGTGCCTGTATGTGCATACGAGTGTATGCAGGGGTCCATGTCATCATTCATGGACGTCGCTAGCCCCGCACTATGGCTGCAGTGTTCTTCTCTCCTGCAAATAAACATTCATGTCTTTTTCTTCCCTCTCTTGCAAGATGGACTCACAGCCCCTGTCCTCTTGCCAAGGAAGCCAGGTCTCCCGTTGGCGACCCTCCATGCCAGGCACAGTCTGCCTGGCAGGAGTCCCGGTAGGTAGCAGATACCCCACCCCCACCCCCCAGGGCTGAATGCGCTTCCTGCACAGTTGAGCTCTGTCCCCACCGGTCCCCCGAGGGAACTGCTTGGCCCAGGAATCAGTCCTGGCTGGGGTTAAGCTCTGCTCCTAGACCACCTGGCTAGCCGACACATGTAAACATCGGGATGTGCAAAAAACGGTTCCAATGGCAGGAAGCGAATTTGGACTTCTTCAGGTGGGAGACAGACCTGGAAAGGGAAGGACCCAGGCATGGGTTCATTGCCTTTCAAAGCTGAGCTCCTCGCAAGCTGTGATGGGGAGTGGGGCATGTGCTCCACATTCCTTCCACCCCGCCCCCGAGCAGTGTGGCCTTCACAGGTTTGCACAGGCTTGAAGGGGGGGGGGCAGAGAGGAGCATTAAAAGCAATTATGCAGACCAGCTTTGAGTGTTAGTGTTTAACAAACAGCTTTGAGTTCTAATTTTCTGCAAAACACATACCGCAGGTACAATTTGTACTCATTACTGTATGTTGGGAAAGTTATTAAAAACACTCAAACTTGGTTGAGACTTCCTATGGCATCATCCCTGGATTTTAATTGGTTTTTATCTAGTTCTATAAAGGATCTCTTTAAACCCAATCAAAGTCCCTGCCTGCGATATCATGCCAGTGGAAAGACAGGGAGAGCCCATTAAATGGTGTGAGTCTTCCCCCCTACCCCAAAATGAACAGCCTGGACCATCCACAAAGATTCCGTCACCAGATAATTTATACTTCTTTTGATGGGCACAGTTACCAAATGACAAAATAACAGTGTTTCGTAACATAAGGGTTAAATCTTAATCTCTGAGGTTTGCAAAGCCGCTACTCGCAGTCTCCTTAAAATTTAATATACCTCGTTAATGCTTCCTTGCAAACACTGAAGGATTTTTATGATTATAATCATGTGTTACAGCACCTAGTACTGTTTCTAAGCAGCATACTAATCAGCTTAATGAGATATTACTGCACTTTTTGTTGACTAAAGCAAAATCCCTTTTATTGTTCTAAAGCCTGTCCTTTACTTTATTTTTTCCCAAAACATTATCTTGTTTTATTATGTACCAGTAAATATCATGCCATTGGGTTTTTTTGGGGGGGGGGTGGGAAGGAACCAAATCATAAAATAATCTCTTTCATCTCGGATTGGGGAATGTATTGAACATAGTCACCGGAAACAAAAGTTCCGCGTGTGTCTCCGGTCTTGAAGGGAAAGTCATTCTGCTCTAAGGCAAACTCTGAACGGAACCAACAGGTGCAGGTGCTACAAGAGGGACAGGAGGAAAAGTTTGACACGTAGACCCTCGATTCGTTATTAGGTGTTGAACGTGGTAAAACATTAATAATTTAAGTGTGAATGAATAATTGCAGTCGGTAAATAGAAAATACAAGGAAGACAATCTATCGCCAAAACAAATTGGAGGAGCAATGCCATATTGCATAATTGGCATTTAATAATTCATCTTTTTATTATTGTTTTTGACTATAATTCCTTAGCATTATTACGTGTAGGTAAGGCATGAAATGCAAATTCCTCCCCAGCTGAGGCTGTGCATCCGCTGCGCCCCCGGTACCTGGCACCCATCTGAACTCTCGCTTTATTTTCAGGGATGGAAGAAGCCAGTCTGTGCCTTGGAGTGTCCTCGGCGGCCCCGGAAGCTGAGCCCCACCTGAGCGGCCCTGTCCTCAACGGCCAGTATGCCATGAGTCAGAAGTTGCACCAGATCACCTCCCAGCTCAGCCATGCCTTCCCCGAGCTGCATCCCCGGCCCAACCCAGAAGAGAAGACCCCCGCGCCCCTCGACGAGAAGGCGCACGTGCCCCTGAGCGGCCAGCCCATGGGCAGTCAGATGGCGCTCCTGGCCAACCAGCTGGGCCGGGACGTCGACACCAGCCTCAACGGGCGGGTGGACCTGCAGCAGTTCCTCAACGGGCAGAACCTGGGCATCATGTCCCAGATGAGCGACATCGAGGACGACGCCCGCAAAAACCGCAAGTACCCGTGCCCGCTGTGCGGCAAGCGTTTCCGCTTCAACAGCATCCTCTCCCTGCACATGCGCACTCACACCGGCGAGAAGCCCTTCAAGTGTCCCTACTGCGACCACCGGGCGGCGCAGAAGGGCAACCTCAAGATCCACCTGAGGACCCACAAGCTGGGCAACCTGGGGAAGGGGCGCGGGCGGGTGCGCGAGGAGAACCGCCTGCTGCACGAGCTGGAGGAGCGGGCCATCCTGCGGGACAAGCAGATGAAGAGCAGCCTGCTGCAGCCACGGCCGGACCTGAAGCCGCTGCCGCACGCGCAGCCCGCCCCACTGGCCACCTGCAACCTGGCCCTGCCCGCCAACCACAGCGTGCCCGACGCGGCCAACCCGGTGCCCTCGCCCAAGCCGGCCAGCATCCAGGAGGACGCCGTGGTCCCGGCCGCCGGCTTCCGCTGCACGTTCTGCAAGGGCAAGTTCAAGAAGCGCGAGGAGCTGGACCGCCACATCCGCATCCTGCACAAGCCCTACAAGTGCACGCTGTGCGACTTCGCCGCCTCGCAGGAGGAGGAGCTCATCAGCCACGTGGAGAAGGCCCACATCACCGCCGAGTCGGCGCAGGGCCAGGGCCCCAACGGCGGCGGGGAGCAGGCGGCCAACGAGTTCCGCTGCGAGGTGTGCGGCCAGGTGTTCAGCCAGGCCTGGTTCCTCAAGGGCCACATGCGGAAGCACAAAGACTCCTTTGAGCACTGCTGTCAGATCTGCGGCCGCCGCTTCAAAGAGCCCTGGTTCCTCAAGAACCACATGAAGGTCCACCTCAACAAGCTGTCGGTGAAGAGCAAGTCCCCCAGCGACCCGGAGGTGCCCGTGCCCATGGGTGGCATGTCCCAGGAGGCCCACGCCAACCTGTACTCCAGGTACCTGTCCTGCCTTCAGAGCGGCTTCATGGCCCCGGACAAGGCCAGCCTGAGCGAGCCCAGCCAGCTCTATGGCAAAGGGGAGCTGCCCATGAAGGAGCGGGAGGTCCTGGGCAAGCTGCTGTCTCCCATCTCTGGCATGGCCCACGGGGTCCCCGAGGGCGACAAGCACTCCCTCCTGGGGTGCCTCAACCTTGTGCCGCCACTCAAGTCCAGCTGCATCGAGCGGCTGCAGGCGGCTGCCAAAGCGGCCGAGATGGACCCCGTGAACAGCTACCAGGCTTGGCAGCTCATGGCCAGGGGCATGGCCATGGAACATGGTTTCTTGTCTAAAGATCATCAGCTACAACGCAACCACGAAGACACTTTGGCAAACGCCGGAGTGATGTTCGATAAGGAGAAGCGGGAGTACGTGTTAGTGGGAGCAGATGGCTCCAAGCAGAAAATGCCTGCTGATTTGGTTCACAGCACTAAAGTGGGCAATCAGAGAGACCTGCCAAATAAGCTCGACCCTCTAGAAGGCAGTCGGGATTTTTTGTCGCACGGGCTGAACCAGGCGCTCGACTATAACCTGCAGGGGCCCGGGAGCATGAAGGAGAAGCCCACGGAGTGCCCCGACTGCGGCCGGGTGTTCCGCACCTACCATCAGGTGGTCGTGCACTCCCGCGTCCACAAGCGGGACCGCAAGGGCGACGAGGACGGGCTGCACGTGGGTCTGGACGAGCGGCGCGGCTCAGGCAGTGACCAGGAGTCCCAGTCCGTGAGCCGCTCCACCACGCCGGGCTCCTCCAACGTCACCGAGGAGAGCGGGGCCGGCGGCGGGCTCTCCCAGACGGGGAGTGCCCAGGAGGACAGCCCACACCCCTCCTCGCCGTCCTCCTCAGGTAGGCTGCCAGGGAAGATGGGGGACGAGCGGCTGGTGCAGGGGGCCCACCCCGTCTGAGGGCCCTGGCTGCACGCAGGCCTCGGGGAGGGGAAGGGCCTTCGCTGCTCTTCCAAGCCAGCCCTGAGCTCCCTGTGGCTTGCTGGCCTCTGCGGACCTTGCCTTTCTGCCCTGCCTCAAGGGCAGGCTAGCATTTCGAGTCGTTGGTCTTCCCTTGAACACTGGTTGCCCAGAAGGAGAGCTGGTCCTCCTGTGTGGTAGACATGGCCAGCTGGTATGCTAGCCAACAGGCAGAGCCTGGCCTGCGCCAACAGTGGGCTGCCCAGCCCTGTTTTCTGTCCCACCCCCTACCCCCAATCCGTCATCACCTCGTCTCTGGAACCTGGGAGCTGGCGTCTTAGCTCCATCCACGGATGTGAAGGTGTAAGTTCAGACCCTCACAGTCTTTCTCCCTGAGTGTGTTCCCACAGTTGTCTCACTCGGGCACCCCAATCTCCCTCCCCAGGCCAAACCTGTCTCCCATCCCCTTCCAAAATTCCAGCGTGGCTCACCTGTCAGGCCCCTGTAGCCTGAAGAACCACACCACTCACCTCTGATGGTCTGGAAAAACACAGAGGTTTGAAACACAGATGCACGACGGCGTGTCTTAAATTGTACTGTGTTACACGGGCGATACAGCTTTGGGGTCTAAAATAGCAAAGCAGAAAATCTGTCATCAAAATGTCTGTGAAACGCTGAAGCTTCCTGGCCCGGTTTGGGGGAAAGAAAAAAAAAAAAAGGCCCCCCAAACAACAACAACAACAAAAGCCCACTAGCCTAAGACAGCTAAATTAAAATCGCTACCTAACAGCAGGTAAGCTTGTTGCCTGCCTCTGTATTTTCAAAGTCCCTTTCTAATGGATGGTAAATTGAAAGTTATATCTCTAGCCTTTTATAAAGAAAGCATCTCGCTAATACTGTAATCATTCTGCAGCCTAACAACAGAGGAAATCACGCCATAACAAATACCCTGTTACTAATGGCAACATTGATTTCTGCAATCAGCCATTAAGTCTAGAAAATGAAAGACAGTTTGAGGCACCTCAAGGCACCGCGTTGCCCACTGTTAAAGGCGTGGCGGCACACCGTCGAGGGTCGTTTTGGTGAAGTTTTTTTTCTTTCTTTTTCCTTTTTTCCCTTCTGGGTTCCGATAAATATTTCTGTATCGGGAGCATTTGGCTGCTGTAGTTAGTAAGTAGATGTCACTTGAGTTTTGCTGTCATTGTCACGCTTCAGCATCCCCCCCCACACACACCCCACCCCCTGTTCTTGCAGGACAAAATTAGTATTAAAATAAAGTGTGAGTCTGCGGGCTTGTTACAAACCAGTAAAGAATGGTTAACGCACATAAATCTGAGCTGCACATTCCAGAGATTCCGATAGCTCTTAATGCTGCTGTTTAAATACCCATGAAACACACTGTCTACTCCTGGAGTCCTGGGCTCCCTTGCAATTTATTTCCGGAGGGGCCCCCAGGCAAAGTCTGACCAGGACCTCGAGGAGCGCGGAGGGGTGAGGCCCCCGGCGCGCCGAGTGACTGCTGCACGGAATGTACAAGGTGCCAGGGAAGGGTGTGCGAGTTTCCCAGCCTGACAGCAGGAACTCCAGAAAAAAAAACCGGATATCTCATGCCGAGGCAGCCAAGTGCCAGGCGGGCCCCCATCAAGAAGGAGGCTTTCCACCCTCCTAGGGAGAGGGCCCGCGTTCTGGGGAGCGTCGTCTCACTGTTTCTGGATCCGGGGCCTTTAAGGGGGCAGAAAGCAGAGGGCAGACTGGCTCCCCTAAGTTTTTGGAGTGATGTGGAGTTAACATTGACAGATTTTCATCCCTCTCCCAGACCTGCTGAAACGAAAAGGTCTCTGCAGAATCTTCCGGCACCAAATGTTCGGCTTTATTAATGACGTGTTTACCATGTTTTTCCCACCTTCTGGCCAAGTGATAGCCTCGTGCTATTCTATCTCTGTAGTTTCCATATCTGTCCCTACTCGGTTGAAAAAACCCATTTTGCTTAAAAGAACCAACCGGGCTTACAACTCAAAGGAGAATTATTCTTGAGTTGTGGTTATCTTCTCACTTTTATTTCCCTCATTGAAGTATTTTACAATTGTGAATACCGATTCTTTCCTTTCTGGTTGACTTCTTTGTTTTCTTCATATTCAAATTAGACCCTTTCATAATTTTCCGACTAAGTAGGAAAATTGATGGCATACCAATAGGCAGGCCAAATCAGCCGCACGCCTGGGGCATTCAGGTTTTCCTGGGATTAGGACCCTTCACCAAATCTGGTTAGTCTTCCCTCTGATTTCTAACAAGTATGACTTGTACAAAGTGCGATTAAAATAAGCATTTACATAAAAATCTTGACACAATAGGCATTTTTCTTATTACCTGTTAGAGAGAAACCTGCAAGGTGAAGGGGGAAAAAAAAATCTTTAAGCCCTTAAGTAAAGAAAGGAGTACTTATTAAGGCTTTTATTAAGAAATAACCGCAAAACACGGTTTTACAAATTTCTCAGACTGCATAACAATGTCGCAAAACTTAATTTGCATCACTTGATTCTTTTTTTGTTGAAAACTGGGTCAGTAGGGCCTGAGAAACTATTTTTTCAGATCTTAACCAGTGAATTCTTCTTTATAAATCGCTGCTCTTAACATGATAGTAGTTCTGAATTCATCATAAAAAACCTTTTTACAGAGAGCCTCTTAGAACAGATCTCCAGAAGAAGGCTTACAATGAGTGGCAGAGACGTCCTTTGTTATCTGATGTAATTCTTTGCAAAGGAGGATTGGGAACGGAGTGGCTGTTTAAAAATGTCTTGCTCAGACCGAGATGAAGAAGGGGTCAAGTTTGCAATCAAACAGTTACTGCCGAGATGGGCGACTGTCACTGGCTAGGCTAATGTGGGATGCAGCTGTTTGTTATGTGAGCAAAAGAATGTTTGAATCAGTGAACATGTGAAAGTGATTCCAGTGAACCAGAAAATGTGTTTGTTCTTTGGCTCTCCAGACTGCTGAGAACGGAGCTTAAGATCAACTGCGAAAACTAGGACCTTTGACAAATTGAGAAGTCATATTTTCTAACAGAAAATGGACAAAACCAGTCACATGGGTCACTTCCCCATCTTTCCCCTTTGTTTTATTTTTGTTGTTGTTGTTTGTTGTTTGTTGTCAATTTGACTTCCCGATAATTTTACACCATCGGAGATGCCATTTCTGCCTCCATGGACGACGGAAAGGGAAACTATTTGGAAAGCAGCAGCTTATAAATTTTACTCTTTTATGACATTTAGAAAGCGGGGTGGCTGTTTTGACGCTCCCTCATTTTCTGGCTCGTGTGCAAACGCTCCGATGGCATTAATCTCTGCATCTCTCCCCAAAACCTCGATGGAGACTGTGCTCAGATCGGAGCTTTACTCTGAGCCAGAAGACGACCAAAGTTCTGTTTCTTTAGGTTTTGCCTTGGAAATCACGCTCAGAATAATTAAAACTTAATGTACTAAGAAACGATACTGTTCATTATATCCAACAGGGTACTTACCTTCTGCATTCCCCATAATTTTGGAGAGGGGCTAATTGAAGTGTTGACGGTGGGAAGGGGGTAATTGAATGCGTTGACCCTCTGTTCATTAAATAAAGTCGGCTAAGTTACGTGATCAATGGAAAGCCAGGGAGAGATGCAAAGATGAAAACAGCGTTAACCCCTACTACTTCTGGTATAATATTTTGAGATGGTCAAGGCTTATTTGATCAGCTGGGCTGGAAGCCTTGTGGGGTCTTCTTTTGTTGCCTGAGCTGCATTCCTGAAATGCTGGGTCTCCAATCCTGCATACGTCCATTGACCAAGGCATCAAAGGCCTTTATCCTGGGCTCCCTTGCACTTACATCGGGCGTCTAGTGATATGATAGATTTTCTTTCTTTTCCACCTCCTTTTCTGATGTGGTTCCTCCTCCCTGCCCCCACCCGCGATAACCACTGCCTGCTCCACCAACAAATCTGGGCACCCCAAAGAAGGGGGGGTGGAGAAAAAGAAAAAGAAAAAATTTAAGTCTGAGGATTAAGATCTTCATTTTTTTTTTTTTTTTTTGCTTGTGCATTCCAATTGTTCTTAAAATATTTGGCAATGTCAATTAGTAACTGAGCAGAGTTAGCTGATGAACACAATTTTCCAGTAGACTGAGCACCCTATTGTTGCCGAGCGAACAGCAGATTTCTGAGGTCATTATCATTCGCTGGTTGCTTGGCCCAGCTGCTTCCTGCTGCAAAAGCCAAACTTTATACTGGAGCTCGGGGATGGCGTGCAGCAACAGGGGGCTGGGAGGGGGAAGAGGGTTGCTGGCTGCAGAGCCGAAGACAGTCATTATCAGCAGAGGAAAGAGAAAGTAAAAGTTTCCAGGCAATTCCAGGAAAACTGCCCTATCAGGCTTCTTCCTCGGGTTCCTCGCCAAGCACCTTCAGCCTGCAGGCAGGGAATTCAAAGGACCAGGGACGCCCCGTGGGCATTGTGGCAACTAATCTCTTCGCTGAGCTTAGAACTTTGGAAAACAATAATCCCATTTACAAATTTACTTAAAAATTGTTAACCCAGTCTGAGGCGTGTGAGTGATCCCTCCTAGATCGATGCCTTCATTTTTTATTAAAAACAGAAAAAAGGAAGAAAAGAAAAATAAGCCCCTTTTCAAAGATGGAATGACTTTCTTGAAATTAGCAAACTTGAGGATGACAAACAGAGAACATTATGTCATTTTCCAGAGGGAACTTTGGAGCAGATAATCGTCTGAAATGCCTTGTAAAATCAAATTTAATGTGGAAGGCGCCCCCTGCCCTTTCCAGCTTCCTTTTTCTCCTGCTCCCCTCCCTCGCCCACCCCCTAATTTGGGAGCTGGTTCAGTGAGATGAAAAGCTGCACTTTTTTAAAGCTCAGCTGTTAAAACTGAGCGCCATATGCAGCCCTTCCATCCCCGATGTGGAAGCGTGTGCGGGGCGGCCGCCGTGTTGGTGGAGATTTACGGAGGCTCGGCTGCCTGTGCCGAAGCTGTCCCCGGGCGGACGCTGGGGGCCCTTCCTGCGCGCGCAGTGGCCCCCTGCCTGGGTTGATACGCCAGCCAGACTTGGGCTGACTCCTGGCAGGTGTCGGAGGGGCCGGAGGTCGGAGGGCTGGAGGTCAGAGGACCGGGTGGTCTCCCTCTGGTCCCTCACCTTTCCGCTGGGTCTGGGCACTGAGCAGGGACAGGGATTCAGACGATTCTCCTCCTGATCTATGTTTCCCCTTCACTGCGTGCACTTTGAGTATCTTGTGTCCAGGAGCAATGCTGTGGGGACACTCGGTCCCACTCTGGGGCTTTTCCTGCCTCTCTCACCGCCCCATGCACGGAGCTATAAATCCCACTTCCACAGGGCTGCCCGATGGCGCTGTCACTTAGCATTTCAGAAAGAGAGAAATTGCACTGGCTCTAAAAAATCTTCACATTGGGAGTGTGATATAAAAGATGTGTGACATAAAATCCCGGAAGCAAAGCCTCTTCAACGATCGGGTCGATTCCCAGGACGGACACCGTTTTGTGTGGGAGGATCTGACTCCTGGCCCCAGGGTCCCTCAGGGCTCTCCCCTGTTGGCAGCTCACCACCTCAACTTGCCCGTCCTCATGATGGGCACCGCGGGCCCGGGCTCCCCCCACGGCCCGAGGACTCCACGGGGTGCTGCGTTTCCGCCCAGCGCTCCGAGAGGTCCAGGGTGCTCACTGGGCGTCTCTTCTGTAACGCATGTTAACTTGAGGAACGTGTGCATTGATTTAATTCTAAATTTGATGGTAATAAGAAAAACAGATTCACCGAGGACAGGTTATAACAAGGCAAAGAACTAAGCAGGCGGCTTTCAAAATAGAGCGTGAAGCATTAGCCGCGCGATTCCCATTGATTGGAACGGGGAGGTTCCAGGCTTGGGTTCTGGCCACCACCTTGGATGTGTTGGGGCTGGGACGGGCAGTGTGACTTAGAGACGGCCACGCGTGGCCAGAAGCAGGCAGGGGGCATGAGATTCTAGGAGCCACCTTGCTTTCCATCTCAGCCATTTCCTGTGTCCACACTCCTTGGAGAGAAGATTCTGGAAGGGGGCCCTGATATCTCGGGAGGGTGGAGTCAGGGGCAAGCTTCATCCAGTCTCCCATTTTACTGGGTCTCAAGATGGCACTGGGCTCAAGAGGGAGACCACTGGGATGCGTGGAGCTCCTGAGAGGGAGGGCAGAGGGAATCCTGGGGAAACATCCGTGTTGGGAGCGCTCTGCTGAGTTCTGAGCCTGGGAGGTCAGAGCGGGAGTGAGCAGCTGACTCCTTTAACTGCCGGACTGCTTTGGGGCCTTGATGGTAGGGGTGGAGAAACACCTGCAGAGATCAGGAGATTGGATTTGTGCAGACATCCCAAATTCGTGATGACTGGGCTGGGACCTTTGCCATCTGCTCCCCTTGGGCTCGCTTACTGCCTTTCTGGGTTTGTCGCCTCCCTATGCCTCCCTGTCCTCAGTCAGCATCTGACGGCTCCCTGCACTTTTGCAGAGGAGGCAGGCCCGCTGAGGGAGGAGGAGGGGGTGCAGAGAGGAAACGGGGCTCTGCAGCAGGGTGCAGGGCAGGTGGTGGGGGGCTCTCTGTTCTCCCCAGGAAGTGAGCTTCGCAGCAGCTGAAAGGAGCCTTGGGTCCCCCTTGCCTCTTCCTGGCAGGACGGGGCTACAGCAACATTTACTTAAGCTGTGGAGTTTGGCACTGCTGCCGCCAGGCGCCATCTGGAAAGCCCTTCTCAGAAAGCCGTGGACCCTCCCAGAAGAGCTCAGGGGAGCGGGACTTGGGCAGAGCTTTGGGGCTTTTTTTTTTTTTTTTTTTTTTTTCCCCTTCTTCTCAGGCAGAACCTGAACATGGAGGCACCTGAGCAGGGCACAGGGGCCGCGCGGTCCTCTGGAAGCCGCATGGCAGACCCAGGTCCTCTCCGCAGGCTCGTGGCTGTTCTGTCCGCCAGGCGGGCCTCTCTGCACTCAAGCCCTGAGCCGGATCTGGTTTAGCTTTTCTTTGTCGGGAGTGCACTCGATTTCCTGGGGTGGTGTTTCCATTTATGTGTGTTGTATTGCGTTCCGCTTAGTGTTTTCACCTGAGTCCTGGTATGTCGTGCGTACAAAGGTGTGGAGCGGGCCAAGGCGGTTCTGGTTAGTTACTGATACCACCCTGTAATAACAGGCCTTGTTCATTGAACATAAGAAACGAATGTTGTGCTTCTCAGCTCTGCTGGGGAGACGGGACTGAGAACCCGAGGCTTGGCTTGGGACAAACAGGGCCCAGCTAAGCACAGAGATTTGCCACCATCCTTTCCCTGATCCACATCTTCAAAAACAGCGGCTGAGCCCCAAAACAATGCGTGTCTGAACACTCCCGACAGCTACCTGATGGGTGGGCCGAGGCACAAAGGGAGTCGTGCTGTACGCCGGTGGGATTCATGGGATCAGTTTTGTTTTCTTCTCCCGCCAAGGGAAAGGGGTTCAGGGCCTAGCTTTTTAGGGGACCCATCTCCTTGTTGCCATGAGCCTTGGGATTTTGTGGGACACGTGACATGTGTCGGAGAGAAGCGTGAGGCACAGCACAAGCTGACTCCTTGGCTGGGTTGCCCACTACACCACGGTGGGGGCGGGGTGGCCCGCCAGCTGCTGGTAGGAGGACACGGGTGGCGGGTGGGCTTGGCTCTCAATACCTGGTCTCTTGCTTGGAAAGACTGGGGTCCGTTTTCAGCTTCTCCTGGGAGGTGGGGTACGCCTTTGGGAAACTTTCCTATGTTTTACCCTGGGCCTTGGGTCCAGAACATTCTACAGAGGAATCCAGTCTTTCTCTGGTGGAAGCAGGATTGTTGGACTGGAATTTGGGTGGCCACCAGTTTTGTCTTCTTGTCTGACCTCAGCTCCAAAGCCATTGGATGTGCGATGAAACAGGACCCCACCACGAAGCTCTCTTCTCATTAAAGTAATGCCCCGAAACTCGACTGGGTGATTGTCATCCGTGCTTTTTGGACACCCTCGTTGTCTTCAATCATCTTGAGAGGCATTTTGGAATATTTCCAGCTTGCTTATGTTTAGTTTAGTTCAACACGAAATGTATGCAGCGGTTGTTTCCTTGAAGACCGAGACAGATTCGTGTGTCTCTTCGCTGCTAAATATGTTCTGTTGAATTTGTTGCTAAAATAGGTGTTTTAATTTTTTTTTAAAGTAATTTGCCCTGAAAAATCGAAGTGATCCCTTAGCAAAGCTGTGGTCTGACATAAAATAATTGCTATTACGGGAGACAGGCTGGCAGGGTTGGGCCCCATCTCAGCTAGGGCCTGACCCCCTCCAAAAAAATCCCTTACAGGTGACCTTCAAACCCTTTTCACTTGGCATCCGCCAAGAGGGATGCTTCCTGACTTCTTTGTTGTTATTGCTGTCAGCCAATGACATTTTTGTCATTTTATTCGTCTTGGGCATTTAGAAAATACGAATAAATAAAAATAAAAATAACTTTTAAATATGCATGCTCACCACCCCTCGGAGATAATTAGCACATCCTTTTCCAGTCCCCCCGTGGACCGGAGAGATGAATTTAGCCAGAGAAGATCAAACAGCACATAATTCTGTATGCTATAGTTTTTACTTAAACATATACCGTTTATTGTTGGTATATGCTTGAATATTCTACACAAGGGTCAGCAAACTTATATTTATTAAATACTTTAGGTGCTGCCGGCCACATGGTCTCTGTTTGAACTCCTCACCTCTGTCCTCAATGGAAGTGTGTAATAGTCTTCCAATAAGACTTTATTTACAAAATCGAGTAACAGGTGGATTCGGCCCTTGAGCTTCCCTTGGCAGACTCCTGTTCAACACAATAGCTGTGCTTTTTTTTTTTTTTTTAAAGCTTCACACAAGTAATATGTTCTTTGAGAAAATATTAGAAATGTAGAGAAGCAAAGAAAAAAAAAATTGACATCTGAAAAATGGTTGAGGCAGTCTCCTCCTTGCAGAGCGTCCTAGGACCTGCTTCCATTCTGTTTTTCCTGCCCCCAATCTTTCTGATCCTCTGCACAATTATTTTCTGAGGGAAGCTCCCCGGAGCGGACTCCCTGGTCGCAGGGGGGCCACCCTGGGGCTGCAGGTGTGTATTACGGAGGCGCTACCTCCTGAGGCCATCTCTTCCTGTAGTTTTTAACCGGGAAAATGTTCCTCCCAGGGTTCTGCTGAGATCGGTCTCCCTGAGGCTAGTCATCAGGCTTCTCTCCGGCTTCTCTGTGCATCAAATACTCATTGGTTCATGCGTTCGTGCGTTCATTCATTCATTCATTCATTCTTTCATTCAAGGACAAAATACTTATGCAGTGGGTTCTGAACCGAGCAATGTGCCAGGTCCTAGGGATGCAAAGGTGAGTAGGGACATACCTGGGTATCCAGAGGTGCAGACCCCGAGTGCTCAGGGCATGTCATTAAGCAGAGGGAGACAGATCCACGCGGGGCCTCACTCCCCAGCCTGGGGGAGCACCGATTCACCTGGGAGCCCACATTTGCTCCCGAGGGACCCAGGAGGGTGAAGGGACCTCCTTTGTCACCTAAGTGAGTCCTTTGGCAGGCCACGCTTCCCCTCTCCAGGATCTGGCTGATCCAAGGCCTTTTAGGGGAAACAGATGCCCCAGCTCAGCCCCTAGGGTGTTGCTGTGAGCTAGAGTTGGAATCAATTTCTTGCTGCAGAAGAGGCCCTGTAGGGAAGTCCAGGGGTCGCTTGTGAGGAAGACCTCCCCTCCCCACCCCAACCCGGGGCAGGGAAGAGTCAGGAAGAGAACTGGAGGGTTTTCTAGCTTTGCTGCAGGGCTCTTGGGAAGCCCCCTGCACTCCCCAGGTGGCCCAGAGCAGGGAAGGGAGCAGCAGGGGAGCAAGGTAGGGCTCCATGTGCTGTAGGTGACTGGCCCGAGTCAAGTGTCAGGTGGCCTGAGGCCTCCCAACTCACCTGACTTCAGAACTGCCCACTCCTTCCCCACCCAGATCAGGTGAGTCATGTGGGGGGCTCTATCCCCTCATATACCCAAATGCTCACCCTCGGCAGCATGAGTATAGAATCATGGGCAGTGTAGACAGAGCCGTTTTTCTGGTTGGGTATTGGGACATGAACACAGAGCTACTGTGATATTGGGGGAAATAATTTTCCCTAGTACACATCAGACCTCAGCACCCCTTTATTTTCTGTGAAATAAAACCTCATAAGCCTGGCTATTAACCCAGAGACAATTGTATCTTCTAATGTTTAAGAAAGGGCTCAGAGCAGACCACACACACTTCAGCGGCACCTGCCCCCCACTCGCCCCCACATCTTCAGCTTTCAACCAATAGTTGGACTATGTGAGCAGCTCACTCCTCTTCCCTGAGCCCGGGGTTTTTCATGCACATGGCTGGAGTAGAGCGGAGTGGGGAAGTCTAGAAGGCTCTGAGGCTCCCCTCATCTCCTCTGTCCCCTCCTGTGGTCTCCCACCCCTTCCCAAACCTTTCCATGACCCAAAGGTAACTTTCAACCATCTCAGCCACGGTTCCCTAAGTTGAAAGAAGTTCACAGTCTGAGGATTTGGTGGATTTCTTGTTGTTATTTGTGTCTGCGCCTTGAGCAGAGGCGGAGGCCACATCATGCCTGCAGGACCCGGGGGGGGGGGGCTGGTGAGACCCTCATTTATTTCCCTTCCAGCCAGGTGCCTTCTCACTTGCTATCCCTGTCTGAGAGCCTACAGGCCATGGAGATAGTCAGTGCTGCTGCTGGGAGGACACTGCCAGGGTCCATCACCCAGTGCGGCCAGCCGAAGGCTCGCTTTTCCACTCCTCCCTGTGGGCACAGCAGAGGGCTTTGGGGCTGGCCCTTAGGAGCTGTGTGGCTTGGCGAGGGCCCCTCAGCCTCTCTGTGCCTCAGTGTCCGTGCTGCGTGTTTCTTTCCATGAAAAGCTTAGCACAGTCCCTGGCACAAGGACGTGCTCACTAAAGTGGCCTGTTATTAGGATTCTTCCTGCACTATGCAGTACAAAGATAAGTCGGTAAAAAATGAGAAACTTGGCCAGTGGCTTGTGCTGGAGGTCACACGGCACCGAAGGGCCCGCCTCAATGATTTAGTTTCATAGGCTCTAGCTGGCATTTGCGAGGGTCCTGAGTAAAGCAGTGACATTAGTTGGGTTTGTCCCACCATTTCCACTGGAGGATGATTGGGGCCCTTCTGATACTGTCCTGGGAAGGCAACTCCCTTCCTTCTCACAGAACGCTGACCAGTGATCCTTTCTCTGTCCAATTGCCTCACATATTTTGTTGCCACAAAATAATCCCAATTCAAACTGTCTTTACAACTATATCTACAGAGATCCAGTGGTTCAAGTCACTGAAAGATCTGGGGACTAGTCTGTGATGCAGACTTAGGCGATGGTGTTCCCAGGATTTCCTCTCCTCCTAGTGGCAAAAAGGCTGCCGCAGCTGAGACCTCACATCCCCATACCACCTCTCAAAGGAGCACTCTCCTCTGGAGGCCCAGCAACTATCCCCTTGCATTTTGTTACATCTTAGTGCATTATTATGCCCATTTCTGAATCAGTCCCTGTGGCCAGGGGACTGGGATGCCCCTGCTTATGTCAAGCAGGACTCACCTCTGGGTGGGGGATGGGGGATCTCATCCAGGCCAGTAGCTGTGAATGGGAAAGACAAGTTTTTCCCATAGAGATTCAGATGAAAGGAAGCCTAGAGCCTGAGCAGCACAACTGTCCAAAATGTCACATCTCTGAGGTCCTGCCAGCAGTGGAAGCGTTTGTCGTCTTGTTTGGGACATCTAGAGACAGGTCCTGGCCTCCCAGGCTTTACCTTTAGCCAGGTGGCTAAAGGCCTGTCCAAGGCTACCTTGCCCCTTCGCCCAGGACTTTCTGGGATAGGACCGCGCTGGGCAGGGGAACAGTTCATTGGTGCTTGTCTGCAGGTGCCTGTTTCTGTTTCTTCTCTTCTTGTACTATGGACCTTCGTCTGAGCCTGGCAACGAAGACCGCTGCCCCCCAGAGTCTTCCTATATGTCGCCGGCATGTCTTCCTGTATGTCCCCTGTGTGCCCAGGCCTGGTTCCCGGGCACACCAGTAGCAGGAGGACGGGCCGGTAAGGAAGTAAAGGTGAGATTTCTTGCTGCAGAGGAGAAGGCGGCGTGGCTTTGGGGGGCGGCACCTACAGCAGAGGGAGCAGAGGGAGCAGGGAGAGCACAGAGCAGCTTGGTTGCCTGCACGGGTCCTGGCACGGAGTGGCTTTCCCAGAGGAAAGGGAGCAGCCTGGTCCTTTCCTCCCACAACTTCCACCTCTGCTGCCCACTCTGCAGGTAGAGACAAGGTGATCATGCAAAAATGCGCCCATGTCTTAGGTCTGAGAGGACAGGCTGGGAGAGGAAACGGCAGGTGCCTGCTGACTGCTCCCCGCCCCCCACCCCGCCCCGAAAAGGGCCGGGCCTCACTATCCCCACTCTTTGGCTGAACAGAAGGAGATTTACACCAACCCTGGCCCGTGGTTTCCAAGTGTTCCATGGAAGGTACAGCCAGGACCTGGCCCTCCCAGAGCCCGTGGTCTGGCCGGGGAGAGCATGCTATCCAAAGAGTAAACTGAGGCAAGGGGAGGCTCCATAGAGTTAAGAAAGGGCCAAGTGGGGGACCTGGGATTGAAGCCCACCTCTGTCTGACCCTTGCCCTTTAATTCCTCTGTTGGGTCTGAACATGGAATGAATGGTGTGGATGGAAGAGGTCCTGCTCGCCTGCCCCATCTCTAGCTCTAGTTAAATCAGGCTCTAGGGAACACAGACTTGACTTTTTCCTTCTGGCCCAGCGCTGGCTCAGCCCTGCCCAGGAGTGACCAGGGGCCCACCCCAAGCTCTACATGGACACTTAAAATCATCCCTAAGCCTCTGGCTTCCAATTATCCTGCTCCTTCCCCCCTTATCAAGGTCATACGCACCACAGGTCACCTGTTTCTTCAGAACATGTCCTCAGGGTGCCCCTAGCGACCCATGGTGGGGAGAATGAGGCCCCAGTAACATGGCCTGGTGATGGGGACCCAGTTCGGACTTAGCAGATCTGGTTCTTGGCCTGTGGGAGCTTGCCTGGGTCTCAGTTTCCCCTATCCTTCCAAACACTAAGCTGCTCTGCCAGCATCATTTACACGCCCTGCTTTGCAGGCTGGCACGGGAAGGGGGCATGGGTGGGGGCACACAGAACAGGACAGAGAGTGCAGGCAGAGGCCCACTGCTGGCCTGCGCCGGCGTTGCCTAGTGAGCGGACCCACAGATCTCCACCGAGAAGTGGGCTCTCTCCAGACCCGCTCCTCTCTGTGGGGAGAAGAGGGGGAAATCCCCCACTGGCAGATGAAGAGAAAGAGAAGGGGGGTCTCTAATCCTCCCCCCTCTGAGGTGTAAATTAGGAGGACAGAATTCTCATCTGGGAAGCCTTTCAGAGGAGGGGATGTGGAATTCTTTGTTGTCGTGCGTCATGGCACCAAAGGCTGAACCAAGTGGCCACTTCACCCGGGCCAGTGCCTTGGAGAATGCTGGGAGCCGCCGCTCTGCCCTGCACGCACTGGGGTGCTCCTGGGAAAGGGCCCAGGCTCATCTGGGGGCCGAGTCGGCTGTCCTGGGTGGGGAGGGGAGTGTAAGCGGGTTCACACTGCCCAGAGCGGCTGGGAACGGAGGCTTCATTGGGACCCTGTGCCTTTGTGAGGGGGGCTCATGTACCTGAATGTCTGCCGTGGGTGCTGCTGGGAAGGTGGTCATGTCCTGGGTTGGCGTTGCCATGTGCTTGTCTGGAAATGCCTTAGTTTTTGGTTGTAGGTTGCTGAGGGGGTGTGTGTTGCTGTGAGCGTAATGTGTGTGTGTGTTTAAGTGTAGGCTGGGTGTCCTGGGCTGTGGATGTAGTGGTCGACAGGCAGGGGTGCCTACGTCGGTGTGTGTGCTGATGTGTATATGGGAGACAGGGGTTGGGATGTGACTATCAGCAGGTGTACGTGGGTACTGGCATGTACATTGGGATGTAGTTTGGAGTCTGAGCATATGTTGGTGTGGGTGTGTGGTTGGGGGTGTGCATAGTTGAGTGTTGACACACGTTGGTAATGGATGTGTGTGTTGTGTGTCTGGTGTGGTTGCGTGTGTTGGGAAGTGCATCAGTGTGTGTCTATGAAGATATGTGGGTTGGGATATGTTGTGTGGGTAAGGGTGGGTATGGTGGGCAGCGTGATGGGACTATGGTACTATTATTACCAACTATTATGCAGGCTTGTTTATTCCCCGCCAAGCATTGTGACCCTGGAGTTTCCTTGCAGGAAGAGAAATGGGGTTCTGAGCCAGCCCCGCCCTCTTTCCCAGAACTTCAGAATGTTGCTAAGGGGGTCCTCCCTCCCGATGTTAGCTCAGCCTCAGGCAGATCTGGCCGCTGAGGGGCCAGCTGGCAAATGCAGAAGGATCTTGTCATCCAACATCTCACACCCAGGCCTCTATGGCCTCAAGGTCCTCTTGGAAGATGCTGGGGCTTATGAGGGCCCGGGGTCCCAAACAGGGAGCCTCTGTTCTGAAGCTCGGCCAACTGTGTGTGTCTCTGGGGTAGAAGAAAAACCCTCACGAGGGCAGGAGCATTGTTATCATGCCTCCCACTCAGAGCATCGGATTCAGCAAGTGGTCAGGGAATGCTGGTCAGCTCACCCAGAATGAAATGAACAGCTCTCACCCAGCACAAAGGGCACTTGCCCGGGAGCCAGGCAGGACTCGGTCCTTCCCATCACTCCTCCTCGACGTGCCAAAGAGCCCACATTCACAGGGCAGGGCCTGGCAATACAGACTCACAATGGGGTCACTACGAGCTGGCCAGGCCTTCCTCTGCCGGGGAAGGGAGGACGCACAGGGGGTGAGCGGGCACTGAGGCGGGGCAGGGGGCTTGGGCGTGTAGCTCTGGGAAGAAGCCCTCACGTGATGTGCTCAGTTTGCCGTCAACACCCACGGCACCCCGTCTCTGGGGAGCTGGCAACCTCGGCTCCATGTCCAGTTCCTCCCCCTTTAATGCCCATCCCCCTCATACCTCAGAGCGGCTTTCTTTCCTTCCTCCTGTTCCTTGGATGCACTAGCAGCCTCACCAGCCATGTGCCCGTCGGAGGCCAGGATAGTGCAGTCCTGTGGTCGGGGGAGTGTCGACCACCTCTGCTCTGTGGCAGCAGTGTGGAAAACGAGCCTGCAGCCACTTTCGTGTTGAGCTGGCCACATTCTGTGGCTGCCGCAGATAACCTAGGAGGGCAGTCCCCAGGGGTTGGCAGGGATGTGGTTGGAGATGAGCTTCATGGAGCTCACCACAAGGCAGGAACTTCAGAATGGTGCCCCAAACTAGTATCAGGCATTGGGAGGTTGGTTTGGTCAAAGTCTGGGGGCCACTTGGGCACTGAGTCCTGAAGGACCTCTGGAGCAAAGGGCTTTTCACTGACCTCTGTGTGCCTGGGGCATAGGGACCCCCTTTTTCTGAAACGCCAACCTATCTCCTACTAGCTATTTCATAAATGCAGACAGAAAAAAACAAAAAACTGTTGGTGGGGGGCTTCACATGGTAGGTCAGGGCAGCCATGAGTCTGGTGGAAGTTTTCCTGGACGTCACATGGAGCCCTGAGACCCCAGGTCACCTCCGCGCAGCTTCTGCTGCAGATTTGTAAAACCAAGGGCTTTGCTCTCGACTGTCCTTTTTTTGGTTGGCAGTTGAGGAATCTCTGAGATACAAGCCCTGGTTGGAGAAGCCCTCAAGGCTCTAGGAGACGGCGGGACAAGGAAGCCATGAGTGGCGGAGAAGGAGGGCGCCCCTGAGGGAAAAACATTCCTCCAGGATGGGGCTTCTCTTACCTGAGCTCCTGGACGGGGAAAGCAAGGCTGGTGGAGGCTCAGAAGCCACGTTGGGTAGCTTCAACATCTCAGGGGATTTGGATGGAACATGCCAGAACCCTTGAGGGATGAGGATCCTAGAGATTGGGAACTCCTGGTAAAAACCGGGGCTGTTGGGGATGGTGGGGTGAGTAGTGACATTAGTCCAGGCATTGGAGTGGTCATTTGAATGACTCACCCACATCCTGTCCATGTTTAGAAATCTCCACGTGGAATAAAACCGTGGCCGGCGAGGCCCGTAATCGCCCCTGACACCTTCTCTCTCTGGCCTCAGCCCCACAGAGCCGGTCCGTCCTCTCTGAGGCACGAGAGAGCCTCTGGACACTGTGTGTCACAGGCTGTTTGCATGTCATCTCCCAGACCTCACTTCCAGCTTTGCTTCCTCCAGGTGGCCTTTCGGTGACACGCGATAGGAAGCATCCCTTGACCAGTCTTGCTGTGACAAGCCCTGTTCTCTGTTTTCACCCGGAGGCCCCTGGAAAAGCGTGGATGGGCTATTTCCTGACTGGTGGGCTCCCTCCTCCCGTTCAGCCACACGCTTGTTTGTGATCTCTTGTTCACCCCCCGGCACAGGCTCTGTGGGACTCTGCTTGCTTTGTTGCTACATGGCCAGGCCCCCCCAACAGTGTCTGACACGTGGTGGAGGCTTGGGAAACACTTTGCAAAAAAAATTCTGGTATATCCACATCGTGACCGTGTGTAAGTGTGTGGTTCCGTGGCGTTAACGACCCTCACACTGCTGGGAGCCATCACCACCGTCCATCCCCCGAACGCTTTCATCTTGCAGAACTGGAACCCTGTGCCCGTCCATCAGTAACTCGCCCTTCCCTCGCCCCAGCCTGCAAACACACCCTTGACTTGTCTGTGAGTCTGAGTGCCCCAGGGACTACTGGGGAGTGGACTCGGGCAGTCTTTGTCCTTTGTGTCTGGCGTATCTCATTTAACATATTGTCCTCGAGCTTCATCTGTGCTGAGCCCTGGGACAGGAGTGCCTTCCTTTCTAAGGCTGCTGGTGCTCCACAGCATGGACAGACCACAGTCTGTCTTCCCAGTCATCCCTCGCTGGGTCCTACCTTTTGGCTACTGGAGTCAACGCTTCTGAATAAATGCATGAAGGCGGAGGTGTGTTCTGCCCCTCTTCTTCCACCTGCCCCAGAGCAGACTTGAATTTCTTAAGGTAATGCCTTGTATTCTATGCTGCCGGCTCTCCAGGAGCCAGCGGGGCCTGAGCAAAGTGCATGTGTTCGGGTCTGGGACTTGGCACTTTTGCTGGTTTCCGGGGTGAGGACGGGGATCGGCTTTTGATCAGAACCTGGCCACCAGGAGGGCCTCTGTGTGCCTCAGAGGGTCCCAACTCTCTCCACAGAGGCAGGAGCGTGGCGGCCTTGCCTCGTAGGGCGCTGTGGCCACCGCGCCAGTGGACCTTGGGAGGGCTGATGTGGGTCTGGGTGGAGCACGGTGGGGCAGGGCTGGTGAGGGAAGGGGAGGGCCTGGCCCCACCCACAGGGCTGGCTCTGGGAGGGAGTGGGCTAAGCAAGGCAGCCCGTGCTCCGCGGCAGGTGCTCAATAGCCACAGCATTCCAGAAGACAGTCACTGGGGTCTGTAGGTTTCATTGGAAGTTCCGTGTTCTCGTCTCAGCTTGTCCTGTGCCTTTTAAAAATAGAATCCCTGTCTCCCCCGGGAACACAGCCCAGATTATTGCTGAAGTCAGGGAAGCTGAGGTCTCCGTGATTCTGTGTGGGCAGGGGACTGACTTGGGTGTCTGGTGGAAGCAGGAAGGGGGAGCCACACCTTGCATCTGGAGGGACAAAGAGGAAGGACCCAGGAGCCTGGCGGGAGGCAGACTGGGCGGGATTGCTTAGGGAGCACCCAGGCTGTGGCTTGCACCATGCAGCGAGTGCTGGGGGTGAGGATGCCTTGGCTTGGCGTGAAGGCTCAAGGGTACGCCAGGCACAATTTCATTCTTTCTGCTCTAGGTGAGAACGCAGGGAGGCCAGATAAGTGTCTGTACCACTGTCCCATAAGGACAGGCTTTCTCCAGGCCTCCTGGGGAGTTCTCCCTACCTTGGTGCCTGGGAAGCCCAGATACCATGACCCAAGGCCATGGGTAGGTGGCTGCAGATTCCGCTTCCTGCAGGGGGTAGGCTACTGTGAGAAATACCATTGACGAGTCTACAAACAATAGAAATTCCTCTGTCACATTCAGGAGGCTGGGATGTCCAAGGTCAAGGTTGATTCACTGTGTCATGACCAGGAGGGATTCCTAGTCGACAGAGGACTGGTTTCTCTCTGAAACCCCACACGGTAGAAAAGGGAGGGAGCTCTCTGGGTCCCTTTTGTAAGGACACTAATTCCATTCCTCAGGGCTCCGCTCCCATGACCTACGTACCCTCCAAAGACCCCACCTCCCAAGACCAGTGCACTGGGGGTTAGGATCTCAACACAGGTGTTTTTTTTGAGACACACACTTTCAGTCTACAGCCCCTCTTCAGCAGTCGCCCCAAAGGCCCTGTTGTTGATCAAGTTTTTTAACCATAAACAGAGCAGAAAAGGAGCCGACAGGAGACCGCAGCCTGCTGTGAGCTCTCTCGGACCTCTCCTTGCCCAGGGATCCACACGTAAAATCCCTCTCCTCCGAGGGAAGCATCACATTCAAACAGTACGATCCAATGCCCCTAGGCCCTTCCCCACTTCTGGGGTCCCCGACACCCCTGGGCTTGATGGTGGCAGGTCTGAAAGGGGGATGCCTGGAAGTTTCAGATCATGAAACAGAGCTGTGGAGAGAAGTCCCCGATCCCCACTCAGTATCCTGATCCTCCAGGAATGGCCCGGCTGGCTCACCGCTCCCGCAGCCCCCCTCGGGGACTGCAGAGGACGGCAGAGATAGACAGCGGCTGCCTTGGGAGCTCAAGGTAGGTTACAAGTGGAACTGGGCAAATTCTGCTTTCTCGGGCTCTCCCGACCGGCCCGTATCTTCCCCACACGGTATTTACAGCAAGAAGCGCAGTATTGAGTGGATGGCAATGCCGCCAGAGAACTCGACAGCACCCTGTGGTCTCCAGGGGGAGAAATGTAATTTTTAAAAAAAAGTATTCTAGGAGTTCAGGTTATTTTTAAAGTGTGTTTTTGTTTCTTGGTGACCCCCATGACCTCTCCCAGGGTGAGCGGTGGATGGGGGGATCTAGTGGGCGGCGCACGGCGCACGTCCTAGGGCGGAGGGCGGGTGGGGGGGTTCCTGTCTGCTGCCCTCCCCACCCCCAAACTTCACCCCGGTCCGGCCTGTTGGCACTACAATCCCTTCAGTGCAGGCTTTTTTGGGGAGGGTGAGTGGGTGGTCCACTTTTTACATTAGTGTTAGATTTCTAGAAGAGCACCGAGGATAGTACAAAGTGTAGATTCCCCTGTTGCTAACGTGGCTAGGAAGCGTTTGTCGTGAGGAATGAGTCAACACGGGTGCGTTATCATGAAGTAAAGCCCATGCTTGCCTAAGTGCCTTCGTTTTTACCTGATGGCCTTATCTGTTCCAGGATCCCATTCGGGATACCACATTGCATTTAGGTTGTTTTTTATTTTAATTAAAAAAAAAAATTTTTTTTTTAATTTTTAATGAACAAACTTGATCTTTGACAACAGTTTTTGGTTCAGAGCAGCCCTGAGTGAGGGTCAAGTGCAGAGTTCCCACCTCCGCCCGCCGTCCACATCCTCGTTGTCAGTCTCCTTGGCTTCTTTTGACTGTGACCGGTTCCCCGACCTTCCTCGATTTGGGTGACCACAACAGTTTTGAGGAGGCCTGGTCAGGTCTTTTCTAGGGTTTGTATGAGGCTTCTCTCGGGGCCAGACTGGGGTTATGGGGTGTCGGGAGGAAGACCACAGAGGTAAAAAAATGCTTTCACATCATATCAGGACATGACTCACCACAGCTGATGTTGACCTTGGTCAGCCAGCCCGAGGTTGTGTTTGGCAGGTTCCTCCCCTGGAAAGTCATAACCCTTTCAGCGAAAGTTAGTCGGCGGGATCAGCTGCAGAATTTGGGGTTCAGTGCAAAATGGGAAAGTGGGACTCAGGGTTCAAAATTATTAAGGATGTCGAGAGAATGACCAGAGAACACTAAAGCAAAGTCGGGGTCCTTCTAAGCCAGAGGTCCTGTGTGCGAGCATTGATCTCATTCCTGCAAAGCCAGCCCTGTACTGAGGACTGTGATCGGATCCCCCAGACTCCCCCCTGACTAGAGCCCTGCGTGCACACTTCAGTGCTGGCAGGCTTAGCTCCCCGGGCAGCCGAATAGGGCGGCTGGCCATGGAGGGTCAGAGGTACCCGCAGCTGTGTGGGTGACACCAGCGAATCCCAGCGTGTTGGCACAGCACAAGTGTGTGCGGCGGTCCTGCTGAGCCACCTGCCTGGGAACATGACAAAGTCGACCTGAGATCCCTCTGCGACAGAGAGACAGACAGAGAATGGTCAAGGGTGTGCGTGAGGCGGCAGTTAGTAGCAAACAGAACAACTCCGTAATTAAAAAAAAGAAAAAAAATGTACGCCTTTATTTGGGAGCGGGTGGAGGATGGGAGTCCTTCCTTTTCCTCAGTGCCCAGAGCAGCACTTTCTCCCCGCAAGATCTTTGAACATCTTATTTACAAGATGCACAATGAGCTCATTTGTGCTGGGCAACCCAGGGAGCCCTGCTGGAGGGGGACACCTGGCGATGGCAGCCCCTCTTCTCGCCTCTCCCTCGCTCGGGGAGGAGGACGTCTCACTCCCCGGTCTCAGGTGCATACCTGTGGAAGCACAGACCCCTTGCAGCAGCAGCAGCACGGCGATCAGGACGTACAGCTGCCAACCGCCTTCTCCTCGCTGTTACTCACCCAGCTGTTTAGAGAAGGAGAGAGTATTTCTAATCAGCCATATGGCATGGAGTTTTATTTGCCGTGGTAAGTTAAAATGTACATTATTGGTCAGCATCTCGCATGCAAATTTTGACATTGCATTCCAGGAGTACCTGCGGACGAGAGTGGTAGCGAGTCGGATCTGTGTAATTACACTGCATGGCGGGGCTTGTAACATTGCCATCCCTAACTACGCCTGGTATCTCCCCGCGACGGCTGCCCGGGGATATTGCCGCGCGACTCCTGTAGCCGGAGACAGATTATGTAAACACGGTGTGCGATCTCGAAAGTGAGTAATGAAGTTGAGTACTTGTTGCAAAAATTAATAAATGGCTGGTCTCCACGTGACGGAGACTCCCAGGTGAAAACCGAGTTGCGGGGCACAGTGTTGGGTAAACGCACCTCCAGGGGCAGGCCACTCGAAGAAAGGCATCCTTTTCTCTGTTGCTGTGACCCCAGGGACCGTTCTTGTCTGTGCCTTTAACTTGCTGCTCACCTATCATGAAATCATCACAGAGATCTTTCTCCCTCTCTTTCCCTGTCAGAATCTTAACCCTTGCCTCAAAGGAGAGCACGGCAGAGGTCGGGGGCTCTCTGCTGTTTCTGGAATGCTCTGTGCTGGCCCATGCCTCTCAGGCTTTGCGAAAGCTCTTCCTTCAGTTGTGTCCGTCAGGTCCCTCACTGTGTGTCAGGGAGTTCCTGCTCATTTCGTGAGTCTGTTTCAATTCAGGTGCCTCTTTCTCTGGGGAGGCTTTCTGTCCATCCCTGTGCGCACTATGGGCAGTGAAACCCCTGCCCTTGGCTCCCACATTTCCTTGAGGGTGCTTGTGCTTCTGCCACTGTCCGTCTCCTCCCACCATGGAGTCAGAGAGATGGGGGTCCAAATCTCAGTTCCTTCAAGGGTCAGCTTGTGTGGTCTTGAACAAGAGACCCTCAGCACCTCAAATGCCCCATCTGTGCAATGGGAGACACTGACGGTTTACAGTCTGTAAGGCAGTAAGGATTAGATACGAGATCACGTATCTGGCACACAGTAGATGCTCATTAAGTATTTGTTAACGCATGGATGGAGGAAGGGGGACTTCTGCAGAGTCTGTCCCGCTGTAGCCTGGAGAGAGGGAGGAGGGCATGTAGGGGAGAAGTCACAGCAGGACAAAGGGGACATGTGGAAGCAAGCTAGATGTGTCGGAGGACAGCAACTCCGCCTGCCTGGGAGGGGAGGACTGTGTCAGGGAATGGAAGTAGGTGACTCTTGAAGGGGAGGGGAGGGCCACACTGTGGAGGGCCTTGATGCCAGGCCACGATGGACTGTGGCAGGTGCTGGGCTTCTGGGCCACGTGTGTGAGACACAACCAAGGTTTGTAGCCTGGATACAACTGAGCACGTGGAGGGTTCCTGGCTGTGACATGCATCCTGGGCCCTCATGACCTTCCCTCCCTGTGATATCCACCCCCTCCCCAGACCTTTCGGGAGCTCCCAGGTCCCCGGTGGTGGCCTGGCCTGGGCCTGGGGAAGTCTGCCTTCCCTCCCTCCCCTCTCGCTCCAGCAGGGGGTCAACGCGCCCTCATGCTGCTGAGGGAGGGTATTCTGGGGCTGTAAGCAGTTTGGATTTTTCTCTTACTGCTAACATTGATTACTATTAATTAAGGTTGATATTTACAATCAGAAGGAGTACAGGAGCAGATCATTTTTTATTAATCACTCTTCTAGATTCATCATTCGTCATCATTATCAAAATATTGAGACAGTGGACAGTGGCTGGGTTTTTAAACCCGAGCAAACGACTGAATTATGCTACATCATATAAAATCTGTGTTTTCTGCCACCTCTCTCTCTCCTGGTCCTCTCTCTTGTCCCTCTTGTCCCCTAAATGGGTCTCATCCCCCTGCCATTTCTCCTCCCCTCGCCACTCCCCTCCCCTGTGAACCCTCCCTCCTTCCTCACCAGGGGTTCCCCCCCTGCCCCCCTTCCTTTCTTCTCTTCACCATCAATGATACCGTCTTGAGATTCTGCAACTTGCTTTTTCTCTGTCAGTAATACAGGGTATGCATGATCTTATGTGACACCCAAGTGCTTGCTCCCTCCTTGGCACGCCCTGGAGTGAGGGTTGTTGATGTCTACAGCTGTTGCCCCGCTGGTGGACATTTCAGTAACTCCCCTCCCCCTTTCCTCCTCTTGGCATGGGGTGGGGCTCCTCTGTGTGTCTCTGGGAGCATGGGTGAGAGAAGCGAGCCAGGACAGGGGTGAAGCTCCTTCCCTACCCTCCCCACCTTGTCCCTGAACTTTGGTCAGACCAACCTTCCACCCCCCCCGCCCCCCCGTCCCCCCACCCTGTGTCTGGCATGACCCCACACTTGGCTGCACCTGTGGGGGGGGGGGGGGTTCTGCCCAATTGGAATGTCTTCTCCGCCCCACCTGACTGCGATCAAATCCCGCCCCAATCTTAAGGTGCTAGAGCTGTGTCTGCTCCCCTCCAAGCCTTAAGCTGTTTGCTCTTCTGAAATTCTCCTAAGAACTTGTCACTTTTTAGCCAAGTGCATTTTGTAGTTTTGAATTTCCAGCCCATGAGGGCAGGAAAGAATCTTCCTGTGTTGTTTTAGACACCCAGTCAGGGTTGAACGGGCTTGTGGGAGGCTTCTTCTTCTTCTTCTTCTTTAAAGATTATTTATTTATTTGACAGAGAGAGAGAGAGAGAGAGAGAGAATGATATCATAAGTAGGCAGAGAGGCAGGCAGAGAGAGAGGGGGAAGCAGGCTCCCTGCTGAGCAGAGAGCCTGATGCAGGGCTCAACCCAGGACCCCGAGATCATGACCTGAGCTGAAAGCAGAGGCTTCACCCACTGAGCCGCCCAGGTGCTCCAAGGGGCTTCTTCCATGTGTCAGGGAAGAGCCTGGACTCAGGTGTTCTCATATTCTCAATCCCCAGGGGCAGAGGTGCAGACCAAGGCCTCTGAAGTAACTGGTCTTCCTCCTCCTCTGCCCTGTTCCAAAGGAGACCCCAAATACGTTCTGAGTGAGCCGTTCCAAAGCCATTTTTCCGTAGGTGTATTGGTCCTGTGGACTCGTCATTAGCATCCGGACATTTGGAATGAGAAAAAATGGAATTTAGGGGATCCTAGCCTCCCACTGAGGAGTTGTTTTGTTTTGTTTTTAATGTAGGGAAACAGTGTAGGTAATTTAATTTGTCTGTTAATGGCACACATGGATTTATTTATTTTTTTAAAAGATTTTTATTTATTTATTTGACAGAGATCACAGGTAGACAGAGAGGCAGGCAGAGAGAGAGGAGGAAGCAGGCTCCCTGCTGAGCAGAGAGCCCGATGTGGGACTCGATCCCAGGACCCTGGGATCATGACCTGAGCCGAAGGCAGAGGTTTTAACTCCCTGAACCACCCAGGTGCCCCCATGCACACATGGATTTATTAACCAGGAAAATGTTGCTAACTTGTAGACACACACTGTATACGATTCAATGAGAATGGCCTCCGATAGGTAACCAT
Organism: Mustela nivalis; assembly: GCF_964662115.1. Lineage (NCBI taxonomy): Eukaryota > Metazoa > Chordata > Mammalia > Carnivora > Mustelidae > Mustela > Mustela nivalis. The sequence goes on from NC_139037.1 coordinate 38,021,081, forward strand.
AAATGTCAAAGGGTTCAACACTGATTGCTGATGAAGGAATATTGCTTAACAAAGAATAAAATACCTTTTTGAGGTTATTTTATTGGCTTGACTTTAAATATAAAAAGAAATCAGAATACCGACTCCCCTGTGACTCCCCACACTCTGTGGCTGGAGACAGGGGACCGGGTGGGAATGGGGAACAGACCACTTGGATCTCTGGTCTTTTAAGAGCTCCTTCAGCCCCCAGAGAGAAGGGAAGCACGTCTAAAAACCTCTAGTGGCCTCCTACAATACTGCCAACATCTTCATTTGCCTTGTCTGCCCCTTGGGCCTCTGTCCTGTGCTGCTTCTCTCATCTGCTACTCTCCAGCTGTCCTGATTGGCTTGTTGTTCCTTCGAATGCGCCAGTATGGACCTGCCCCAGGTTGATCTTTGCCCTGTTCTTTTCTGTAAAATCCCACTCTTCTCTGCTTTTCCCTAACTATCCGTCCAAAGTCAAAGTTCACCTTCACCGTGCCCCACACACCATCAGTCCCCAAAGAACCCATTGCTCTTATATAGATAATGATTTGGAAGCTTGTCTACCAGCACCTTCTCTGCCTTTCTGTAGAATGTGAGCTTCCGGAGAGCAGGGAAGGGTACTGTCTCCTCCACGTGGGTAATCCAGTGCCTAGAGCAGTTCGTGATACAAGAATAGTATACGTTCTTCATGATATTCATGATGCAACAACAAATATTGACAGAACAAGTGTGTTGAATGACTTTCCGCAAAGTGATAGGACATACATGCATTTTATAAAACAGCAACCTCCCAAGGCATGAAAAAAAGAGGCTTTGGCTGCCTTTCAAATGCGTCTCCCTTTAGTAGAATTTTTCTCCTTTACGACTTGAAGGAAGCAGGGTTTTCCAGCAGTGGTTGGTTCCTGCTCCTTTTGAGACAGCCGGGTGCTCTGTCTGGAGTGCCGGGTCCGGGGGCTGTGCGAGCTGGCGGCCGGGGTTCTCGCCCATGGAAACCGGGACTGGCTTTCTTGTTTCACCGAGCTCGGGGATGGTCAGACAGGCACAATAGCCACGGACTCTTGAGTTTAGCTGATGAATGGAAAGACTTAAGTGAAGTGGAAATCTCCTCCTCCTGCTCCATGGTAGTTATCACCGTCTGGAATAAAAGGAAAAGATGATTCTTTCCCTTCGTCTCAGGGGATCCTCTGTTGTTATAAAACACTTAGGTCAGGGGATCGAGTTTCCTTACTCTGTAGAAATAAAAATCTGTGTACTTTTTCTAGCACTGAAGAAAAATAGCAACTCTTTATTAATTTTTTTTTTAAAGACACCATGTGCTTCCCCGCGCATGTCTTCTTTGTGCCCCTCATCCAGACCTTGGCACCCTCAGAGGGACAAAGGATGGGGGTCAGCGTGGGAGTCAGAATGCTGATTGATCACATCCAAAAAAGCTGTTGGTGCAGAGAATCCTTGGGTGTTGGAGTTGGTTTTTTTTTTTTTTTTCCTTCCTTTTTTCTTCTTCTTCTTTATTTTTCCCCCCAGGAGAAAGTATGATGCTTGACCTGGAGAATCAGATATTAAGAAATATATGCTATGAAGTCATTTTGGCTGATTTAATCTAAACGTCCTGTGTGCTCTCAGGCAGAGATTTCAAGGTAGGGATGGTCTATGGCATCTGCCTTTGCGACGGCATCTCTAGGCCTGTCCCCCCTCCACCAGTCCAGGGGGCTGTTGTGTCTGGGGAGCTCCCATTTAGCAAGTGCTTGGGATGGGAAGTCCACTGCTCCAAGAGGGGCTCTGAGTCTAGATCCCAGCCTTGCAGGAGCCTGGCATCCCGGCTGCCTTGGGTGTGTGCTTCGAAGAAACCGTCAGTCTCAGCCTCCTGTGACTTTTGCCACACAACGGCATTGCCCTCTTTCCCCAGGCAGAGAATGCAACACAGAGCAGGCACCAGTAAACGTTCTCTCCCTCTCCCTCCTGTCTCCACCCTGCCCCTTTGGATGGCCCTGAAATCTGCTCATGGTCCTGGGCTTCCCTGGGGCTGGGACACAAAAGTCGTGTTGCCTTGAGGCTTGTGCGACTGTCTCACTCCTTGCCTCCTGATCCCGTGTGGCTAATGCACGTGGCTCGACAGCGTGACCTGCTCTAAAAGGGCACCTCGTCTTTTGGGGCCCGGGTTGCAGAGTATTTGCCCGTGTGGGCGCCGCTGCTTCCCTGCTGATCACTGGCTGCTGCTGAAGTTCCTCCTTGGGGGGCCAGGGTGAGACCCTGCGGTCTGCACCATTCTGTATTGCTGCTCTGGCTTTGGACCCTATGATTAGTTGGATAGCTGTTACAGACATATCCTAAAATTGCCGTGCGGGGACACCGCGGCAGGCTTCTCTTGCTCTCTCCCAGAAAACCCAACCCGTATAGGATATGAGGGGCTTTCATTTAGGGACAAAGCCAGTGGGCTCTCCGTCATCTTCAAAATGTAGCTCCCAAGGTCACAAAGGACGTCGGAATCCGGGGTCAAGCCAGGGAAAACGAGGAGGACCGCAAGGGATTTCTGGTAGACCTGGAAGTGGGCGGGTGAAGGGGGAAGGGGGCGGTGCTTCACTTTGCCCATATCCCATTGGCCAGAACTGGTCACATGGCCCCCACCGCTACCGCTACCCTTCCCGGAGCCTGGGATCCACTTCCCGCAAACCCTCCCCGGCGTGGCACGAAGTAGACCGGCTACGGCGAAGACGGCAACTTTTTGATTCTCTGACTTGGTGTCCGTGCCCCTCACAGCCGACCTAGAGCTCCTTCCTCGGTCTCTTTCTTGCTCCGAATGCAGCGTCGTTAAAGGGTGCTTCCTGTGCCGTCTTTAATAATGTTTTCATTCTCTTAGCCTTTGCCGGAGGTAGGTGGTGGCCACTTAGGTCTACGACTCTCCAGCCTCATGTTCCTTTCTTTTCCCATGTTTCATCCAAGTCATCAAGCAGTGCCCTGGCTTACTTGACAAATGGACACGAGTCTGTGCGTGTGTAAAGATGCGCGTACGTTTAGATGCGTGTGCATACATGCGTGTGAGTACATGTGTGTCCGTGTGCGAATGCACGAGCATGCGTACGTGTGCGTGTGTGCGTCGGAGGCCCGCTGTGGTCTTCCCACATGTCCTGTCTTAAGCAATCCCATTGGCGTCTCCGGGCCTGCCCTCTTCTCCCTCACTGGGATGTCCCGGCTTCACTTTGCTTGCCTGGACGTTCATGCCCCGGAATCCTCCCTCTCTTTGCTTCAAGCATTTGGAGACTTGGCATCCTAAAAGGTAGGATGCACACCGGTTAATGACGAATTACAAACATTTATTGACTTTTTAACGAATGCCAGGCAGTGTGCTAACTTGTTAAATGGATTTCAGCTTCATAAAACCTTTATGAGATAGGTACTGATTTTACCCTCTAGGGATGAATGGGGGGGATCTGAGATTTAGAGATGTTAAGTCACTTCCCCAGTGTCACACAGCCTGTGCTGGGACCTGCCGGCGAATCCCTGTCTGTCAGGCTTCACCTCTGTGTTCTTGACCTCTGTCCCAGCTCTCTGCCCCTGTCTGGCCCAGCCTGCCCTGTCCCAGGGAATTGGGAACTACAAGACTGCATAGTTATAGTTGTCCAAGATTCCAGTGTTTTCTGCATTAACTAGCTCATAATTCATTAGAACTCAATCTAGAGAAAAAAAAAAAATTCCCTTGCTCTCTCTGGTCTGGAAAGTGAAGCTATCATCAAGACAGGTCAAGCCCTCGTCACATGAATGAAGACAATAGTAGTAATCATAAGGGCTGATGCCTATTTTTTTTTTAGCCAGCTGATAGGTCTAATGGATGGTCAGACAGTGAAAGGCTCTATCAGTCCTGCACCCAGACTCTTGACTGGTGGAATTGGGAGTTTTGTGTCCAGAGCACACCATTTCTCTCTCCCGTCTGTTGGGGAGGCCTTTCGCAAGTTCACAGCAAGCACACAGTCTGTGTGTCCCTTCTTGGGCTCATCATTGTCCACTCCCGAATGCTTCACCCTTAGGAATCTAGGAGCCCAAGAAGTGAGGTTCCTCTTTACAGACCACTCCCTGACCTTCTGTAATGGCCTATTCCTTTGGGACAGAGAAGACCTGGCTGTTGGGGTAGTCTGCCTTCTACTTCCCATCTCTCCAGATTTTAACGTTGCCCTAACCATGGGGTTTTAGGTCTTATTCTGTACTTTTCCCAGCTCTTTCAAACCAGTGACCTTACCGTCAGTCCCCTTCTTTGCATGCATCTCTATGTTCCCCTCTACCCCGCCATGTCTGAGTGGTATCTTCTGTGCTTTGTGGTCAGTAGGATGCCAGGTCATGGAGCAGACTGGCTTCCATGGGTGAGGCTAGCTGGTCTCCAGGAGGACATGGTCTGGACCCACTCTGTGAAATGTATCAGAAGCCTGGCTGGGACCTGCTCCAGCAACTCCAGGCAGGGCTATATTCCCCCTAGCACCTTCCACTCAGCAGGGAGTTTGGGAACCCTTTGCCCTCAGATGGGTCCCTCCTCCTGTATTCTCTGGTGATGCACAAGAATAGAACCCCAGTCCACCATTAGCTGACCAGGAGTCCAGGTGACAGCCAAGTGACTCCCTCCCAAACTCCCATGGGAGTCTTTCTGCCTCTTACAGAACTCTTGAATGAATCCCATAGTCTCCAGAGTGAGTGCCTTATTTCACATTCTTGTGGCATTCCCTCTTAAATACAGCTTCTGTTCCTGGAGCCTACTCTTCAAACCAGGTTCCCCCAAACCCCCAGAAAGCTGATCATGCCACTTGCTGCTCAGTCTGAAACAACTCAGTGGTTTCCCACTACCCTCTATAGAAGGCCACATTCTAACGAGACCCTTTGTGGTCCAACATTTGTCTGTCTCTATAGCTCCTTCTCTTCTTCCCCACACTCTGGGTTCTGGTTGGACTGACTCCTGGGATCTCCCAGCACCATTCATCCCTTGGGGGTCTTTACATGCTTTGTCCCCTCTCCCTGGAACACCCTGCCCCATGTCTTTGCCTGGTAGCTCCTGCCTCCCTTTGAAAATTCCTCTGGAAGACACCCTCCTTTGGGGTTGGGAGGCACCCAGGATGCTCTGTGGATACACAGCCCATCTGTCCACCAGTGTGGATGCCATGTTCTTACTGCCCTTCCACCCCGGATCACCCAGGCCCTCCATATATTCTGTGGAATGAAGGACCGTTCCAGAAATCCAAGTCCATCCGGGTACCTCTCTTTTTACTTTTTCATATATTAAGTAAATGTTTCTCCTCGTCCTTTTTCTTTCTCTGGGTAACAGTGTCTTGCACTTCTCCCTCATTACATGTATTCCTTCAAGCTTCTAGCTGTCTTCTGTTTGTAGCAGCTTTATTGAGATATAATTCACAAACCATACAGTTCACCCATGCAAAGTGTGTAAGTCTGTGATTTTCATTACGTTTACAGAGTTGTGAACCCTCACCACAATCTATTTCAGAACATCTTCATTATCTTGGAGAGAAGCCCTATACCCTTTAGCTATCAGCTCAAACCCCCTTGTCACCCCCAGCCCTAGGAAACCAGTAATCTGCTTTCTGCCAGGAAAGATTTGTCTATTTGGGACATCCTCTAGCCCTCGGAAAGCTTACCTCTGGAGGACACACACATTTCCTGTTTGGTTCTCTTGGGCTAGTGATGGACTTTTCTTTTTCTCTCTGTCTCCCTCCCTCCCCCACCCCCTTTCTTCCCCCCTCCCTCCCTCCACCCTCCCCCCCCTTCCTTCCTTCCTTCTGTCTTTTAGTCTTCTCTTGGTCTCTTTAGCAAGGACTCTGAAACTCAGTGTAATGGCTCTTAATTTTTCTGGGACTCAGGAAAGGGGGGGGGCTCTCCCTTCTTTGTTATAAGGATTAATTACTTTGTTTGTAAAGTGCTATAGGGTTTGTAGAGTGGAAAATCAAACTATTGTTGGTTTTGTTTCGTTGTTCCAAATTAATGTCACTTTCTCAGGTTTTTTTCTTAATTTGGTCTACCTCGTTAGCAAAATCAGATTTCAGAGGAAGATGCCGCTTGCCTCCTTTTATCATACCACCAGCCTGGAGAACCCACAGCAAGAGACAGGGACGCAGAGGCCAAGGCTGGAGAGGATCCAGCCAGGGAGCCAGTAGGCGAGTCTCTTGTTTTATGGTGGTTTGTGTCTTGCTTCCTCATGGGGAGAGGGGGAGGGGACCCTCGGTACACCTGTGGGCTCTGCCTTTTCTGTAGTCACCTACCTGGTTTTGGTCTACTTGGTCCTGGCGCTCCCCAAACGTTTCCTCGGTTCAGATAAAGGGCAAGAGCCGATAATTCGCCTACGAGGTAATGAAACTCCCAAGGACAAGGAACGCGGATTGGCCGCTCTAGTATTTAAAAATTGCAAACTTAAATCAAGAATCAAGTTACCATTTGGGGCCTATTGAATTATAACAAATATTAAAAACTAAATCTCCCGGCTGCCGAGGAGACAGGGAACCAGGACTTCCAATAATGCTGGTAGCATTCTAAATGGTTGAAGTCCCCGCAGAAGGCAATTTGTCAATACCTATCAGGAGTAATAACATGTTAAACTCGTTGACCCAGTAATTCCACTTCTGAGGATCTATTTTAAGGAATTTATCCAAAGTATGAAAAAGGCTATATGCGTGCAATGTTCATTATAGCATCATTTAAGATGTCAAAAATTAAGACGGGAATCGAGCTAAATGTATGGCATTGGGGTTTTCCATGGAACCAGGTCTCCTTGATGGACAGTCGTGCAGTCAATTAAAATGATGGTTTTTCAGGACTGTGCACAAGAACAAAAGAAGGAAGCACAACTGAAAGTGGACCGTGAGCCTGGCCACGTGAAAAGACATGTGCAGAAGAGCTAGGGAACGGGACAGGCTAAAATAATTACTGTGGGGGGCTTGGAGGTGTGACACTGGGGGGTCTTCTTGGTTTCTGTCTCTCCATATTTTCTACTGTAGAGCATTGCTACCATAATAATAAAGAAGACTAGAGAGAAAAAAAAATCAGCCCCCTGGAGCATCTCAGGAAGGTCAAACGTGCTGTTTCATTCTCAGAAAACCTTAAATGAGGAGCAAAGAGACAGTAGTGGTAAGCTAGCATAATGACCATATTCCCTGGCATTCTGGAGAAAATGACAATTTCCCCCATTCCCTGAAACAAATCTTGACTAACTTTGATAGTTCAGCAATTAGAACTTTGGCATACAATCTTTCTTCTTCAACTCCTATAATTAGTGGTCTCCAATTATATGAATCAATTTCAATTTCTATAAATCAGATGATTTAGAGAGAGGGCTGTTCAATTTCCTTTTCAACTGTATGGTTTCAGCAGCAATAAAACTCTCAGCTTAAAATATCAGGATGCAACTTGCTCCAGAAATATTACCCAGAGCAGTGAGGGCTTCTGCCGGGAGCCACAGTATGTACCTCCCAGGTAGCCGGTTTTTGTTGCCTCTCTTACTGTCTGCCCCTACATCCGATCTGGGATTGACACCAGCTTGTAGGTGCCTTCCCCGTCTGGGTGAATATCACCAGACCTGCCTGGTCTTCCAACAGGCAGACCCAGCTGGGACCCAGATCGTTCTCTCTGTGTAATGCTAGTCAGCGTGTCTCCTTTGTCCTTTAATCCTGCCCTTGACAACTTTAGTGGCCTGTGAAGGTCTTGCATGCAGTGACCTGGTGCCCTGGTGCCGCGATCGGCAGGGCGGCTGGACTCCCTTAAGCCTAAGCTTCGAGAAGTGCTCGATACATCCAGCTGCTTGGTGGGGCTCTCCTGAATTAATTCCCGATCTGTCTCTGGAATTTGGAGATAGGTTTTCTCCTTCTCTCTGAGTCCTTTAGCAATGAGATGTGACCTCTGTCATTCCACAAGGAGCAGGTCTTGTTATTAATTCTAGAAATTTTAAAAAGCAAAAATCATTGAGTTACTTTTTTTTTTTTTTTTTTTAAATCTGAGTCTCAACAGAGTCTTCCCGGTGTGGGAATCTCACAGACAGATTCTCGTGGTGCTCACTGTACCGCCCCTCCTTCTGAAAGCAAGAAGGCGGGGTGGGATTGAGGACAGGTCGAGGAGTGTTGCTCCCAGAACCAAAGCCGAAGGCCACTCTGGGCTGCAGAACAACAGACAGCCACCCCCCACTCCTGTCTCCCCTTGAAGGAGATAAGTGCCCAGGGCTGGCATTTGCTGCTAATGCGGTTTTTAGCAAGAAGTCTCCTTTTTGTTGGAGATTGGCTTATGCTTTTATAGTACTCTTAAATTCAGCTTATGTTGAATTATTGTTGTTCTTCGTTTTATACATGACTTCCAGTTCCCACAGTATTAGACTCTCATTAAGCACTGGGGCTGCTTGCTGAGGTTTCTTGACAGATAGATCATGGAAAATCAGAACGTGGTACAGTGCCACCCCCACCCCCTGTAATGTATAGCCAAGTGCAGCCCCCTCTTGGAATGCTGGCCCCAAGGAGTTCAACCCCACACCTAAAGCTCTCGTTAGGCACCTGGGGCTCCTAGGAAAGGGGACGGCAAGACCGTCTCCCAAACCTTAAAGAGGACGAGGCCCACATCTCATGGAGTGATGCTCAGAGAGGGAATGTAAAACAAGACACGGAGACGTGGAGGAGGAGGCAGCCGTGGCATATGATGTTCTGTAGCCAGAATGTTCGAGAACAATGATTTCAGACCACCCTCAGAATATTATGTGAAGGGGCAAAATGGGATAAGAAACGAAATGCAATCTCTATTTTGTTTACGTCTGAATACGCATGTGTTAATCATATTTAAGTGACTATGATTAGGAAGGAGAATATGGAACTGTTAGAGCCAGAGGAAGGTGGTAGAATTAAAAATGGTTTTCATTTTCTTTGGTGGGTACCTTTCTCGGTTTCTCGGATCTTCTGCAGCAAATATGGAGCTCTTTTATAAATAAAACGTGGGGGGTTGTACAAAGGCTTAGGGAGAGGAAGGTAACTGTGAGGCCCTCAGTTGGCTCTAGTACCTAGGAACCAGTGAGGAAAACACTGATTTTTTTGGAGGAGAAAAGCCATTGCTGAATTTCCTTTTTTTTTTTTTTTTTTTTTTAAACCAAGTTGACCACTCTTGAGGCCAGCAAATAGTTTTGCTGCTGAGTAAACACCGTCTTCACTTTCATCCTTTTTGTTAAGTTCTAGAATGGGCCGGGAGTGGGGGGTGGTGGGAGGGACCACTCCTGTGACGGGAGACAAGACTCATAGGCAAGTTTTCTTCACTCAGGGCAAAAGATTCACAAATATTCAAAATTAGCATTTTACAGACCCTTTTCATCTCCGGGAGGGAGTTCTGCAGGTACCACGCTTAGACCTACACGTTACCGATGGACATGGTGGTCCCATCCTTTTGCTGAGCCCATGGTGGAAACACGAAACAGAACCTGGACCACTGGTTTCAAAATCGTGTGGCGTCTTTACAGGGTCACCACGGTTCCCCTTGCTGCGAAGGATAATGTTACACTTAAAGAAACTTCTGCACCGGCCAGCAGCGGGCGTTTTCTTCCTTCTCCCACATACTTTTCCTGGAAGCAGAAAGAAGGCCCTATTGTTATCCAAAGGCCACTCTCTCCTAAGTATGTCCTTAGGCTCCCTGAGTTGATGGTGTCTTTTGCTGTGGCACAATATCAGGAAATGTCAAGTATTCTGGATTGCCCACGGAAGAGTTTTGTTTTGTTTTTTGTCTTTTTAAAAAAATTTTGGTAGAAGGAAAAAAAAAAGAGCTTTTAAATTTTAAAGTGAAAAATCTGGATTTGGAAGAAAAAAATGTAAAAGTTGGTAATAATGGAGACTTTGTTTGCCGGACGCCCCAGCCCGGTGACTAATGGGCCAGCTGCTTATGGGGCAGAGCCCTGGATGGGGGTGTCCGTGAGGAGCAGAAGTCAGCAAGCACGGGGGACATGGGCTCTGAGTAGGGGTCTGGGGTATGGGGTGGGCAGGGTTACTACACAAAACCCCATCAGAAAAGTATTTAACTAAAACTTAAGCTTCTACCAGGGCATTTGATGGATCTTGAAATGATATGGCCAACCGTCATGATGCTTCTTTTCCTAAGAATAAAGGGTCAGTTGTGTCCTGACTCAAGGGGCAGGCTATTTTGCACAATCCTCACTCCATAAGAATTTTCCTCCCCATAAACCCCTTTAAAATGGCATCCAAGAGAGGCGACCTGCGGCAAACATAGCACTCTGGGGGGATTGTTCCTTCAGGGGCGATCAGGTAAGAAAACAAGCCAGAGACCTTCTGTCTCCTGTTGGGGAAATTTTTCTGGGTTGAGATTGCACTTCCAAGTTTGCCTTCCTGGGGCACGGGAGCTTTTGCTGCAAATGACACCACAGTGTTTGTTGGGCCGGGAGGGGCCTCCAGAGTCCCTCTTCTTATCAGGTCGATACATGTACCTGGTATTACAATGCCGATCCATAGCTAAAAATAGCTTCCTTTTGTTGTCATCTCCCCAAACAAAGGGAAGGGACGCACAGATCCGACCCACTTGCCTACCTCTCCTGCCCTGTCTTCCCAGCATTCCTGAATCAAGCCCTTTGGTGTCCCTCTGGAATGGCTTTTTCATTTACAAAGTGGGAATGGGGGGGTGGGTAGAATAGACACAGAGTAACGCTGAGGCCCATGCACTAGGAACGTTCTTTCGAAATACTAGGTACCGGAAAGCACTGGGGCAGTGTCCCATGTTCCCACACCGCCTTGATTTGGCATGCAAGATTTAGGTGAAAGTGCATGGACTCCTTGCCTCCAGTCAGCTGGGGGAGCCCCGCATTTTTTTTTTTCAAATGCATGCTCTTCAAATATATACAAGACCTTATTCTTTCCCAAATCCTATTAGCCATAGTTCAACTTTATATTCCTTGATTGGTCTTGTGTTTTCCTTCTGACTTTCGGTCCAGGTTGTTGCCCTGGATTAATCACCAGGGCACGACGTTTTATTTCCCTTTGTCTAAGTGTACCCTCTTTTGCCTTCTTGCTAACGGGTTATGTGCACACAGGAGGTGGGCACAGAGTCTTGGTTGTATTTTGGGTGATGGTGGGGGTGGGAAGGTTGGATCCTGGAGGGGCACAGAATAGTAATTAGACGGAAAGTGCTCTCTGTGCCTTATCTGCATAAAGAAAGATAAAGCCCATGTAAATAATATGTGTGTTTCCCATAATGAATGTCCCCTTTCTCTCCATTTCTGCATAGTATTAGAAATTGTGTTTTTATTATATGAGACATTGGACGCATGCCAACAAGTTTTTCTTTTAACTTGATATTTTGGGCTCTGATCTTTGTTAGAACTACAATGGCATGTATCTCGTACAGTCAGAGGTCATTTCTATAGCTCCTTCCCCTTCCCATCATTTCTGGGGAATGTTTGTTTTCAAAACAAAGAATTGGGTTAAAGCTTAGGTATCATATATCAGAACATATTTCAAGCCGAAATTAAGAACACTCAAACCTTCCTTTTAAAGGTCAGATATTATTTATTATTATTATAAAAATGATCTGTGATTTATGAATTTAACTTCTCATAAACCTCCTTTGTAACAGAATACGCAGTCAGAGGCTTAACATTACATTGTTTTCTTTTGACAACGTATCCACGAGACCACTGCAGCTGTTCCTTTACTCACAATAGCAGATTAATTAACACAATCATATGCTGTTGGCTCTTACTCAATGAGTGGGTCTGCAGCGGGATAGATAGGTAAATCCTTTAAATGCAGTGCAGATAAAGCAATATACTATGGTAGTTTCCTAACTCGCCAGTTTCGCTTCTGACTCGCCAGCCCTATTTGGACGGGTTCATGGACCACAGGCGCCCTGAGCTTGAATTTCAAAGTCAGCCACACCTATCTGAGCGCCATAACACTCAACATTTGCAAGACGTAAATATGGAAAAGCAGAAGACCTCTCCGAAATCAGCGGCTTTGGTGAAAATAGCAGTCAGTCTGCCGCCAGCATTTTGAGTCTGCAGTATTTTTTTAAAGTTCAATCATTGCTTTCCTTAAATATCTTCCTTGCTATTACTCACTTTTTTTTTCTTTTCTTTCTTTCTTTCTTTTTTTTTTTTCTTTTGCCCATCCCTCAGCACACATAGTTCTGGGCAGCCGTCATGACTTTGGCTTTTAAGTACTAAAAGGTTTTTTTTCTTCTGCATGTGTGCTAATGAAAACATGGATAACTGAACCTTCCCTCTTTGCCCAGTCACCAGTCCTGAGTATTTATTGGCAACTTTAGCTGACATTTTAGTGAACGTCAAACCTTTGTTAGAGAAAATGTAAGGCTTTGCTTTAGAAACAGGCATGCCCATGTTAAGAACGAAGTAACCAGGCAGTGGGCTTAATAGAATTTCCTTCAGACTTTTTTTTTCTTATGTCCATTACATATGCAATACTAATTTACTTTTTGTTGTTTTACTTAGCACAGAAATTGAAAATGTGACAAGCTTTGCTGGATTAAAAGGCTCATTTTATAGACACATAGACCAAGGGAAAGAAGAAAAACAAATCCATAATTTGGAACCTTTTAGAGGGTCCAGGTGGTAGAAATTCAAACTCTCCCATCACTTGTGGCATTTGTGGCAGGACAGAGTGTTCTTTGGAGCTGTGGCTGTCCTTTAGAAACAGACCCGAGTTTGGCCACGTTTGGTCATAGAAGTCGTGGATGCTGAAGAGACAGCAACACGTCATACGCTGAGGTCTCCTAGGCTCGGCTCAGGCGCTGCTTCCCAGCACGGGGTCCTGGCTCAGAGGTCCCTGTAGGCTCCATGAGATTTTGGAGCATCAGGCAGAAATGATGTGCTAAGCATCTAATTATAGGATGAGCTCAGGTTGTCTGCAAGTCTCCTCATACCTGGGGAGTTTGCAACTCTTCCCAGACCCACGGGGGAGCAGTCGCCGCATGGAGAGAAGGCATTGGAGCCACTCTGCCGTTCTCCTCATCTCTACCCTGTTCCAACCTCTTTAGCTTTTTTTTTTTTTTTTTTTTTTTTTGGCTAAAATCAAAAACTCATTCTTTAAAAAAATAATAATAATCCAGAACACACGAATAATTAGTTTTATATAGAAACATTATCCAGGAGAATCAGAATATTTGATTCTGACTTGAGGACAGAATTGGCTTGGAAATCTGCACAGACAGACAGAGGGCAGACAGGGATACAGGGATGATGGGTAGACCCCTGGGAGGAGCAGTTATGACTGGACCATTAAAGCTCCACGTCAGGGCTCCAACAAATGCACAGTCTGCGCTAGGAGCAGCTGTCATCCCCACGAGCACTGGACATCTTGCAAAGTCACAGTCTTCTTTCTCTGCCTTGGAAATTCATGTGGCCCTTTCTCTTTTTCTGCTTGTGATGGGAAGCCGCCTGGGTAAGGCGGGAATGAATCTGCTGTCTGGAGGGTGTGACAGTTGACCTTGTGCCTTTAAGGTACAAGTAACCACGATGCTCCTGGTCTGTCCCGCATACACTTGGAGCTCTGTGTCTAGGAATGCAATGGCTCCCTCTGTCTGTCCATCCTTTTCTCTTTCTCTCCTTGCATTAAACCCATGGCATAAAAGTGGGGGGCATGGCACAGCCCAGAGTCACTTCCAGAGCCTTTCTTTCCCACCTTTAGTTTTATTGAAAAATAACTGACATGCATCATTATATGTTTAAGGCATGTAGCATGATGATTTCACTTACATGGATTGGATCGCATTAGGTTCAGCCAACAGCCATCTTCTCACATAGAGAGATTAAAAGAAAGAGAAAAGGAAAAACAATTCTTGTGACGAGGACTCTTAGGATGTACTCTCTTACTAACACTCCTTGTAGCACACGGCACTCTTGGCTTCAGTGTTCATGCTGGACATTGCAGTCCTGATGCTCATTTGTCTTATGACCAGAAGTCTGTGCCTTTGGACCACTTCCATTCAATTCCCCCTTCCCTCACCCTTCACCTCTACTGATTGCAAGTCTCATCTCTTCTTCTAGGAGTCTGTTTTTGTTTGAGATGCCATAGGTAAGTGAGATCATATATCATTTGTCTTTCTCTGATTTCTTTTTCTTTTTTTTTTTTTAAAGATTTTATTTATTTATTTGTCAGAAAGAGAGAGAAAGCACACAAGCAGGCAGAGAGGCAGGCAGAGGCAGAGAGAGAGGCAGGCTCCCTGCTGAGCAAGGAGCCCGATGTGGGACTCGATCCCAGGACCCTGGGATCATGACCTGAGCTGAAGGCAGCGGCTTAACCCACTGAGCCACCCAGGCTTCCCGGTCTGTCTGATTTCTTTCACGTAGCAGAATGCCCTCAAGGTCCATCCATATTGTTGCAAATGGCAGGTTTTTCTCTTTTCTCGGGCTGAATAATATTCCACTGTGTGTGTATATATCACGTCTTCTTTATCCCTTCAGTCACTGATGAACACTTAGGCTGTTTCCATGTCTTGGGTATTGTAAATAGTACTGCTATGAACATGGAGTGGGGTACAGATATCTTTTTAAGTTAGTATTTTCATCTCATTTGGATATATTCCCAGAAGTGGGATTGCTGGATCCTATGGTGGTTTTATTTTTGTTTTTCTGAGGATCCTCCCTACTCTTTTCCACAATGACTATGATTGTTTGCATTCCCACCAACAGTGTACGGAATCTCTTTTCTTGACATCCCTGCCAGGATTTGTTTTCTCTTTGTGATGATGGCCATTCTAACAGGGATGTGGTGAGGTCTCATCGGGGTTTTAATTTGCATTCCCCTGATGATTAGGAAGGATGAGCACCTTTTCATATACCTATTGGCCTTCTGTATATCTTCTTTAGAGAAATGTCTATTCAAGTTTTCACCCATTTTCGAATGAAGTTATTTGAGTTTTGCTATTATGTTTTAGGTGTTCTTTATATATTTTAGATATTAACCCCTTATCAGATAATATGGTTTTAAAATTTTTTTCCCCCATTTTACAGGATGTCTTTTCACTTTGTTGATGGTTTCTTGTGCTGTGCAGAAGCTTTTTAGTTTATGTAGTCCCACTTGTTTATTTTTGATTTTGTTGTTTATGCTTCAGGCGTTCTGTCCAGAAAATCATGACCAAGATCCATGGCAAGGTGCTTTATTGCTGTGTTTTCCACTAGGACTTCATGGTTTCAGGTCTCACATTTACGTCTCTAATCCATTTTGAGTTAATTTTCGTGAGTGGTGTAAGATAGGGTCCAGTTGCATTCTTTTACATGTGAATATCCAATTATCCCAGCCCCATTTATCGAACAGACTGTCTTTTGTCTATTGAGTATTCTTGGCTCCCTTGTCAGATATGAGATGACTGTATATGCTTGGCTTTATTTCTGGGCTCTGCAGAGCCCTTTTGAGGGTCTTCTTTAAGAGCTCAAAGATATCTCTAACGTGCCACTAACCACACGGACATGGATTTTGTGGATGTTTCCTGTGATTACGCATTATGACCAAAAACTGTTCAGCAGGTGCTTGTGAGCTAGGCCAAGAGTCAGAAGACTTTGTTCCTGGATCATCTCTTTTTTTTTTTTTTTTTTGTAGTACTGAGGCACTGAGGAAACCATGTTAACGCTTTACACTTCCTGTATTATATTACTTAATTGGACTCACTATGTGCATGTTTCTTCATAGAAAGATATGCGGAAACGAGATCTTGGCTATGAAGTGTAGGTAATGCTTTGTGAGATGCTAAGGGAAGACATCCTGGAAGTTCAGAGAAGGTGATCGGCTCCAGGAGGAGGGAGAGGTTCTGTCTGCTTGCCGTGTCCCTGTGCCTGGAGTGGTGTCTACCCCTTGCATTCAACAAACATTTGTTGGACAAATGAAGAAACAGACAATTGTAGGATCCCGTACTGTACTAGACAAGGAGATTGCGGGGAGGGCTCTGGAAGGAAACTGAACTCATCTCTGAACAAGCAAGTGGGCACACTGCTGTATCCAGTGGAAAGAAAGGCAGTTGTCTCTAGAACCATAGATTCCTCTGGTGGAGAAAGAGAATACACAAAAATATTCTTTCACTGGCAGGGTAGAAGGGACCTAACCAAGGTTACACATTCACTATGGAACTTGCAATCCATTTCTTGACTCATTTTCAGCCCAGAATGTTTCTCATGGAGGTGTCTGATTGAAGAGAATCTTCTGGGTTCCAAGGGCTAGTCAGGCTGGGATTCATTGTTGAGGCAGGGTCATGTTGGGTCATGGCGCAGGCAGGATATGTGCTCTTGGAAGAAAGACATGAAGCCCAAAAAGTTACAGCAAGAGACTCCGGTGGAGGTAGGGCAGGAGGCCAGCCCGTGAAGGCCATGGCTTCAGCAATGGGCAGTGTGCTTTGCCTTTGTGAGGACAGTCAAAATCATCAGGATCCAGCTATAGTAATAATTTTGTCCCCTGACTGTACTGACATTTTCCAGAACGATGCAAAATGCAGGGACTGTCACACAGTTGGGATTCAGTAAATATTTTTTGGATGAACTTCCCGAAGGAAGGAATGTGCACTTCTGTGAAGCTTCTGGAGGATCTAGTCTCCCGGTGTAAGGAGAACCTGAGCCTTGGATTGTCCTTCCTGCTCTTTGCCTTGCCCTTTCCTTATACCCTGCTCTCATGCAAAGGGCCCTGGGTTATTCTGGAAATACCTTAGTCCGTTTAACCTTCCATTTCCTTCCTGTGGAATGTCTTCTGCCCTCTTAACTTCTCAAACGTCTACTCATCTTTCAAGACTCAACTGGATGGTCACCTCTTCAAGGAAGCCTTCTCTCCTTGCCCTACTCCCCACCAGCCTACATGGTCACTCCTGGGAATACCACGGGCCTTCACGAACATCTTTTTAAGGCTCTTTTTGCTTCCTTCTTGGGGAGGGTGTTGGAGGCGTGTGAGGATGCATATACTCGCTATTCTGCAACAGTGGTCTGGGCAGTGAACTGGAGGTTGATTAACACCAGCATGGGGAGTTGCCCAGAGTGAGTGTGAGCGAAGATTTGTTGATCGAATGAGCAAACCCCTCATTTCATTGCTCTTGGAGCTGCAGATGGGAGAAGGCAGCAGAGGCAATTAGTGGGTAGCAAATGACATTTGGGAGGCAAAATGGTAGAGATGGGGCTCAGAGGGCATAGTTCCGGGCCTTTCCAATGCACAAGCTGCTCAAGGTCACTGTGGATACATGTGCCCGCAACTGACACTGGCCCCAGAGCTGTTGCTTTCCTTATGGTGAGCAGAATCGCCATGGAGGTGGAGTGGGGGGAAGTGTCTGGGGTTCTGTGTGATGCTGATGTAAAGGTCCTCTGTATTGGGGTGGGAGTGAGCGGGTTCTGCTCCAAAGTGGATGTCCTCAGTTTCAGAGCAAGGGGCCAGGAGTTCTCTGGGGGAGCTATAGGCTCAGAGACTTCAATGCCTTTCCAACGGAGAGGATTAGTGGTCCAATAGGTAGACATTGTGGCCATCTTCCCCCTCCCGGACCCTCTCCATAGATGCCAGAGAAGAGGCATCCGCAGGTGCACACACACACACACCAAGAGACCCTGGCAGCCACAATGCCCGTCTGTTGTGGGTGTGCCCCCGGGTGTGTGTCTTTAAGAGGCACGGTGAATGGCCTGAGTCATCGATGATGCTCTTGAATGGCAAATTGGTCAGAGTTGCACAATGGTAATGATCACTCTGCCCGTGACCTTTCTAGTGCATTTACATTTTATCACAACATGCATAAGCCACCCATAGGCTTCCCATTGGCTAGGTCATTCCTTAGGCACAATACCCCAGCATGCGGGGGGACGCATCCCGCGTGGATGAGAGAGGGGCAGCCTCTGACACATCCTGCTCTATTGTGCTCTGTAATCTTTATCACCAAAGGAGACTTTTGACTCCAGCCCACGTTTTCTTCCTTTTTTAAAAGTGAGGGCACTCAAATGTGACTTCGCATTCCCTCATTTCTATGGCGCCCTAAACTGAAGCCCTAGACCCAGAGCTGCCCCCCTGCCCTCCTGCCCTGGCCCCGGTGTGGAGCTAGGAGGCAAGCGGGTGCTGGAGGAGGGGACACGGGGGGAGGGGGTGTAGGTGTATTTTAAGACAATGCTTTCCAAAGGAGCCCGCTTCAGTGTTGCACGTGAGAGTGCTTGAGCGTGGGATTGTGGTTGTGCGTGTGAGTACTATGTGTTTATGTGTGTGTGTGTGTGTGTGTGTGTGTGCGTGCGCACACGTTCCCATGCTGGTCCTGCAGAAATTCAACCTGGAAGATCTAAGCCGGTGTCAGATTCCGTGGACCATCCCAGAAGCCTCACCTGCGGGGTTTCCGGCTGTATCCCCATCAGCTATAGACAATCAGCTTGCGTGCCCTCATTTGCTCATCTCCTCCTGTAGTTTGCATGACTGAAGAAATAAAGAAATTGCATTCCTCTTCAATTTATAGAAAAATAATAACTGCCGAGGAGAGATGAGAGCTTCAGAAACTGAGGGTAGAGCCACTGCCACATTCTGGGTGCTGGGTCCTGTTTGGCGCCGGCTGTCTGAATGAGGTGGGTGCTAGGGCGCCCGTTCCGCAGAGGGGGCCGAGAGGCTCACAGTGGCTGGGTCCATCACCCAATAGTTGTCCGACAGGTGCGCCCCCTCCCCCGCCCCCAGGTGCATCGCCTCCCGCTGCGGGGCGCTCAGCGGCGCATGCGCAGCGAGGGGCGCTGTGCGTTCCAGCCGCTCGGTGCTATCGGGCTGAGTCGTCATTGCTGTTTTCATTGGCGCCTTTAGGTTACAGTGCCAAGAACAAAAATAAGCCTGGCTATTTTTCACTCATATTTGGTACTTCTTTTTCTTCTTCTCCTTTTTTTCCTCCAATGCCATTGAAATAGAATTCTAATTTTTACTTAAAATGTGTAATCTTAATAAATGGCTACATTATTGCATGACGCTCGATATATTTAAAGACCACCTCTTTTTCAGAAGAGCTCATCTCCAATAATATAATCACAATCAATAGAAAAACATGTTTCTATATACAGGATCTGCTCTTTTTTTCCCCATCTATCCAGATAGAAGAGCCTTATCTCTATATATATGCATGTATATGTGCGTGGGCTGTTACAATGTTCTAATATTTTAATAATACCGCTTTATATTTCATCTTCATATATCCAGTCTTAGACTTTACATCAGATTTACTTATACACGATGTGCCTTACACATTTTGAGTGTTTTAGGTGACTGTCTTGTTTTTGCAAAGCCCTCTTGGCCTTGGGTGATACACATCCAACAAGGGTTTGGTAAAGATGTTTCCTCAGGGCTGCCACAGGCAGGGGTGAGGGAAAGGTGGTGGGTGAGTGTCCCTCCTGTGACTGACCGCAGGGGTGCAGGCGGGCCTGCTCACGTGGGTCTTCAGAATCCAAAACCAAGAGGGCACTCTCTTCAGAAATACGTCAAAGCCCAGCTTTTGGGGCTGGCTGTTTTTAACCCAAGAGGCTAATTAATGTGAGGGGCTAAATGTTTGGGACCCCTCAAATCTCATGTTTCAATCTACCCCCCCACTGTGCTGGTACTCGAAGTTAGGGCTCTGAGGAGGTCATGAGGTCACGAGGGTGGTGCCCTCATGAATGGAATTAGTGCCTTTGTAAGCAGTTAGAGATCTACTTTGCTCCTTTTGCACCCGGGGGAGGGTACAAGGAGAAGTCTACAGGCCAGAAGGTGCGCTGTCCCCAGAACCAGCCCCTGATCGCACACTGATCTGGGCCTTCCAGCCTGCCTGTGGAACTGGAAAATCTGTTTTTAGAAATCAATTTTTGTTTTTGATAAACCTCCCAGTTTATGGCATTTTGTTATAGCAACCTCAGCTGAGACAGTTAGTAGTTTTCTAATGTATTTCTTAGATTATTTTAAATCCTTTTGCTCGTAGTAGATGTTTTCTTGGAGGTGGGCTTAAATTCCACTTAGTACGATTTGGTCAGGCTCTGACAGCCTGGGGCTACCCCTGGTCCAAGTCTCAGCGAGACGAGGCAGGCTGGACCACAAAGGCAAGGACATTGGGTTCTCATCCCAGCAGTGCCACCATCTTGCCTTGGGACCTTTCTGGCTCTCAGACCCTCAGTCTTTCCATCTGTGGGATGGAAGCTTGCCAGACTGTTCTCCGAGCTCCTTTCTGGCTTTGTGCTTCATTGACCCTCTTCTTGGTGCTTTGGGGATCAATCCAGGATGTGTGATTGAAGGTCTGGCCCTGTTGTGCAGAAGTTTAGCCTTAAGAAAGCTGAGGCTTTGAGAAGTGAAAAGCTTAAGGTCATTTGCTTGCAAATGGCAGAAACTTGATTCCACCTAAGACTCTCTGAGGTCACAGCTCAGACTTAACCACGGCGCACGTCGTGGATATTCTTAGAGTTTGCTCCTAGATCCTTGCACATCAGAAACCGTTTCCCATCATTGCTGGAATGGTGGTTGTGTTTCACCTTTCAAGGTGCTGGTCTCCCCTGTCCTATTTGAATCCTTCTCTTGGAACTGCACACTCTCTTCTCCATCAGATGAGCAGTAGGGAGCTTGTTTTTCGAAACTCAAGTGTTCATAAACCCTGCTTTTTTTCGACAGAGACCCTGCTTCTTAAATACCAAGTCAATACAAAGAGTAACAGAGCCCTGAAATGTTCACGTAAGTGGGGAAATAGAATCTGATTCATGATCTTTCTGCCTCTTGTGCAGACCCTCGAAGGGCCACACCAGTGGCAGAGCGTGAGACACATCTTGTTTGGTTTCAGGTCCTTAGGGAGTTCATTTGCACGTAGGATCTCAGGGACTCGGGTCTAGGGGCAATGCCTGAGCCTGCCGAGGATTTTGGAAGAGGCGAAAGGTGTGGGAAAGCAAAATTTGAAGGGGTTGAATCTGCTAAGTGTCATAGACCATAATATTACAGCCCACGTACCAGGTTGACATATCCGGATTTTGCCTGCAGGACCCACCTGGCCAAGTGCCTCTGGTATTGTGTATACCCCAGGGAGAATTGAGCCATTTCCTCGAGCGGTGGGAAAGTGAATGAAAATGTCACTGCAGGGTGAATTACCAGTCCTGAATCTGACAGATCTCCTTTCCTGACGAAATTGCACACAAGGAGCCAGTTTCTGCCACTGGATCTGTGTCCTCGGGAAATGGGACGGGGCTGGCCCTAGGCTCAGGTGATGAGGGTTCTCTTCAGCGAGCTGGCACCAGGGAGAGTAGACACACTTACACTCAGGTGGCAGGGGGCCAGGTGACACTATTTCCCATGGCCCCCCATGGGAAATAGTGACTAGTCGAGAGATCAAACCGGATCGCCAGGCCAAGTCCACAGCAGGGAGAGAGGGCAAACTTGGCTGGAGCCCTTGGGCTGATAGGGATCCAGGCATTCTTGACATATTTTATTTTCTTAGGGAGGACAAAGAATCTGAGATGGCTTTGTTGCCCCTCTGGCCAACTAAGAGGGTAGAGGCTGGACAGCGGTGTTGTGTCTGTGGACATCACCCAGCAAGGCAGTGAGACACTGGTGGAAAAGCCTCCAGGTGAATGAATGAGTTCAGGAATACTAAGCACTGTCCTTGCTTCTTTTTCTTTTCTTTCTCCTCCTCCTCCTCTTCCTCCTCCTCCTCCTCCTCCTTCTTCTTCTTTTTCTTTTTTTTTGTTTTTTGTTTTAAATCTGGACTTCTAACTTATTCTTTAGACCAAAATAAGTCCCAGATGTGTCCAGACAAACAGAAACACAGAAAGACCTAGAAGAAAATAAAAGTATTTGTATAATCATAGAGAGAAGCCTTTGCTAGCCATAATATCAGAGTCAGAAACTCTAAGAGTAAAGGTTGGCAGATTTTCCTATTTCTTCACTTAGCATAGTGCTCTTCAATAGGCATTTTTTCCATGAATTTGACCACATAAAAATTAAATACTTCTAAGCAGCATGTGCACACAGGCGAACACACACACACACACACACACACACACAGATTTCAGACTCAAACTACAAAAGACAATATGGGAAAAAAAATATTTGTTACATATATGTGAGACAAAGGGTTAATATTCCTGGTACAAAGGAAAAAGGTCTTGCAAATCAATAAGAAAAAGACAAATCCTCCAATAGAAAAAAGGTCCAAGGACGTGGGCAGGTAATTCAGAGAAGAAGAAATACAAATGGTCAATAATCAAAGCACACTAAAGGAAATCTTTGCAGCCATTAAATGCACGAGGCTGACCTGTATTTACTGACTTGGAAAGGTGCCCATGACATATTGTTGAATGAAAAAAGTGGGCTACAGAACAGCAGGTAGAGTATGATTCCATTTATGGAAAATTATGAGAGTATCTTAATCCCCATCCTTTGTGCAAACAATAGAAACGTTCTCCAAGTTGGCTTTAGCAAAAAGGGGAATTTGAGGAACACTAGAGCTCTTCATCAACCCCCACCCCCGCCCCCTGCTACTTGCCAGGCCAGGGAGGGGTAGCCTCACCTGTGGACAGCTGGGGTCAGGAGACTGTGAGAGTCCCTGGAAAGCAAGACGGCTACTCCCCATCCCCCGCTCCCTGGGCCACTAAGGTTCTCGCACTGCACTGCTGGTCTCTCTGGTTTTTGGCTTCTCTTTCTCTCTCTGCAGGCCAATTGGACAGTAGGATTGAGGATCATTTTTATTCATTAAAAAATATTTTTGTATGGTTGGGATTTTTTTTTTACAATGGGTGTATATTATTTTTAAATTTAAGAAAAAAATGTATATTTTCTTTTCAGAGACAGAAAAAAAATTCCAATTAGGAAGTTTGACTGGTAAAGAGTTAATATCCCTTAGCATAGAGGAAATGCCCACAAATCAATAAGAAAGATAATGCCCCAACCAAGAGGAAAAAAGTGCCCACCTAAGAGCCCTTATTTAGTGAGTGTTTACTGTATGTCAGGAACTGAGAGAAACATCCTGTATGTGTCATGTCTTCCACATCTTAATAAGGAAGATGCTATTCCTTGCCTTCCTCTTCCCTTCCTTCCCTCTCTCCTCCTTTCTTTCCAGTGAATATCCTTTGAATATCTCCCTTCTGTTGTGTATATGCTGGGCTCCGCAGATACAATGTTGCCCTCGTGGCACTTGCATCTTTATTTCCTCTGTTCTGCTGCTAAGGAAGCAGAGGTTGGAAGGAGCGTTCACCAGTACACCTGTTTCTAATGAGCATGTTACAGGATCTTCAGATATGAGCGTGGGATTCCCAGAGGGAGAAAAATAAATGGCCAATAAACATATGGAAATATTTTCACCCGATTAGCAATCAGAGAAAACAGTTAAAAGTAGTTTTAGTCTATTTATTTATGTATTTGCTTCTCAGACTGCCAAAGATTTGTATAAAATTGATAACAATTAGTATTGTCTATAGGGTTGGGAGAAATCAGACACTCTCTTAGTTTGCTGGTAGGTGTTTATATTTATGCAAAGTTTTGGGAGAATAATTTGGCAAACATGTCAAAGACTCCCAAATAAATGTCTACCCATTGCCTTAGCAATTCTTTTATGAAATTATTCATATATATGTGTATCTGTATGTGTATATCAGATAATCAAAGATATTTGACCAAATATACTCATTACAGCCCAGTTTATAACAATAAAATTTTGGAAACAATTTAAATGTACTTCCAAAAGGAATCGGTTACAGAAACTGTGATTCCCTTACTACGGAATCCTGGTGGTATTAAAAATGATGGTGGAGGTCTGAATTTTTGACATGCAAAGATATTTGTAATATATTATGAAGTGACAAAAGCAGATTACAAAGCCCGTCTGCATAATATGATCCCCTTTTTTGGGAAAAAGGGAAAATATACTTAGCTATGCATTGTTTCATAGAAAAATTTGAAAGGCTATAAAGCAAAACATTAAGAATGATTATCTCAGGGTAGAAGCATCCAGCCCGGTATCTTCCTTCCTTCCGTATTATCTTCTTGCAATTATCATGTACCAGTTTCATAATCAGGTAAAACCAAACCCAAAGAGGGAAGCTGTTTCTGTTGCAGAGAGAGGCGCCTGAGCCGGGCCCGGTGGTGGTGGATGCTGTGGCGGGGCAGCTTTGCAGACCAGCCCTCCTGGGGAGGGCACCACAGCTGCCTTGTGTGGTTCACAGAGCTGCACCCTGCACAGTGCAAGCTCCGGTCTCCATTTCCCCTGACCGGACACCATCCAGGGCAGGCCATTCTGCCGTTGGAGTCCCTCGGGTCTGCACAGGTGGGGTCTCAGAAATCTGCTGTACGACCTACAGTGAGGGTGGAACAGAGAAAGACCACTGAAGAAGCAATAGCTGAGCCAGAGCCAATGCATCACAGGGCTGGGAAGGATTGGCTGCCTGTGCCCTCCGCTGGTTACTTGCTTAGGAGGTGTGTGTTTCAGGAATCGTTATGCGAGGAGACAGGCATCCTGTGAGGGGAGCCGGGGGAAACTTCAGGGACTGTAAGAAGGACAGGCACCCAGCACACACCTTCGCCCGGAGCTAAAACGTCCCCCTTGTGCAGGGCTCCCTCCTCCGCTTGTGAAACGAACAAAAACTGAATACAAACCCAAAACAAAACGAAATGACAAAAGTAAAGAAAATTAAAAAGAAAAAAAAAACAGATACAGAAAAGAGATTACAATATGGAGAAAGAGCTAAAAATTGAAGTAGGGGAAATTGAGAAAGATAAGATTAAGTCGGATAAGATGAGAAGGAACAGGATTTAAAATAACCAGCTGGCGACAGTAAGACAATGAAACACAATTAACCTGTTTAAAAAAAAAAAAAAAAAAAATGAAACACCCGGCTAGTATTGAGAGGGCCACAAGCTAGAGATTGAAAACAGATAACACTGGACAGAGGTGAAGTTTGAACGTGGAAAGAACAGTGACAAACGGCGTAAGACGCCATGCAGAAAAGGTACCACAAAGAGAAATACGAGAGGACAGGAGGAGGGTTAAAATACGAACCAAGGGTAATCAACGGAGAAACAACCACAGAACCAGAAGTCAGAGGAAGCAAGAAGGCTACCAAGCAGGATCGTTGATTATAAGGCTAAAGCAGAAGGACCGTTTTTACCTACTAGGTGAGAGTAACAGCGACAAGCAGGCAGGTGGCCCAAGTTTTTCGTGGGGTCATCTGCACTCTGATTTCAGAATTGTCCAGGTTCTTTTCTTTTGCCTCTTTGTATCTGTCATCATGACATTCGTTATCTGTATAGTGATTTGATTATTGTCTCTCTTCATGCGTCAGACTTCAAGACCCACGAGGGGCAGGAGCCTGGTGTGTTTCTCTTTCCAGCGCATTCCTAGCCCCTTTGGAGGGATCCGTGGTACAGACTTGTTGATTAAATGAGGGAGCGAAGCATCTCTCACAGCTGTGGAGAGAGCCTGCAGCATGGTGCCCAACGGTGTGGACAAGGAAGCAACCGGCCACCGGCTCCCCGTTGCAAACTGAACTCTCCCAGACCTGCAGACCTAACCAAGCCCCAGAGGTGGCTGATGACCCCCCGGGCTCTTGTTCACCATTCGCTGACTTCCCAAGGAGATGAAGGATGTTTGAGGTGGCCCCAGTTTCTAGAAGTTTGTGGTGAGAAGAGACAGGGGAGGTAGAAGTGCCAATCTAGGCATGAGGTGGCACGTTGTGACTCCTACCTCAGACCCATGGGTGACCCATGAAAGAGGAGAATTTTCCAGAAGGGAGGCTCATCCATAAGGACGGAGACTGGGGTGGTGGCTCTGAGGATGGCCTTTCTTCCATCTCTCTTTTTTACCTTCTGTGCCTGAGAATCCCTTTGCCTGGTGTGCGGCTGGGAGCTGGGAGAAGCACCGGAACCCCATTTTGCCAAAGAGAAAATGGCGTTCTCTACATAAAGTTTGCCCAAGGAAGCTTAATTGTATGCCATGACAGGACGGAGAAGCACAGGGACGTGGTCGATCTGATTTGGTTACAGAGGACGTGAGGCCAGGTGGCCAGGGGAACACGGGCTCGGTTCATACATGTGTGGCAAAGAGGTGGTTGCCCCAGCTTTGAAAGGATAAGATTCTGTCGCCGAAACAGAGAGAGATGAGGCTAGCTCTAAGAATCAGCTCCTCTGTTGTAGAGTTCATGGTTACCCCCAGCAAACAAAACAGGAATGGCACCCTTCCTCAGGGACGAACCTTGTGGGCATGGGCTTGTGTGCTGTGATCTTTCATGACAGGATTGAAGGTCCCTCCCCCCAAACTGAGCCCAGAAACCTGTAAGATGCGTCGCGGGTCTAGAGGAGGACCTCCGTGAGAGCCATTTGTTGGGGGCAGGAGCAGAAATGGGTGGAAAACCGTTGGAAGAGCAGATTCCCTTCTTCCT